>NC_082344.1:18470846-18802721 GCF_027477595.1 Haemorhous mexicanus | reverse complement strand
TCATTAATTCTTGATACATCTGCAAAGCTCTTGATCTTAGTCTTAGTCCTTTAAGTAAACTCCTAAAAAAGGAAAAGGAAAGGCAGGTTGCAACATTAATTTATCTTTTTGTCTGCCAGAAACAAAGAAATCAATTGGCAAAACCCTGTACTACCTCTGCACCACTGTATTTCCCAGGGCTACAAAAGTTGTAATTATTATGGCTAGAGAGTGTAAAGGCTATTTTGGGTCCAGGGTAATTTATAATTGAATAATTTCCAAAAAAGACATTAGCCTTTCTTAATGTTAGACAATACTAATGGTCCTAGGCTCCATTCCTCTGGAAAAGCAGTGGCATGTCATGGACACCTCTTTTGGATTATTTGTGCAATTACTTTTTACAAATACATTCTTTCTTGCATTGTAAAGAAGTAAGTCATTGTCCAAAGAAGAATAGATTGACATATTTTGATTTCCCTTGCAGCCTGCACACAGTCCTTCAGGTAAATATTTTACTAAGGTCTGTTCAAACGGAACGAAAAAGAAACTGTTAACCCTTCATAATTGTGAGTGCAGGTAAAAAAATGGCTTCCCATAAGCCAAATCCAATACAATTGTAATTGTCCCTGTTTTCTGAGGATCTAGTCCAGTAGATTCCAGAAGCCCACAGGAAAGCTCTCAAGTATAAACACACACTACACAGTATCACCAGAGCAGCACTCTGTCCATCTAACACACAGCACAGACAGAGGCAGAACATCCTGTGCCACCACAGAGCAATTAAAATTGCTTTCATTGTCCCAGTGCATCAGTGACAGGGAAGAATCTCTCATGCATTTACCAGGGAAATCCACACAGCCAAAGCATACCAGAAATTTTACCAAACAGGTACACAGAAACGGCTCAGAATCTTTCCATTCATATCCTGTTACTGGGATAAAGAAAAGCTTCAATTTAGCAACCCATGCATGTTTTTCTGTAGCTCTATTTTATTGGGGTTTTTTTGTTTTGGTTTGTTGGTTGTTTTTTTGTTTTTTTTTTTTTAATTTATAGTGCTATTTCAAATGCTCACAGACAATTTTTTTCTTGGTCAGCTTTTCTTCACCTGAAGGCATGATTTTCCCTCTTCTCCTTTGCATGTAATTACGATGTCATAAATACCACTGTGCTTTCTTGGATTAATTTAACGTACAAGAGGCACTGTTTCATACTTCACAGCATCTATCTCCAAGAAGTGCATATGCAGGAAATGACCTACAAGTATAATAAACAGATGGCTTTATTTTTATTTTCTTTAATAATCTTGGCAGACTGTTCATATGTCAGAATCATGGTTATGCACAATGAACCTTTGAACAATAGTCCAGTGCATCCAGATGTGCCTGGTAGCTGGGCCAAGACATTCTAGTGCTTTTCAATATTTAGTTCAGGCTATGATTGACTGGTTGGTGGAAATTTTTGTCAAATATTTTTGGAGTTGAGTCTGTATTGAAATGGCTTGTCTAGTGTGACCAGATGGTAAACAGGAGAGATGAGAAAACCAGCTCTTAATTTTTCACCCTGCTTCCAGACATTCATGTACATGGATGAGACTCCCCTTGGGCATTCTCTGAGCTGAACAGTTCTAGCTGTCATATGAGAGTCTCTCAATCATCTTAGTGGCCCATTGCGGGGTTCTCTTCAGTAATTCCATCTCTTTCTCGTGCTGGAGAGGTGCACACAGCACTCCAAGGGTGGCCTCACAGGTGCTGAGTAGAGAGGAAGTATCACCACACTCCTCCTAAGGCAGCCCACCAAAAAACCACAAAATGCACATCAAATAGATCACCATGAAGATAAGTAGGACACAACTCTCATGAAGAAAATAAGCAGATTTTGCTCTTTGTGATAAAAGTCTGCTTCCAGCCTAAGTAGCCTCCATCTGATTTCAAACTGACACCAGCTGCAGAGGCAGACTGTGACAGTCGTAATGGACAGGTGGGTACCAAGAGCAATCCACACAGAATCTGCCTGGGGACAAGTGCATGGGACCCTCATTCTGCTGCAGCATCAGGGAGGAATTGTCCCCTCCAGCACCCCCAAAGAGAAAAATATGGTTGCACAGTGGGAAAGAAAAAGAGTGTCTTGAAAGTTGGTAGTCTGTTATTCCCTGAAGTGGGGTAGCTTTGGGCAGCGTTTTACAATACAGTGAAATAAAGTTTTTTCCTGCTTAAGGTGAAATTTGCCCCTAAGCTACCCAGGGGCTGATGTAGCACTGCACTGGTCTGAATCCAGGCTATAAATAACTTGCCTTAGTCTGTATCTTAAAACTTTCTTAACTATTACCTTTCAAAAGAAAATAAGCTTAGTTCACCTTGAAACATCCACTTTCTATTGTCCTAATCACTCACAACATTATCACCTTAAAAAAAAAAATCATTATTTTGAAAGCAGATATGAAAAAATGAACTTGCAACTTTTGAATACATGAGATTTTCCTGACTAATTTTAAAACTGTTTTTATTTTCAAATATTGCAAGGCTTTTATTTTGTTCATTTTTCTAGTAATCTTCTAGGGAAGTAGTAAATAAAAACTGTAGGTTTCTTAGTAGACATCTATTCCATAAATAAACCTTGCTTCCTGCTATTTCTTGTGTTTGATTATCTAGAAATAATTGCTCTCAGACTTCCATGGTCCATTATGGCTCTCAGCTCCCAAGACCTCCCCTTGGTCTGACTTACAAAGGGCAAGAACTTGGCTCTAACACTTGCTGACATGTGGCTGGTGAAATCTACAGGGAAGACATGTAGTGCCGAAGAGCACATTAATCAAAAGATAACAGCAAAATACAACTGTCCCTCTTTACAAGGACAACTGAACAATTGACAGTGCTTTTCAAACAGACTGGCTTCTTCTGCTTTTATCAAAGACAATAAACAGACTTCTTCATAAATATAAATGCAAAGGGCCAGGCTCCACAACACAAGTTTAAATCAGGAGAGACTCAGTTCAATTTGATGCAGCCAAGCTGGTAGATTGGCACGAAAACCAACTAGAAAATCATCTGTAGGCAACAAAAAAGAATTTTGACACAGACACATTTTGTTCTCTAGAAACTGGCATGATTTCTCAAGTAATGCAAGCATGATTCAACACCAGATACACATATAGTGCCAAATTACAATCATGGCTTTTGGAACTGTTTAGACATATGTCTATACCAAATCCTACACAAAGAGCTTTACATGAACAACTCTTTTTTCTTTCAACATTCTGATTCCTGCAAGCATGAAGAAATCTTCATTTCCCTAGCCTTAGGGACTCCAGTCAGTATAACAGCTAAAACTTTTAAGAGCTACAAAAGAGGTTTCCACAATGCATTTGAGATTAAACTACATCACTGATTTTATTCTTTCAATCAGCAAGCCCCATGGATTTTTTTTCATTTTCCTTTGATCCAAGTGTCTTGATCTCAGAAGACATCACTGCTGTTGTTCCAGTTAAACTATTTCTCATTGAACAAAGTCCAAGCAATGCAAAATACCACAGGAACACGAGTTTTCAGAGAGTAAAACTTTAAATGATAATATGAAGTACTCCCACAACTGAATAAACCTCTTCAACTTCTGTTTGATGAGTCCAGCTGGCCCTGATCTCTTTTGTAACCTCTGCAGAATTTGAGTCTTAGAAAGAAAGAAGATGGGGAACTGAAGAAGGGGCAAGTTTTTTGTTTGCTATACCCATGCTTTCAAAAATTATACAATCTGTATTCCCTTTTTTTTCCCCTCATAGAAGGATGACATTTATCTGGGAAGACAGTTCCCACAGAAATCAAGCTCTGTTTGCATGACCATTTCTCCCTGAACAGTCTGCCAGGAGGGAATAGCAGTATGGGATCAGCTGGAAACTATCAGATATTTACCAAAGCAGATCTGCTCTGCCTCTTTTATTACCTTTCTTCAGCATATTTTTTTCCCTTTTAGGGGTCCTACATAAGAGAAACACAAACATTCATTTGTGTGATGTCCTCAGCCTAGACCACTAGCAGTTTTTAGCTACTTTGCTCCATTGTTTCTCTGAAATAGGCCTTTAATGAGCACAAAGATGGATTTACAGACAGTTCAGTTGATAGAGGGCACAGTCAAAGCACTTTATACATGCGTATGAACCAGCAGAAATATTCAAAATGCCTCTCAAAAATGACAAAAGGCCATAAAATCGATATATTTTCTAATTTTTCTAGCATCACTGATGATTATTATTTTTTATGACAGACAGGTTTTAAATGCAACTATATTTAATGTTTTTTACTGTGTATTAGTAATGTTATAAACCTGTATGAACTTTATTCCCAGACTGGTGGACTTTAATGCTATAACCCTGCCAAGAAAAACATTTCACATTCACGGCAGTAAACAAGGGCTCTACAAATGTAGAAGAAAGTCTTTTACCAGATGTTACTATTTGTCTTACAATCTGTCTTTGACTTCTGCTTATTTTCTCTTGACCTTCTAGGCTTCTCCCATACACACTTGGCACAGAAAAACAAATGTTAAACCTTTGAAAGCTAGTTGCTATTCAGCTATAAAGTTCCTTGAGGCTCAGCACATATACCTTTGTGGTGTGTTAAAAAAAGCTACTCTTACTCTAAAAAAAAAAAAAAAAACAGCAAAAAAGGATCACTGTATCACATTCCTGCCTTGTTTTAAATTATGCCATGCACCCTCACACTTACAGCTTTTCCAAGGTTTGAAAAAGGATTGAACAAATAAGCCAAATAAAATCCCAGCTAAGGAACACATACAAGTTACCTCACTCAAAATCACAAAAAAGGAAGATTAGGTATCTGTGTATACCCACCACAATATATCATTGTTTACAAAACAGTCTTCAATAATAACATCAGTAATTCAACAATTGAAGTCCATGTGGGTATTTCCATTTCAGACTTTTCAAAACAAATCTCCCCTTTCCCCCAAAATAAACAGGAGTCTGCTGGTGGTCATAGAGCTACCCAGCATTTGAAACACATAGAGTCACTTACTGATAATACCTGCACAAGCACGCAGCAGAAATCCCTGCTGTGGTAGCCAAACCCTAGGGTCATGTGTAGATCACTGCTGTGATGTGTTTCGCTGAGCTTAGAACCTTCCTCTCACTCATCAAAGATGAAACTAACATCACAGATGGAACTGTACTGCCACTGAAACTATTCAGCTTCTGGAAGTGCTGAGAAGTCACCTAATAAATAAAAATTAGAGTCCAGAGTAGTATGAAATCAACTGTCATAAACAAGGAAAGAAATGAAGTACAGGCAAGTTACGAAAAATCAATTTTTTCTACACCATCATTTCAGATTTTCCTGAGCTCTGTTTTCACCAGCAGCATTTCAGCAGCTCCAGAGGAACATGGGGGACATGCTGCTATTTAAGCTGGGCATGCAGAAGATGGGTTTAGCCACATACTTTTAGCACTTTTTCTTCTGTTATCACAGTGCTTTCTTTTCTCCCAAAGGCCAACTAAAAATGTTTAATAGCATGGGAAAAGAGTTGAAACAGAAAGCAGGAAACATCTGAAGCCCCATAGTCCCATGTACAACATTACTGAGAGGAAAATGCTGCAGTGCATAACAGTGGACCACTGGGTAATTGATCCAGAGTTGTCCTCGAGATGGTTGGGAGAAAATATTCCACCAGTTCTTGTTGTTAGTTACCTAGGTCCTCCAGAGAAGATTTGCCACACACTAGTTGAGACATAGTCCTAGCCCTTCTGTTGCAACCAAGTCTAGTAAAAGAAAAAAGAACTTTAAAGGGAGTAAAAAAAAAAAAATCCAGAGACCGAAATCAGCCCAAGCAGAAAGCAGGACACAGCTGTACTAAAGGAACAGCCTAATTCAGCAAAAGTGCTCTGAACAGAACTGTAACCACGGGGTCAGTCCCTGAACAAAACCACAGACACAGAGATTCACATGTGTTGCATCCAGGAAGAACAAACCACCACCAGAAGGAAAAACATCTTGGTTGAAACCACTACAGTGAGTCAGCTGGGGCTGGGAATGATCCCAGGGAAAATTTGAGGTAGGTATCTGAGCCTGTGTATAACACAATACACGGGGGTGTTTGATGCATAGCACAGAATCCAGAGTGCTCCTCCACCACGGTGGAAATTTTGTTCTGCACAAATGTGTACATTTTTACCTCAGTGCCACAGGCATGTCTGTGATGACTACTTCTCTTCAGAAGTTACAGGAAAGATCAAAGACATTTCACCCTCAGATGGTCTGGCATAAAAAATTAAATTTGACATTCCTTAGGAAGTTATTGGAGAGGAGATGAATATTACTAATCCAGGTAGGATGAAAAACAGAGATATGGTCATATATAAGACAAACAGTTTAGTTTCAACTCTGCTGAACACATGAATCAACATTAAGTCCTTGGATTTGAGTTTTTCATTCACTGAAGATCTCACACCATTGATAGTTCACTCCAGAAGCAATCTGTTAGGGCAAGCATGTATTCTAAAATATTGCAACATTTTTATCACACCAGTCCTGTTCAGCCTGACAACCTAAATAGTCACTATATATCTTATCAGTAGTCATCATTATTGTATTATAATATCTTAAATACAAATACTTAAAATGGAAGGGAAGAATTTGACTTATATCACAAAACCAAGTAACCGTTAGAGTTCATATTGAAAATACCTTTGAATAAAGTGCACTTCCTTTTTTATCAATAACTTTAGATACACAGTGATGTGAAAATAGTCCTAATCTAAATCATCAAAGAAAACCAGAAAAATCGCATGGAAACATTCAAGGTAATAGTGGTTCCTTGAGATATAGCTAAAAAAGCCACCATTCATTTTACACATGCACACACATACTTTTATTCCCCTTTAATTCTTTAAAATTCTGTTTTCTGTGATCTTATTATGAAGCAACAAACAATACATGTACATTTTGCAATAGTATAGAGTTCAGATCACAGCCAAATGCTCCCAGAGAGGAAAACACATAGTTATCATATGACTCCCAGAAACTACAAACAAACAAAATCAAAACAAATTCACTGATAAAACAAAAAGGAAGTTGGACAATTTGTATATTTTTTGCTGCAGTAGCCTGGGAAAAGATTCTGGATGTGTGCACATGAGTAACTTGTCTGTGTCACATGGACAGAAGCATTAGCAAAAACCTCCTTGGTTACTTTTCCTGTTGAACCCTCTCTGCTTGCACAGCATCTCTACAAGCAGCTTGCAAATAATAAGCTGCCTGTTGAGGAGAGAGAGGCAAAAGACACATCAGAAATAGGGAAAAGTCATGTGTAGAGTGAAGGCCAAATAAATGCTTTCTTTAGCATCTTGGAAATGCAATTTAGAAAACTTGAAGAATTATTTTGTAGAAATTCTTGAGTTGTTTAGAAATGTTTTGATGAACATAGATTAAGAAATTCAGAAAGGCACCTTCACTTTAGTTTCACCTCAGCAACTTGTTTTTGGTTATCCAAGGCTGAAATACTGAAACAATATGTTAAAGTACAGAAACACCTATTTAGTCTTAGACACCAGACTAGTCATCAGTATCTCATTCTCACTAAGCCTTTGTAAGTATTTGGCACATACAGAAATTACCTTTGATGGAAAAATCCTGAAAATATAGTTGCTTAATTTCGAGAATAAATTTAGGTGGTTATCAGAACATTTTGAAACTCCTTGAAAGGGAAAGCCCAGCTGTCTTTGTGTGAGACATCTAAAACCTATATGACATAACTACACTTGTATAATATGCTCTAGCATTGATTCAGTAGTTGGAGTAGCTGCTGCTATGCTTTCTGCCTTGCATTTTTCCTACAGTTAAGCTTCAAAACCACACATTTTGCAACATTTGAGCTTTGCTTAATAAAAGTTGTCCTATGTAACCACCAGTCTGGGTAACAAAGTCAATTTTAGGTACTTTGTTCTACTCTTGCTCCCATTGAAAAGCTCCATAACTGCAATGGAAGATTGCTTTTGCATAATATTTTGCATAAATTCAGTTTAAAAGAGCTAGCAGTCAAGAATATCCAAGTGGCTTTTAACCAAAAGCAAATGAATTTGTACAGCAGATAAGAACAAACAAACATCAGAAGAAAAGTGTGAAGTCCTTGTTGCTTCTGTCTCATAAACAGGCTGATGTTTTTCTCTGTCAAGTTCACTGCTGCTTTGTGGAGCACAGTTCAGAGCATTTTGGTCATACAGTGGCAAACATCACAATTCACACATCAAGTTCTGCCAAAAGGCAGGAAGGAGGAGGGGAAGGCAGGGAGACAGAAATCTGCTCATTAAAGAAGAAAAAAATCAAAACAGCAAGGGAGAATTTTGTTTTCAAAGAGTCATGGAAAAACACTGTGATCCTAAGCAGTTCAGTAAAGTCATTTGCTTTAGAGGGAGCAATTTATTTTGAAAGAGACTACAAGAAACAAGTGAAAACAGCAAGAATAATGCTGTGACCTGGGTAAGTGGAACAAATGTTCTGCAATTGCCTCTCAAACAGACCTCTCTGCAGATGAATATGAGGGACTTTTTCTTGCTGTTCCAGCTAACATCCCACTTTGCTCCAACAAAATCATGGGCAAAAAGCATGGTTATGGTCCTCAAAAGGGGTTAGAAAAATAACTGTAGTTTTGTGTGTCTAATTTTTTTAATGCGATTCCATGTGAGCAGGGAATGCTCCTGCTTGAAATCCAAGTCCTACTCAAACTTTCTTCTGCAAAACCTTTGCTATTGAATGCTGCCTAAAAATCAAAGTGAATCAGAGGCTGAACAGAGATCTAGGACAGTTGGATAATTGTGTATTTGGAGAGGAAGCAGCTTCAGCCTCTTTTGGGAGCAACAAAGGAAGCTCAGCTTGGTGTTAATGCAGCCATTTGTATTTAGAAGACAGAACAACCTAAGAACAACATGGCACACATTTAAGGGGCTCAAAATACCAGAGGCTGCTGTCAAAGTAGAGCTGCAAAGAGAAATTCTGACTGAACAGGCTCATTTCCAGCTGGGACTCAGCAGGGCTCTACACAACCTTGGGGCCAGTGTGCTTCAAACATCATTGTGCAGTCCTGGTTTCAACCCACTTTGGAACTGACTCTGAGCACATCAGAGTTCCCAGCCTGCACACCAGGCAGTGTGCAGGAAGAAATGCTAGATGTGCTGGCATAAGGATATGGCTACAACTTGCTCACATACCCAAATTTTTGCGTTCCCCAGCACATACAAAAGGCACAAAATCATATAATCATTGCTTGGTGCTGTGCTGTTAGACTCTCAATCCTTTTGCTGATCAGGGAGAGACAAAATGATTATTTAGTTCCATGACTCCAGGAAGATTAGATGAATGGTAAAAAGAACAGTTTGCTGATTTGGATTTCTCAGGATTACTCAGTATTTTGGATGCTGCAAGCAGCACGTGGCTTTTCTGAAGTTGTGAGTTAAGTCGGATATCTAAGGGGAAAAAAGGGATAAATACACAAAATTAAATGTTTTCCAGGAAAACCATGACAGTGGATAGGACTAAAAAGTTTAGAGGGTAATAGATAGCCAGGAAGCTTCTGCTGTGCTGGTGGAATCCAAAAGGACAAATGTAATCAATGGGTCCCTAAAGAAGGGAATTTAGAACATCAACAGGGAGTAATTAAGACCCAATACTTAGCAGAGGTTTCATGCCAACACAATACCATGTTCAGATCTCATGTCTAGGCTCTAAGAAAGGTCCAAATAACACAAATACAATTTGAACAGGCAACTTAGTCCATCCTGGGAGTACTGGCCAGGAAGTAGAAATATGATAGAAAGTATTTCAACATCAAAGCTCTAAGGAGATACTATGAATAGGAATCAAAAAGGACAATTTAAGGCAAAAAATAAAACATGCTTTGCTCAACTGGTTCTTTCTTGAAGAGTTGAAACCAGCTTCTCTTAGAATAATCTGGGTTTTTTTAAATCAAATGTAATAGTTTTCTGAAAGACACACTCCATTTGAACATGGAATTAGTTTCTATTGACCTGGTTGACTCAGAAATGTGAAGAGTACCAGAACATAAACTCCTTATAAACATAAGGCAGAAGAGGAGTTTAATGTCCTGGATACCGGGAAATTTTCCCTTCTGAAAAATGATCACTATCTTTTAGCAGATGTGGCCAGGCCTCAGCACTGGCAGCTGGACTCCATTTCTGCATCAGACAAGGAAAACCGTAAACTGAAAATCTCTTCCCTTTCCACGTTGATTTCAAGAGAATGTCAAGTAATGGGCTTCACTGAATATTTTCAGAATGTAGCTGCAATACTGTTGTCCAGTATTTAACTGTGTTTAAATAAAGTTGAAAAAAAAGTGTCTTAAAAGATGCATCTGAAAATTCTCAGAGCAGGTCTGACTGTGCTCTTCTGCATAACCCAGTAGATCCAGAACTGACTATATGCTACTCCTGCGCTGTTGTTAAATTGCCAAAAGTGGTTTGTGCCAAAAAGTAATCCTTGTTTCAAAACCTAGGGGAATTTAAAGGACAGGATTAGATTTAGATGCACACAACAGCCCAAACTGAGTAGGGAACAGTGTGGAACCAGAAAAGCTGACTGGTACTCAGAGAACTGTGTTACAGGACAGCCTGTTCCACTCTGCAGGGCACCTCTGGCAACACAAAGTGCTTCTGCCATATCTTCCCTTTCCCTCTGTGCTTGCCTATGTCCAAAGATAATTTATTTAAAACAAAAGCCAGTTTAATTAAGTGGGATGCTTCAAGGTATCATGCCCATAAATCCATTATTTACCCGGCTTAAGATGGGAATGACACCACAAATACAAGTCAGGGCCTTTTCCACCTTGCTCTGTATTGTATGATAGGAAAAACTTCTCTCAGGAGGGAAGGGGGAAGGGACTCTTACTCGTATCAAAACATGTTCATAAATCAGAGGCTCAGATGGTTTTACTATTTAAAAAAGAGTCAAAGATTAAACAACTGATAATAGCCACTAAGCACAACAGTTTGGGATTTGTTGCAGTGTCACTTTAGAAAATTATCTTTTCCAGGCTTGACTTAACAAACATGCAAGGCAAAAGATAACAGGACTAAGTTAACTGCTCTTTTGCAGTTATAAAACTTATAGGAAGGTTAAGGAGAGGGTTTACACAGAGAAAAGAGATCCCATGGGCAGAGAGAGAACCGAGGAGAGCGGCTGGCAGGTACACGGCCTGGGCTGAGCAGCTGCTCTTGGGACAGCCAGCCAAGGGAGCTGGAGCCTGGCCAGAGCTGCAGGCCACCATGATGGCAAGGGACAGGGACTCTGAAGTGACAGACCTGAGGCTAAAGTCAAATGAGCTTGCTCAAAGTTGCGTGGAAGGCTGCCTCTGTAAGAGCAAATGGTTTTCAGTCTTCTGGAAGCAAAGGAACTTTTTGATCTTTGAGATCAAATCAGACCACATTAGTGAAGGGTCACTGAAGCAACTCATTAGAGCCACTGGCTGTACTTCTCTTGAGCAGCAATCAAAGCTCCTGTTTTGCAAGCTGATGCTGACCATTTCAAAGGAACAGAGTGACAAAGTAGACTTTAGAAAGAAGGACAATATATTTTTATAAATTTTGAAATCCAGCTGTCTTACAGACAGATTATTTTGCTTGTCTGGCTAATTTTCAGCAGGAACTTCCAGGGTTTCTCTGCATTTTCTGACAACCATGTTTTCTCACAAAACATTCTTCCCTTTTTTCTTTTCCAAGAAGATTTTATTACAATAAGGGTGTGGAAACATAATAGTTGAACATGACTTCTCTTAAAGAACCATTAAGTCTCTACCTACAGCACTATTTGCAGCAGTTTCTCTCTTACTCTAAATTTAAGATTAAATGTTTTGATGACTTACAAATGAATACAGCAAGTAACAGTTAAAGTTGATGACTTTCCTACTGGGCACTTGGCCAACCTCTAGGAAAGAAGTCATGGGTTCCCACTAGAGCACAGAGCATCTCCTGAGATTAGAGGTATCCATCATGAGCTCATATGGATTTCATGTTCCAGTTCTCAGAAAAGCCTTTTGCTTTTCTTTCTCATTGTAATTATTTGCAAATAAGATCATGAGATTTTGTTCTGATGTAGTGAATGAGTAGACAATCTTGAATTTAAAAGAAACATGACAAAAAAAAAAAAAATCTGTATTTAAGTTCCCTTGTGAAGTACAGGAAAACAGACATAGAAAAAGACATGAGAACTAAGAACTAAAGAAGACTACCATGTACTGATGTTCATATTATAAATAAGAGTAATCAGAGTAAATAATGGCATCACTTAACACTAGCTTCTGCTTTTCCAAGTCAACTTTATACAGTTTTCTTTCTTCTAAAATGAATTAAATAATTGGCTGTAAAAAAATACATGAGGCTGATTTGGTTTGCTATGAATAATTTAATTTTTATCTTCAAAGGAAGCACCAATTCATTTGAGCTACCTGGTATTGTTTCCTGAGTAGGATATACTTGGGAAGCAATTTTGTTCTGCAAATCAGTATGAAATATGTTCCTTAAGTGATAATTGTTTCCTGCAATGTTTGGGCTGGTAGCCAAACTTTAGTATATTTGAAGCAGTTTCCTCTGCTAAATGATGCATTAGTCTTCAGGAAAACAAAAAATGCTCCCACTAGCCATCACAAAAAAAAAAAAAGAAAAAGCATTTTTCTTAATACAATTTGAAAATAATAAAAAGGTGTGCAGACATGTAGAACTATCTTTAGTATCACACAAACACCCTGTGCAACTTTTGTCTGGACTCTTCACCTCCCCAGCCTTGTCTGGCATAAAATCACATTTCTGGCCTTATTAGCTGTCAAAGCATTCATATGACCTGTCTCAGCAGACTACCCGAAGATTAAACAAACACAAATTGTCCTGTAAAAAGAAAGATATCACTACTTTCACTGATCCAATGAGGTAAAAATTGATTGAAGGACAGATTAAAAGAGAAGATATGGGTACCTAAGAGGTGGTTTAAGCAGAATGTAGACAGTTAATCTGAGGGCAAACTACAGCAGGCTTTGTCACACAAAAGCTCTAACCACTGGTATGCACCTATGGTTTCCTAGTAATCTTAATTAGGTATGTGTCCAGAGTCTTGAACAGCTTCCATATTTGAGTAGCACTCTCAATCCTCAAGAAGTGTAAAATTCAGGATCTCTACCCAATGAGAAAAACAACAGTCTAGCAGAAGTGTTCAGAGTACAGCAGTCAGGAATATAAAAACAGAGTATTCTGGGGAAACTTGCACAAAAATGCTATTCCTGAATGATAATTAAAAGTAGGGGTCAGCAAGAGCAGCAACAAAAAAGAAGTTATCATTGTGAAAGCTCTCTTATTGTTGAATCAAAAAGTAAATTTTAACAGTAAGGCTCAACCATTTAGTTCAGCTTGTGAGCTCTGTTATCATTCTGCTTAAACTAGCACAGATCAAGAGTAAAACATATGATAATGGACATATGCAAGTGTAACAGTGACATAATAATGTATGAACCATAACAGTAATATTGAATCAAATAAGGAGCCATACTGAAAACTTATCTTCTGAATGCCTGCCATCTGTATGTTGTTCATTGCATCAGTAAAGTGGAGGTAAATCACAACCAAATCCTGGGCTATATGCAGGCAAATTAGAAAATAATTAGGTCATAAAAATACATTTGCTTTGTTCAAAAACTCTGCAATAGCAGCCATTCTACATTCATTATTTACCTAAAATTACCAGATAATACAGTGATATGCTGCTCAGAATGCACAAGTGTCACACTGCAACTATAATGAGTCTTTTTTTTTAAATGAGGTATCATTATTAGTAAGTCAGTGATGAATGGTATCTGAGGAAAATTTCTCTCCTCTAAGAATAGGTAGGAGTAAGTGGGAAGAGCTCTCTGTGATACATTTCCAGGTACTTGGACACATGCCCATAGCAGGGCTGACGCATGTCCTGGGCTTACTTTGATAAGCAACTGCTCATCTAAAATTGGCCACACTGCATCTGCTAAATATAGAGTGGGGCAAAGGGATACTTCAAAGAGAAAAGATAAGAGGGTAAAGCTGTAACTGCTCTCTCTCAAAATGCACTTGGATATATGAATTTTCCACATCTAACTGGGCCCAATTCCTTCCATCCACCTTCAGAAAATGATCTACAGTTGGAAATTATTTTGTATTCACTTTATTCCTTAACCTTTCCTCTATCCATCTGCTTTTCTGTTCTTGATACCTACCAAAATCCTCTCTCTCCATGGCTGCTTCTATTTCTCCTCTACTACAAAAGAGGTAAATTTTAGCTTGTTGTGGGGCACAGGGAGGGGAAGGGGGGCCAGAGTGTGATGATGTATAAGGTAAATCTCACATTGCAAGGCTTTCTATTCCTATCTCAGAGGGAGAACTGTTGGCAGTTTTCCATGACAGACATTACTAAGGCCTGTGGCTACATACACTGAAGGCATCAAGTAAAGTGAACCCACTCCTCAGTTCTTCAATTTTTGAGGGTCACAGCTCACAACCAGCCAGAACTCCTAACTCCTGCACCTTAAATCTATCCCATTTCTAACCAGCCCTAAACTAAGATTCTTTCAGGTTTTTGATGCAGCCATTGATTTGGTCTGCCACCCATTTTGAAAATTCAAATATCTCCCTCCTTCTTTCAACCCACACACCAAAAACCTCAGCTAGGTTCCCAAACCAGCCTGGAGAATCACCCAGGTCTGGTCAACAAAACCATCAGAAACTACTTATTTCTTTCAAGCGAATTTCTTGATGAGCAGCCCTATTGAGCCCTATCCAGACAGATGGATCAAAAACTGCTCTGAAGATGAGTCTTCATTAAAAAAAAAGGCAAAATTCCATATTTAGCCCTACTTTCTCTTACTTCTTACATGAAGTCTAGTATCCTCCTACATTGTGGTCAAGCATTCACATGAAAAACCTGTTCATAACTCCACACATACCTCATACTTATACCCAACCAGGCTGAATATCAAACTTCACAAGCTATTTGTGCCATCCTCTCTCCTTTCACAAGCCATGACTGAATGACCCTTTCACAACCTGAAACTCAAAAATAATCCCACACAGTCTTCTGGCATATTGCATTGTTGAGGGAAAGAAGGTCAAAATAATCTCCAACCATTTTTAGGTGAAACCCAAATCAGAATTTCAGCTAAGCTTTAGATTCTCACCCAGATTTGACAAGACCAGGAAATGTTCATTCACCCTTAACTTCCCTGCCACTCTGCTGTACAAGAGACCTTCCTGGGAGCTGCCAAGCTGGATTTGGGGCGGTTTGCAAAGTTCCTCTGATTGTTTCTTGCTTATATAATTGTGGTGATGTTAAGTATTAGACTTAGGATTCAGGCTAGTATGGACTGCAGGGATTGATTAGATTTTGGCAAAGGATTGAGTGGAGGAGCTGTGGCAAAAGAACAAGATTTCTTACTATTTCCTAGCCAGTAGCAGTTGCTGATTGCATGCCTGGAACCAGGCTGCACATTGTTCAGGCTTAGACTGAGTATGGATGTCAGACCACAGGGACTGGGTGGCAAAATCTAAAAGATGTGTCTGGGTAGGTGTAAGGCAGCACCTCCACAGGTTTTGCAGCCATTTCAGGGCTATTTCCCCTCAGGGAGGCCTGTTTTAAAATTAAGGTTGGATTCAACTGTCAGGGACCAAATCTCTGGTGTTGAGGTCCACCCCAGGGAACAATGGGAACAATGCCTGGTCCCCCAGCCCAGCAGACCCATATTTCTGCAGTCAGGAATGTTCTGCCCTTGCCAAGGGACATCCAAAGTCAGAAGTCAGAATACTTTATCAGCCACTATGTTTCTAAACACAGGTTTGAATGACAATTCTTATCTCACCCCTAGCTCTTGCCTCATCAATCTTGGTGTCTCTGTACCTAAGGTTTGCAGCATCAAGACCCCCATATACTGGCAACCATTCTGCAGAGCAAAAAAAGCTGCAGTTCAGCTCAAAAGGCACACCCAAAGTGCCAGAGGGAACCTCATAATTCTTTATGCTTTTATCCCTAACAGGGCACATCATAATTTTTTTGCTTTTATCCCTAACACCTACAAAAAAAATCCACAATTTCCATGCTCTAAATTATGTCAATAAGAGACATCATGGGTAGCACAATATTCAAAAGGAATGGTCACAAGCAAAAAGCTTGAAAACAAAGAATGTTTTCACATCTTTAACTAGAACTTAAAGGAGAAGATCAGACTTGTTCAATCATTCACATGGTAGCACTCCACTAAAGCTCCAATCCAGTATGCCAAGAAAAAAGTGACAAATTGGAGTATATGTAAACATCCCACATAAATAATCAGATTACAAAAAGAAGTGTTCTTCAGCAGAAGGGCTGTTCCTTTAACTCATGTTTGTCCTGATGTTTCCCAGCTGTGGGTGGAAAGTATTCTTGCTTGACTATGAAGTCAGAGCAAAATTAATCCTGAAAACACTGTGCAGCAGTCACCAATCCTAACATTAGATAATCTCATGAAAATCCCAATGTTAAAAATTTTTTCTCTTGAGTTTTTGAATGTTATCCTACAAATAATGCATGAAAGCAAAACATACTTTTTTGCTTCTTTCCTGAATTGGCGTTTTCAGCAAACTACTACAAATAAGCTATTCCAATTCCAGGTTTACCTGGAGATATTTTTTTGAACTTTTTTTTTCCTTATGTCCGTCAGTCAGCAGAAAAAGCATCCCATGCCAGAAGAAAAGCTATAATTAGCCTGTGCTCTGCAAATCTTCAATTTGAGAACACACTCCTTAGATAATTCAGTTGTGAAACAAATTGGGAAGTGAGGAATGAGATTTTTACAAGTTTTGTGTCTACACTTTTAATCCCACACCACACACAGAATTAAATCTTAAAATTCCCAAAAGAAAATAGTAAAGAACAAATTTGAGAAAGTTTTGAAAGCATCTACTGATTTTAGATTCAAAGAAACTCATATTTGTCTGATTTTTCAGATGGGATAAATGCATTCTGCAGCAGAAGCTGACTCAGTGAGACACAAAACATCCTCAGGATTTCTGTCTCAGGAAATAACATTTGCATTTGAGAATGCTTATTAAGGTCATCTTAGTCATATATCAAGTTGCAATAAAAACTATTCCTGCAATAGTTTTAGCTAGCAGACAATGCTTTCTTCCTGCATTTCATTTCACTTTATCTAGATGGAAGAAAAGTCATGAAATTAAGATCATGATGAATAATAAGAAAAGTAATTTACAACGTGCTGGGGGGTAGATTCTTTCACACAACCACACAACTATCATATATTCCTGCTTAATATTCTTACATGATAGTTAACCTGAATTATCTCTGCAGATCTATTTCCAAGAGTCATTACTTCAAAAAAAAAAAAAAAAAATCTCATTAGTATTGGCTCTTATAAAAACAGGCTTGGTGAAAACATTCCAGCTAGTTAGGACGCCAAAATTTCATTACAGGGAGAAGGGATGATCACACACACATTCAAGGACAAATCTCATGAAACTCATGTTTGACAGGAAATTGTACAGGAAGCTAATTTAGAGAGATCAAAATGAGGGTGGTATGTTCCCAGGACCCAGGGCAAGCCAGAAATCTTGCAGCTGAATTTTATACATATGGTAATTTGATCAGAGTGGATATAGCAGGGAAGGGAAGAAAACGTTGATTGAAAATATAGAGAGAAGAAAAATCAGCATGGGAACAAGAATCTCCACAAATAAATCATATCACAAAGTCCCTTAAACAAAAAAAAAAAAAAAAAGCATGTGTATATATATATATATATATATATATATATATCCTACTTGAGCTACTTTTTTGTAGTGGGATGAGAAATATCATCATTTTGGAGAAAGGAATCAGAATTTTTAAGTAGTAGGATCTGAAGCTGTTTTCTCTTATCTTGTAGTCATTGTATGAAATGCACCCCTGTCTTAACACAGCAAATTGAAAAATGGACCATGAGGGCTAAAGACAGGGGGACAACAGCAGATTTGAAAGTAACTGTGCACTTTAAGCTTAATTCATTTCATATGTCCAGGCTCAGATTATTATAGACTGTTTCTATGGTTTTTTTAATATTTATTAGAGACAGGTAATCCAACCATCTTTTCTATATTCTCTATATTTCCAGAGCAAGGATAGCAAGGAATTTCAAAAGTCTGAGGAAATGTATGTGGGCTGCAGCCTCTGGATCCCACAGCCACTGTACAGATCCTTCCAGCCAACTGGTGATTTGTGGTAGCATGAACTTTGATTACGAGTCAAAATAGTTTAATAATGTGAAGTACAGCATGTCCAAGTAAGAGCAGAGTGCAAAGCACTAACTTGAGCTAACACTGGGGAAAATTCACAACTCACAATGTCTTTCCAGATGAATAAAAGAATAAAACTCAGTGTTTAATTTTCTTTTATTTCAAATGCCACATCATCTTATTTTTGATCTTTTAACCAGCCAAAAATTATAGAGGCTAAATCACAATCTGTTTGAATGAATTTTCTTTTATTGTCATTAAAACAGGCAACTCAGCTAATACCACCACATGAACTGGAAATAATGTGAGCTTACACTCATTTGTTCTTTCAAGAGGCAAAAAATCCAAGATTGTTTCTATGCTCTGGCTACTTGTATTGAGAGAGACAAGTCTTGGGTTCCTTTGGGGAGAATCCCAGAAGCCAAACAGGAAAGAGGAGGAGCAATGAATGGGAAAACATGAGAAAAGCTAGATGCTTCCCACACAGCTATAGGATTTCCCTGGGGCTTGACACAATATAGGCCAAATTCTCACTCAGTCACATTTGTAATACCTGACTGATTTCTGACAGTTGTGAATGAAAACAAGAGAGAAATTTGGCACCCTGTTTTTATCACCTGGAATATAAGAGAAAGGCACTTCAAAAAAGCAACCTAAAAGCCATATTCTTATAAAAAAAAGCAACCACATGTGGCAATGCACAAAACCAAAATGAACTGTAGCTTATGTAATTTTAACTGTAAGCTTCAGACCTTTAAAACTTTCTTGATATAAAACCATGAGGAAACAATTTAAAACTTCCTCCCCCCCCAAAAAAGACCCCAAAACAAAACAAAAAACCCCCAAACAAACAAACAAAAAAACCCCAAAGCAAAACCACCAAACTACTGGAATCTGAACTTAAAGCAAAACAAGTCAGATTCCTGAAGGACAAAATAGAAGTAGACAGTACAGCTTTAAATAAATAAACCCACAAGTTCATGAGCCTATAATGAATAAAAAATAATTCAAGTGTGTGTTTCTAGGCTCACACATGGAGCATGAAATTATTAAGCCCTGACCGCGCAAGACAGTTCCATCATTGTGGCTGAAGGGGGTTATATATCTCAGCAGGGTGTACTAATGTCAATTTCTGCCACTCTTCTGGATGATTCCCCCATTGCTGAGTCCCTGTAAGATATGTGATACTTCTCATTCTTGATGATGAGACCACATAATGTGGTCAGACACTTCATTCACTTGAATAATATTAAATTATGTAGGACAAAGTTCCTTGGATGAAAACATGAGAAAGTCAGTTCTGCACACATTTTGGTTTTCATTTTCCTAGGTTTCTGCTGTAAGTGGAACAGGAAGAAAAACTCCTTTGGTTTGCTTGATGTAAAAATGAATCATCAACTCTTCATATTGAGCAGCAGCGCACAGTTCTGCCAGGACCTGCCAGCACTACAAGATGGACTGTAGGTGACAATGCATGGAAGTGCTCCTTAATTTAGAATCTTTGGAAAGGTTTAAGTGGTCTGCATTCATATGGAGCAGCTTCCAGGAAATCAGAGATGGCTGAAGGAAGGGAGAAAGACCACGTCAGAGATGGGGGATTTCAATGCATTTAAGGTGCAGCTGCATTCACTTTGTTTAGTTCTGGGGTCGTATTTCCCACTCATTGAAACTCATACAGCTTTGCAATCACATTCCCTCTGAAATGAACTGAGCTTGGGAGAAAACATGGACCTGAAGCTAAACTGGGCAGGAACCTAAAAAGTTCATAGAACAGGGATATGAACTACATCATGTGTGCCTCCCCCTTGCCATCCTTTCAAGATAATCAAATCACCTTCTTGTGCCTTGTGGCAATGCAAAAGCACAACTCTGGTGGACCAAAGATGGTCCTTCCACTTTGGCCACTGCTTCTACTAAGCTAGTTCCTAACACAGAAAATTGGGGGATTTCTCTTAGTGCCAGCCTGCATCTATAATTTTGTTGCCAGATGAATTCCATGCCAACAGGATGAAGAAGTGATCCAATTCAAAAATCCCAACTCTGTCCACAGAGACCAAGGCCTGGTTTCTTTTTCAGTGTCTTTAGTTATATGAACAGTTCAGATCTTCCTACCTGCCCAGAACACCAGCAATTTTTACTCTTTTTCCCTAAAGAAACCCCATTCCAAAGCACAGTTGGGAACCCTGATATGATTTTTTTTTTTGTTGAAATACATTTATGGAGAATCAAGGCAGAACATAGGTTCTCCTCTTTCCCATGCTTTTGGATGTGTTCTGAACCATCTACACACAAGGGCAGGAACACACTTCTCAGAGGACTCTTGTGATCTGTGTATTTACCAACCAGCCAAATCACTTTTCTACGTGAGCAGCACCTACAGTAGGACTCCCTGAGGGCTAAGCACAGCACACTGTTGGAAAAACTCCTATGTGAGCAAAAACTCCTATGTGAGCATCTCCAATGGAAAATTCACCCTTCCAGTACCTGACCATCTGCATAACCACAGATTGGTCACTCTGCCTACACAGCACCTCTTTTACAATGGCATTGCACTTGAAATACAACCACATTCCATATTTCTGCAATGAGCAACATAAAACACAAGGTCCTGACTTTCCTTTTCATTCAGAGTTCCTAATGACTTATCAGTGTTCTTATTTCAACAGAAGTTTGAAGCCAGCTCTTCAGAGAACATTGTGTGTTTTTAACACAGTACAAGAGCAAGTGACAGTTGGCAAATGCTGCTGAAAGCCTGTGATTTAATTTGCACTGGTGTTCTTTTTCTTCATTAAATTCACAAGAAGTTGCATGGAAGAGGAAAATGCATCTGGACCTGGTTATTAAGTAAGAAAAGAAATAAAGTCTTTTCACTTCAATGGCTAGCTTACACTGTAAGAGCCTCCCAGACTGCAAAACCTGGGCCCAATGCCAGACACTGCTTGCCATGAAAATATTGAGAATAAATCAGCTAAGTCTCATGAGACTCTGATTCTCAAAAGCCTTTGCTAGGTATCCAGAAGAAAAGGAGAGGACATAATTTCATTCTTAGAAATATCTCAGTAGGTATGAAGATGTGTGTGCTGGAAAAATAAAAATATGAAAAAAAAGGAGTAGCAATGTTTGGAAACTAACAGTAATCAGCTCAGTCAAATGCAGGCAGTTTTTTTCTTGAAAAAAATGTTGTTCTAAGACTAACATATATTGCCAAGGAACTAATTGCTCATTCACCCTGTTCTACTTTTCCCAAAAGAGAAATTAGCTATAGTTCCTAAATGGATACTCAATTTCCTTTTAAAGAATAAGGAATAGGGAAGAGAAAAAATAGTAGGACTGGAGAACCAGGACGTCAGTTACAGAACATCATTGAACCACTGGATTTTTGTTTTATAGACTGAGACATTTCTCAATAATTACTTTATATTATTGCCTAAGAGCAATTTTATATAAAATCAGTTCAAAGTTACTGTAATACAGGAGGATTTCTCATCTGAAAGCTGGGAAACATATTTCATGTTTCGTCATCAAAAGTGCCAACCCAGAGTTACCATGAGTAACAGGAAGTTTAAAAAAACCAAACTTTGACTGAGCACTCGAACTTTTAACCACCAGGATGAATGGAGATCGGTAGTTGACAAGAAGTCTGACATCGGTCCTTTATGAGTTGAGATTTCAGTGAAAACTTTCTGAACTGGAAGCAGTTATGAATGGAATTGTCCTTCATCCAGGCAGCATGAATATAAAGAGGCAGAAGAAGTGGCAACATAGCTGATAACAGAGTAGTAAAGGAATTTTATTCACTGGATAAATACCAGTTAGAAAGCCTCAAATATTTCAGAGATGCATTATTTCAAGAATTTAAGGGATAACCAATTTTTACAAGAATATTGTTAAAAGCTGTTTTCTGTAGCCTCAGTAGAGCAATTAACTTTCTAATATGAAGTTTTATAAAAGTTATTCCTCTAATTTCCCTCATGTTCTCCTGCTCCATCTTTTACAGCAAAAGTGTTCATTGGCATCCAATTGCACTAAAAGCAAACACCCAAGATCCATCTTTACATGCCCTTCAAGAATGTCTCTATATCCCTTCTCCATTTTATCACCACTCTCACTACCTAAAGCTGCTGTTTCAAGCTATCCTCCTTCAACATGCCCCATATCTTGCTCCTGCCTCTGGATCACCACTGAGTTCAGCTTTCAGAAAGATAAAAGTGAGATATTTACATCACCCTGGAATTCAGATACCTGAATTGAGTTTTGACTCAAGTCCACATCAAAACAGAAGAATTTCATAAACAGGAAAACTACTTCCTACAGGCTCTCCTTGAAAATTACAGCCAAAAGCATATATTATACATTTCAAAATTATATATTGCTCAGTCTGAAGTGTCCCTTTAAGAAAGAAGCAAAAGAGGAAGTCAAAGAAATAAGAGGGGGAAAAAATTGAGACAAAGATCGTGAGAGAGGTTACTCTTATAGTACTTTTGATCTGGCTGACACAGAGAGGTAATAAAAATTCATAAGGCAACAGCTCTTGCTCAATTTCCAGGACAAAATCATCCGGATATCTAGCCAAAGCTGACTCAACCTTGACATCTTTTGTTCCCCAGTGCCCCATTTCTTTGTAACCAAAGGTATTTGTGAAGTATTTAGAAAAATGCACACATTTCCCAGTGGGTTTTGGGGTAGCCTGATCAGAGTAAGAATAGTAAGAAAACATAAAAAACTAGAACAATCCTGGATACCAAAGCCAAATAAAAAAATGCCACCCAAACTACCACAGGAGGAGTTAAACTCTTCCCATTTGTAATAAACATATTTATATAGTACTGCCTATCCAATAAGCACAGTGTTTGATTTGCAGTTTCAGTATTAGAATTGTCAGATAATGCTATCAATACACAGGCAATTTTAAAAAGTGGAACTTGTGCTATACAAATGAAAGTGAGCAATGTGATATGTTTCAAACCAAATCAACAGTGTATGGAGAAGAGGACATAGGAGGTGGGAAATCCAGAAGTGCACACATGGGATGTTTGTAACACACCTTAGCTGACTAAATCTACTACACATACCAAGCCTTTACATCTCCTAAGAAAACAAACATATGGTCTATACATACCTGTGCTTATGATCTAAAGGACATGGAGCTAAACAATGTCTTAACAGCACCTGATGTAGGCACCTGTGTCACTAGGGCTTTTATTATGGAAAAAGCCCCACTCCACTACCTGCTGTATTAATACAGTTAAAGAAATGAAATAATGAAAACATGGGTTTTGTAGAACCGTTATAGAAACTTTGGTGTATTTTAATAAATCAAATGTATGCGTAGTCCATGCTATTGGCCAGCATAGACATATTTTGCTCTGATCCATAAGGCCAAGTTTCATTGTAATTCCCATGTGTTCTCCAAGCCAGTCTAATAATCCTAATACTATGTCCTTTTAAACAGGTTGAGCATAGATCATGCTAACCTCCAATGTAATTCTGAGTTCATCCCAGCTGATATTAGGTCATTTAATCAAGATGTCCAGTATTAAAGTTGAGTTTTAACTGAACATTTCTGAAATTCTGACCTAATTCACACCAGCTTCAATTCAAATCTATTGGACATCACTGTAAATCCAGAACTGGTGCTACTGACACAGTCTGCACCTATGGATTGCAACCAGAATCTGATCCATGGATTGCTGTACATTTGGAGCTGCACTCCTCTGTTTCAGTTACATCTCAGTTCCCACTCTTTGGTCACAGACACACTCTCATACTCACTGTGTCTCATACAGCTATGAGTTCTCTTAATACTGGATTTATTCCACAAGGAAGAAAAGTCAGAAAGCAATGATTTATACCAATATTTTTACATAGCACATTAGTCATCTTATAAATTCAATGGAAGTCCAAACACTACTACTGAAGTTGGAAAACGATACAACATCATCCAAAGTTTGTGTCAAGGACTAGAATCCATTTAATTTCAGAAATATTTGAATAAGGCTGTTGGACTTCCAACTAACATTTGATATATGGGAAAAGCAATAATTACATGGGCAGAAGCGTGGAGTTTGCAAACACACACATTCAGTTTGGTATGTTTACACTGAAGATTCCAACAAAGCTTTTACTCTTGAAAGCTGATGTGGATGAATGAGAATAACTGTGACCCTCTTGTAGAGATACACCTGAAGTGCCACCCTCCTCCAAGCACCATTAACAATATATAATCTGTGAACAAAGCATGGAGCTCAGAGAAAGACAAATCTCTTCACCACTAAGCTCTGCTCACATTACCATGAAAAACCACAGGAAAATGTACCAACTTGAGCTCAAAAAAATTTTTTGTTCTGTATTTGCAATTTTTTCTCTGGAAAAGCAAGACACAAAGGGAATTGGTAACAAAATTCACAATTTGCCTTTTAACTTTATTCTTACTGCTATGCCTGAACTTTATTCTTACAGCAAGCCTGAACTTCAACTTCTTTGGAGTGTCCACATTTTCAGAGAATACATGAAGCAGCTGATAACAGTTCTGTGAGGGCAAAAGGATGTCCTGGAATGAAACGGTTCCATGGGACAACCAACTCTAGACTGATTCCCGGGGTGAATGACAGGATCTATATTGCAGTTGTTTAAACGTGACCTGGAGGCATCTTACAGAAGCTATTACTGCCACCAGAGAGAAGGAACCAATTACTTATTTCAAGCTGGTTTTTCTAGTTCTTTCAGCTTACATTTGAGAGTTGAATACTTGAAACCCATTTTTTCAAGATCCAATAACTTAATATTTAGTAAATTACAAGAGTAAGATATCATTAATATTCCCAACTGCGGTTATTTGGTTTTTACAGATTAAATACCAAAGTTATGCAGTAATGAGCAGCTGTTTAAGATTCTGAGCACTACTCACAACAAACACAGTTTGAAATATAAATGCTAATGATTGTCAGAAAATACACCTGACTATGATGTTGTCATAAGACCCTGAGCAACCCACTTCAGGTGGCTCTGCATGAGCAGAGGGTTGGACCAAATGACCTCCAGAGTTACCTTCCAGCCTCAACCATTCCATGGTTTGGCACTTCTGTGAATCCATGTGTGCAGAAGTGCATACAGATATATGATATAGATATACAGATATATTTAGTTTAGGAATTTAATATTTTGAGGAAGGCACTCTTTGAGAGTCCAAGTATTAAAGACACAAAGGGACTTCTCAGCAAACTAGGAACATTAGGATGACAGGCAGAATGTGAAAATCATACATCATTGAAATATTGCATGAGGAGCAGCAAAGTGAAAACTCACATTTTGCACAGAGATGCAAATTAGTGCAAATAAACTCTAATTCATACAAATACACTGAAGTTTCTTTTCAAAAAACCCCAAAAAACCCAAACCCAAAAAGAGTGTACTATCAGTTAAATAAACAATAATTTCTTTCTAGTTTCCCAGTTTCTCTATATTCAGCCTACTCTCTATAACTCTCTCAGCATCTGATCAAGATACACTCCTACAAGGGTACTATGCAAAAAAATCCTCTCATAAGTTAAAGTCTGGCAAAAATCCATCTGTGCACATAACTTATTAACAGCTGCACATGCCTAATTTCAGCTGCACAGTGACAAAAACTTCAAAGGTCATCTCCCTAAACATAGCAAGATTGAGGCACTTTAAAATCTGACACTACATCTCAGTAGGAAACATCATGTGTGTATCATTTTGTATCTCTTCCCCTTTCCTTAAAAGTTCCAAGTCTTTTGGCATTAAGATCAGCACTCTTTGTGAGTTAGTAGATGCACCTAGCAAAATCTTCTCACACCAAGTTGGACACTGAACAAATACATTCTTAGACAAAGCAGGAATATGTTAATAAAGATGGCTGAAGGCAGAAAGGAGGGTATTTAAATCATCACATGTAGGTGCCTATGTTAGCAGGGATTTGGGGTTTGCCTTTAAAATAAAGAAAGATCTCTCTCCCCAGTGATTAGGAAAGATTCCAGACAGATGACCCTTCTAGCTTAGATGCATCAAGTTGGTGGGATGTGTGCAGACACCTCTGTGTGTTCATTGCCAGCATTTAAATGCTGTGAAAACGCTCCCTGATCATGCAAATCAGGACATTAGGTATATCATCATCATAGATATCATCTCTGAAGGAGAACAGATAACCTTTATTTACAGAGGCAAGCAAATAAAACGTAAATGCAGTATGCACAGCAGGAACATGCCTTCTCAAACAGAACACATGGGATTTCACCAGAGCTCTGTAGAACTTCCCTGAATCCGTGGGAAATGCTCCTACATGCCACTGCATCTAAATACTCATTTTCTGCACTGATCTTTAAAGCTCCATCCAACCCAGCTATTCTGCAAATCTGTGATCTGCTTCATATCGATGGTTTGTACTCAAACATTGAGTAAATACTGTTGTCTTTTCTACTTTTGTCCTTTCTGGCTGTCCTAGTTTAAAAAAAAAATAAATCTAAATTCTCCAGTGGTAGGCAAGATTCTATGTGGAGAATCTAGCACCTGCTAAAAAATCCAAGAATTGTAGAAATACAAGAACACAAACTACACACATTAGATAAACAGGAAACTACTGAAACACTCTAATTTACAGGTATGCTATTTACAAGGTCTATGCTTTGGATTCGGAAGAGTTCTCCTCAAGAAAATACATTTTAAAAGTATTTCTGTGAATCTAAATGAAACCAATTTCATTGACTCTCAACATCAGCTCAATCTGAGAATTGGTAAGTTATATTTTTGAATGTTCATGAAGCTTCTTTAAACAAAGTCAAGCCTTGCAGCACCAAAATGATGCGGGAAAGATGGTCTGAAGGGTATTTCCATTGAAGACAGAACAATTCCAGGAAAGGCTGGTCCCCTGAGGCTTCCACTCCAGTTTTTTTCATTTCAAAAGTGGGTGACATTCTTGAGAAGCACCACATAATCATAGGACAATTCTATGGCTTTTTCAGAAGCACAGATGCTTCTCAAAAATGAAAGAAATTTGTAAAAATTAACTCTCCCCTATTTCTGTTAAAATCTACAGCAAGACCATTAATGTCAATGTCAAGAGAATTGACAAAATACCTGCAAAATCAGGCAATCAAATTTGTTGAAATCCATGGAATTCATCAGGGTAAAAAAAGAGAGTGCCCTCATATGAACACAATATGCAAGGCAGAGTTTTGTGAACTGAGATCTTTACTACCAATTTTTCTGAAAAGTCACACAGTACAATTTTATTTAGGGCAATGCCACTACATCCTGAATCAACCTCAGATATGAATCTAGACCACTGAAAACATCCTGGACTCAAACTGATTTTCTGTGATACCAATTTAATGGCATAGAGAAAAATTGACTCTTTTTTCTTTATCCAGTTATATAAACTTCATACACATGGTATATATGCAGTGATATAGTCATTATATGTATATATTTTAAAATATACATTTGCAATTTAATTACATCATCTGCCAAGGGACAGGAAGCAAAGGAAAATATATAATGGCTTTGAGCTAATAACCCAGGTATAGGGATCAAAAAAACCCATGTTCATCTCATGGGGGGGTTATATTTTTCCCATGCCCTATAAACATTCAAATATAAACTTGTTCTATAGATTATAAGCTATCATTTATTATTTATCTACTTTACTTTCTCCAGCCATGCTTATTTATGGACTGTATTACTGGATACCCTCTACAGGATGTCACCCTATTGAAAGGAATTTGAACTGGCTTTATAGTAAAAAACATACTATGCTTCTTGTAGCTCTGGAAACACAAACAATTTTTCTTGGCAAGACATATGCTGAACTTTTCACCCTCTTTCTTGAGATGTCTACTATCTTTTCTCTTAATCTGTGTTCGGCCCAATATTTTATCCCATAGACTTTCAAAAGTGTTACCATTTACTTTCCTGGTCATAAAAAAAAAAATATATAGTTAGCAACATTTACATGATTTACATCTGTCCTGGACAGGCTACCAGTTCTGTATCCACAGAATATTCTATTCCAGACACAGAAGAGGGAAGGGGGTTTAGAACTAAAAGGCTCCAAAAGCTCCATTAAAATTGCTGAGATTTTTAAGTCCTACTGATAGCAGGTCTCCAAAGTCATCACTTTGACAGCTGTGACCTCACTAAGTGTCCCTTCCAACAGAGAGCTGTTTATGTCTGCTGAAGTAGTGTCAACCCCCAAAATCTTGAATGCTGTGGTGATAGCCATCAGAAAACAAGCACAATATTTCCAGACTAGCAGTAAACCAGTAGCAAATTAATGGTAAGAAACTAATCTACCTGAAATGTACAAATCAAAACTCTTAATGTGCCCAATCTCTCCTCTGCAATAGGTTTGTAATCAGTGGTGAGAAACCCTAAAGTTTCTAATGCAATGTCAGTGAAATAGGAACTCTTACTCTCCAGGACTCGTAACTGTTGGACTTGCTGCTTTTTGTTGCAGAAAACACTCCCAATTCTCCAGAAGCAGTGTTTCTGTATAAATTCTTTGGTGTACAGTCAGAGGAGCATGAATACTTTTGGGGCCTTCTGTTTTTCAGTATGCAAATGTCAAAAACCCATATTGGTTCTCAGACCTCTGTCACAAGGCAGAGAAGCTGAAGAGAATAATCTCTGAAGGGCTTCAAGCAAGATGCCAGTCGGAATTTACTTTAAAATCTGAAACAGGAAAATGGTATAAAATGGCAATCTAACTTCCTCCACAATGCAATTTAGAATAACGTAATTCTTGAGTCACTTGGGGTGAAATTCTAGCTTCGCTGAGAGACAAAAAGAGTTTTCCAAGTGACTTCAAAGTGGTCAGGATTTCATTCCTTATATGCTTCAGATATTTTATTCAGAGGAGGAAGCTGTTGAAGTATAAAAAATAGGCTTCCTTCAGTTAACTTTCAAATGCACCAAGGTGCTGGAAGCGTACCAATTCCTTAGTTGTAAATGTGGAAGAAAACCTTTTAAAATGTCACTTTAAAGAGAAAACCCAGGCTTCTCATTAAAGGGTCTTATTTGGCAACAACAGATTGTAGCATGCATTCTCCTCTTATAACTATTACTTGTTGCCATTACTGGGATGTGTTCTATAATTGGATTCTGGCACAGATTAATGGAAAGAGAAAAATCTTTCCAATCTCAGCCAAAGTAGGTTTTTTCCTATGTAAAACACATATGCAAGAGCAAAAGATCATCTCTTTGCTCACCAGTGGTTATTCAAATAACTTAGGCATTTTAGTCTAGGCAGATGTTAAACCTACAACTTGTGAAGTTGTTTTTATAATCTCTCTCTGTGATTTGGAGTCGGGGTAATTTTTTCATATTTGGTGGACAGCTTTCTAATCACAGATTGTGGCTGAACAACTACTATGTTCCTTTCATTCAAGAAATACACTTTGAATTAAATTTGCCTCCCACCAAAGAGTCACATGCATCATGGTCATAAATAAAAGAAATTCAATATTTTATAGACTGACTTAAAAGCTGAAAATCAGGCATGGTGATTAGGCATGAATCTTCAGCGCCCATCAGAAAGCATACTGAAGGAATTAAGTAAACATAAGCATAAGTAAGCACAGTAGTACAATAAAAGAACAAATACAAATAACAAGAAACAAAAAATAAAGTTAAAGCTTCTCCCTCTGCTTAGAGGTTGGTCTCCACACATGAAGAACTTTTTCAACCAACTGAGCTAAACATAAAAGTGGCCAAGGTGAGAAGTGTCAGCAAACTTATATAGTATCAGCAAAGCACAACTGATTCAGGCTCATCAGAACAATATTCACAAGCTAATAGGAAATAAAAATATAAGGAAAAGTCAAACTGTGCAAAACAGGAAGCTGAAAGCACTTAACTAAAACATCAGTTTGTTTAAACTTTTCCTCCTCTCTATAAAGCTTAAGCTTTAGCAACACAGCTTTAGCACACACTAGCTAACCAGCTCTTCCCAAGAAGAACTCCACAGTCTTTACATAAAAGTAATTGAGAAATGCTCCTGAGTTTTATAACAACCTCCAGAGTCAGAGCCACAAAATGACATCTCGTCTGCACAGCATTACCTGTTCCTCACTGCCCACTCTTGCAGACAGAGGGCCTGGCCAAGGTTCTCTTGACTTGTTTCAGATCAACTCAGCTGTGGTGATTTAATGCCTAAGTGCAAGCAGGAATTATCAGGTGGAGTTGGCATGAAGGCAATTAGAAGTGCACATAACCTTTCTTCCCAAAACAGAGCTTTGGGAGATGGATCTGTTCAGTTTCTGATTGCTGACAAGCAATTGATGGGCAACACGACATGAAATTTGGGTAACTACATTTAGAGAATGCCTCCTTATGGCCTACTTTGAACTGGGAGAGAAGAGCTATTTTATTTCAAAGCAATGAGAGAGCAGATTCTGCATACTGGTTCCTCCTACTGATGCCCCAGAAGAATACCACAGACTTGCAGAAATGTTCTAATTTCTGTACAAAGATATTTTTTCCTAGTGCCAGCCATTTTAAAAGCTTAGTACCAGCTTGTTTTCATTAAGTGGTTGAAGAAATTTGAGTCAATAATTTTGAAATAAAAAAAATCCTAAAATCCTTTGTTTCTTTAAAAAACCCACAGGACTGCCACAGAGAATTTCACATGCATCTACAGTGATGTTACATACAAAGAGTGTATTTTTTAAAAATATTGATAGCTTTATTTCCTTGGATGTCTATGAGTACAGGGGGGAGAGAATTAGATATGTATAATGAAAGATCTGGTTAAACTGACAATTCAGTCTTTTGAATACTTTCCAGGATCAACACAGTCCATGAATATTTCTCTGAGGTTTATTATGTATGCATAAATAAAGCAAATGGCAATGAACCCCGAGCCCTTCAGATAAATGCAATGCATATCATGATATGTGTTGCCTTCCAAGAAGAAGAGTGGTTTTCATTTGAGGCTTGGATGTATTTCTGCCCTCCATTACTCAAAGTTAATCTCAAGAGGTACATTTTTGAAACAATGAAGCATAAAACATTAACAAAAAGTGCTCTAGAAATAGGTGACTAAACAGGACACTGTCAATAAGCCTGTAATGAATACAGTAACTGAACATTTTTTTCAGAAGCTCGTGGCCTCTAAGGAGCAGAGGTTAATCAAAGCAGACAACAATACACTGCAGTGGTACCTTCTGCAGCAGTGCCTCAGCAAACAGGGTGGAGTGATATACTCCTCAGTACAGATCTTATAATACAGTGTCTAGCCTGTAGAATACTGTAGGTCATGATAGGGGACATAATCAAGTGAAGTAAAGAAAATATGAAAAATATGATAAACCTAAGAATGCACCAGCAAATTAGAGAATAAGAAAGCACAAGAAAGAGTTCTTTGAAGAAGAACCTTCCTAAGATGGTGACCAAGTGATGCCATCACCTGTTCAGCAAGGGAAAATGGTGTGAAGCTCAGCCAGGGAAAATATTAGAGCAAAATAATGCTCTGTGTCACTCCCTCTCTTTACCTGCATTTGCAGCTGTTCTGAGCATGTGTTCCACAAAGGAGCATTGTGATATGAAACTGACCACCACTAGGTCAATGTGTTTTCACATAAGGGTTTTAACAGTGGTTAAATAAGAGGCCAAAAACTGCTGTAGTCTGCCAGAAGAAACAAAACTTTTAAAAAGTTGAGTTGATATGATTACACATCCAAAGTCCTAAGTGAAGAGGAGACTCTCTGTGTAAGTGTTATTGATCCACCTTCCAGAGCATGGGAGATGCTCTGTCAGTTATAGCTGACAGAACCTTCAGGTGACAATGGAAGGCAAGGGGACGAACTTCTAGAAGGAGGCAGCCTGACCCTGATAGAAATTGCCAAACACATCTCCTCAAACTAGAATTTCTTAATTCTAGTTTGAGGAGCCCTGGAGGGCTGGTGTGATTTGCAAATCACACCAGCCCTCTAGGGCAGAAGGAATTAAACTATCAGTTCATACTCACCACCAAGAAAACCCTTAAAATCTATTACATGTTGAGACACCTCATTAGGGGTGGGAAGTTAAATCTACAGACAGCATCACAATAAGTAATGATTAATTAAAAAAAAAATTAAAACACAACAATTGAGAATTTGAACCCTTTTGAAAATTGAAGAGATGAGGCATGTGACTATCTGGAGGCAACAATTATTGTTACTATCCCTAGAGAGTGCTTGGCCCAGACATGTCTATTAATACCAGACCTATTAGGTCTTGACAGCTCCTAGGACATCTGTTTGTTTCATTTCCCTTCAGTCTCGCCAAATGCTAGCAGCAAAAATCACACACTTTTTGTTCCTACTTCTGCATAACTTGAAAGACTTCTTTGCATATGTGAATTTTGACAATGCACAAAATCGAGTGTTCTGTATCTGATGTATAAGTACAGGCATGTGTATTCAAAGAACCACAGAGGTGGGTAAAATTCTTTAATCTGAGGGCATCTATCTAGGAATAAAGGTGCTAACAAACACAAAGTGGAGCTAACAAACATTCCTCAGAGGTGGGACAATTTTCATAGATTTGTTTTTCGACCTGAACTTCAAAAGTTTGCTGAGACCAAAATATCTTACCAGGAATTTTTTACAAGCAACTCCCGTATTGCAAAATTCCAAGAAAACATTACAAAATTACAACAAATAATATTGATACTTTTGGTACTGCTTTCCCTATTTTTCCAGAAGTCATCACACAGGTCCTGAGCCAAATAAAGTTCAGTCTAAGGTATAAAATAAAGGTTCTAAATTAAGATCTTGCATTTTGCTAGACTATTACTGTATTCTGGACCTAAATCTAAAAGGTATTTCTGTCCTACATTGTTCATAATTCTAGTTCATAATTCTGTTCTTCTTTGCTATCACTTCAAAAGTAATAGTATAGGTGAGATCTAAATATCACCTGCTGGAAACAGAAAGGAAAGGAGATAGCTACTTGTGTACTATAACTCAACCTCAGGCAGTTGCTGATGCTTTGATCCAGATATTTCACCATGACTATATGCCAAACAGTTAAACTATTTTATTTACAAAAATGCAGCCTTGCCCACTCATTTAATTTTCATATGCCTAATTTGTTTACATTTTAAAAATAACTTTATCTTTGCTTATAAACTTTATGTGATCAATATAACTTCACATATATACATTTTTTAAAATTAATTTTTAAAATGCTCTCAGTCAAGCTGTAGGGCCCATACAGAATGTCTGTACAAAGTAGTTTTATTCCAGTTTAAAGCCTGTTTAGATGCAGATCTCTTTCAATATTTTTATTCTCAGGTGAATGTTTCAAATTAGAGATTATTTCAGAATCCAAATTTGATTTTCAACATTTTTTCAACAATTATTGAAAACTTGCCCATCTAGATTATTATAGCCACTGGGAAATGAATAATCATTTAAAATTCAGGAAGTACTAAAAAATATCCAAATCAATCAAGATTCTTATGAAGCAGGATCAGCTTTTGCAGAAAATTACAGCAGCTGCTCTGTATCAGGTATATTTTGAGAAACATGCACATGACAGCATGGTTCCCTTCAACGTCCACTAATGTGACTTGAAAAGAACTACATCATCTATGATCATTCCCTGAAAATACAAATAAATGTATTCCCATTTCCAACAAGAGATTTACACTTGATTATGCCAGTTGAAAATCTGATCTAACACTGCTGTAAGAGCCCCACAAGAAATCTTTGACTTCAGGGGTCTGCAGGAAATAACACATGACCACAAGCTTGATATGTATGCTTTCAGCACCTGTTTCACAACAATATTCCTGGGGTTTAGTATATTTATAATCCAGTATTCTAAACAACTACAGAGGTCTCATGGGGAAAACAGAACATTACATTCCCACCATCTTAGATCTGACCGAGTTAAGTGGAGCAGATACCATTTATTCATGGGCTAGAAAACATGAGTTTAACATCTGAAAGTCAGTGGAAAGCTTTTTTCCAGATGTTCCTCCCCAGGAAAGTATGATGCAAATAATAAATTTGCTAGTTCAAAGAGTTCATAAACTTCTATTTGCATGCATTTATTGGCTGTATTTTTTAACCTCCTTCCCAAATAGTTTATTGGAATAGTACATTAAATCAATTAAGAGGAGATGAAAATTTTTGACTAGGATAATTGTTAGTTAAAAATACAAAACCTGAGCTTACTGTTGCTTGATACCTAAAATACATTATTTTAATTATTGACAATAGTTTGCTTTTACCTATATTCATAAGAATTATCATAGAAAACTACTATCATTTCGACCTCACTGTGCCCAGGAATTGTATTGGTCTCAAATTTCATATTTTTAATCTATACAAGCAGAATAGTCCTGTGTTACAGCTTGATACAAAGGACTTATTGTATACCTGCTTCTGTATGTTATTTATGACAAAAATCCAATGTCATAAAATGAGAGTCCTTATAACTGTAGTGGAATATCAGCCAGGAAAGGGAGACTGGCAACAATATCTCTTGTTCCTTTCCATTTCATAATCTGAACAAACTATAAGTAGTGACTGTCACAAGAATAAAAACACAATTAAACAATACACATTTATTATTATATGATGGTATATTTTAACAGAATCATTAGTTTACCTTGTCATCATTTCCCTTTATTTGAGAGGACTCAGTGGCTTGACACATGGAAATCGTTTCAGTTTCAAGTTATTTTATAAGACCAAATAAAATTGCTGTAACAGAGAAAGAAATATTTCTGTCCAAAGATAGCAGAAGTGATTTGGACCTTTTCTCTGGGATACTTGGACTAAGACACATAAAATTGTTCCCTCTTCCCAGTACACTCTCCCTCTGTCAGGGAGCAGCAATGGATGGCCAGCAGCCAAGGGGATGCCACAGTCCTCCCACTTTGCTTGTCTGTCTGTCCTCACCCCACCAGGCCCCAGCACTGTGACTGGGATTAAGGGTAAAACAACAAAATCCAACCATTTCCTGTCCATGTATGAAATGTATGAAGAAATGGGCACAATCCCAGCTGCTGGTGGAACCACAGTGGGTCATCAGGAGGACAAGGATCAGGAAGAGGAAGATGGCTGTGAAGAGTGGTATCAGTGGCTGAGGACTACCAGGCACACATGGAGAAGGGAAAGGTTCTCATTAAACACAAGACAGCAGAGAGACAAGGCTCTCTATGAAGAAGCTGGGGTGGAAGAGGAATGAAAGAAGCCAAGGTTAATTGCCTCCCAACCCTCTAAATCCTCAAAACAAAATTCAGATTTCTTAGCCATTCCGAAATTTAGTATCACTGCACTGCATTACCACAGCCAAATATCATAAAAACATATTGTCCACACACCAGGTAAAAGTCATTGCAGTGGAAATCCAGGTCACAGTAAGGCCATGACAACACGAGACAGCACATCATACCAATCCTACAGCCAGGAACAGAATCATATCCCAACCCAACCTTTCCAAACTTGAGATGGAGCCAGCTGCACTGTTAAAGGATTGAGAGCCTTTATCACCAAAATCTAAAGAACTGTCAGCTCCTTCTGTCTCAAGTATTACATATCTAGACTTTTCCATTCACACTGTCTTAATGCTGCATTAAATGTGTGCTTTGGTTTCCAACAAACAATATTTTCTAGACAGCAGAAAAGAATGGTGAATATTTTTCCAGAAACCTTGATCATTTATCTCAAAATTGTATTGCAAAGAATTCCTTACATCTATAAAAAAACTCACCGGCTTGTAATTAATCTCTCATTCACTAAGTCTGTAAATAGGCCTACATGTATATCTTACAGTAAGATAAAATGTAGAATAGTTCATGCTAGCCACTTAATGTTGAATAGTATAAAAATGAGACTTTATTGAATCAAAGTAAATGTACAAGCAGCTTATTTCAACTCAGCTTGAGTAACACTAACAAAAAAATTAGATAATGTAGAAACATTAGAAAGAAGTGAGATGAGTCAGGGTTTTCCATGAAAAACAGCTTCACTGCAGAGTAGCCAATAGAAATAATTTTAACCTTATTTAGATTTAGATAAAATAGCATTCTAATATCCCACTATCTTATCTAGATAATTTTATTAGTGCTTAAAATAATAAAAGATGCATCTGGCAGCAGAACAGCATTCCTCTATTGCAGAATTTGTGTTCTGCACAGGCTCACATCTGCAAATGCAGATTGACACTTTTGTAAATTATGGAAGATTTTCTAATCTAAGACATTCTCTTCCTCTTGCTGTTCTTTGAATCAAATTTTAGTTTATATCTGGTTTTCATTCCTTCTGTTTTTTTTTCTTTTGTGAGCTTATAATCACTCATTGCATAATTTCACTCACTGAATGATTATGTAACAGGCATCTTCTGTGACATATTGCTATTTTATTCTTCTTCATGCAAATATATTTTACTGCATACTGAGGGGCTCATGTAGAAATATTTTTATCTGTCACCATTGAAGACTGGTTTTTTTGGAGCAGGCTCCTTAGCTCACAGCTACCTTCAGGGCTGCCTGAAACAACAGGGATGAAGATCCCCAAATGCTCCCTACAGCCACTCATTTTGCTGTCTTGGCCTCAAAAGTGAAGAAGAAAATAATTTCTTAATTTTATAGAACTAATATTTGAAAAGTACACTCTTCGCTAAATATTTCAGTTACCATCACCCATTTTCCTTTTGGACAGCATCCAACTTGCCACAGGACAATAACTTACAAGCACTCTTTTGTGTGTGTGTGTGTGTGTGTGTGTAGTTGATGCTTTATTCAACACCACATCGTTCCCAATACAAACAACAGAACTTGAAGAATTTTGAACATCATTCCAGAGCTCAGATGAAAATACTCTTGACATAATGGAAGTCTCACCTGAATCACAGATTTGCAGACTTTTGAGATTGGAAGAGACCCTTGGAAATCATCTGGCTGGCCCATGCCCCTGCTCAGAGCCCAGCCACCTGAAGCAGGTTACTCAGGACCAGCTGTGTCCAGCTGGGGTTTGAATATCTTCAAGGATGAATGTTCTCCATCCTCTCTTGGCACCCTGTGCCATTGTTTGATGATCCTTAAAGTGAAAGTGGTTTTTCCTATATTCCAATTTAATTTCTTGTATTTCAAGGACACATTTCTTGTGTCCTTTGCCTCCTCTTCCGTCGCCGAGCATCAGGGAGAAGAGTCTGGTTCTCTCTTCTCTACTGCCTGCCAACAAATATATTTATAAGATACAGACCTTGAAAATTAGGGCTTCCATCTATGGAAATGGAGACCAACAGCATTGCCTCTCCCAGTAAGTCTTTTCTGAAATGTTCTTAGTCCATTGCATTTAACACAGTAGGTAAATGCTCCCCAGAGGAATCTGAAATGCTCAGCAATTGAAGGGAATTAACAAAAAATATTATTACTTCTCCAATCTGCACACTAAAGGCCCAGAAAGCTCACTTCTTACTCAAATTTTCCATCAAGATTCTGCAAAATTGAGATACACCCAATCCACAGTTCCTGACTAATACTCCCTTTTGCAGTGCAGTAGCTCCTGCAGTTGTTCCTGTATTAATTGTTTGGATCCATGGTCAATTTTGTCCTTTGAACTTCAATCCTTTATCCCTTTTGATTCTTTTACAGCTTCAGGTTCCCATAGTCTAAGAGCAGGAACATTTCAGTGGTTCTAATACAAACACCTTTGTAGTTATAAGAATAAACTAATACAATAGTAATTTGGCTATAATTCTCTTTGAATTATAAATTCCTACTGTAAATTGCCAAAATGTGCTATTGACATGATGGAAACAAATGAGAGAGACAGAGAAAGGAGGAAGATGGAGGGAGGAAAGGAGAGGGCAAGAAGGGAGGGAGGAGCAAGACAGCCTTGCCAGAAAGAGGATTTATTTGTGCTAAACCCATAAATAGAGTTAGAGATATGGCATTAGTAGACATACAATTTAAATAAATCAGCTGCTGGGAAACAGAAATGTTATGCAACAGAAGCAAATAACTGGTTCAGTGATCACTGGAATTAATGAGCCCTAAGTTTCAATGTATTTAGATTTTCTGGAGGGTGTCATTTTTAACTGAATTCTTCCAAAGCAGCTGCGTAGGTGCATCTCTTGTCAAAGAACAGATAATCTACACAAGATAGAAATACTCTCTATAGTTTGGATGATTCTTTTTGTTCAGTGAGGTGCAACTTTTGACTGAACTGGTGTAATAGAAGTTGAGAAATCTGCCCTAAAAGTGTTTTTGAAATTAGCATGATTCCATGAGAAGTTTTGGATTTTCTGAGTACTTGTTCACTAGACCTAGATATTGAATTCAAAGTGAAACATCCAATATTGTAACCAAAGTATTTAGGTGCGTTTTTCCAAATTCTCCAAATGGCTCCTATTTATTATTGTTTGTATTTTTTCTGATAGAAACTGTACCAGAAATCTAGTGAAAGAATTCAGAAGAATCAGATATTTGCAACCTTTGTCATCAATAACTTCTAATTTTCTGAAAATGCTACAGATTATAAACCCACTAACTGACTGCTTATGGAAATGCAAATTATAGACAATGCCTGGTTTTGATTTTGGTATTTTGAATCTCAGCAATTGGATTAAGGTCTCCACAACTTGATGATCATATGTTCCTATTTCATACCAAATCTGGGGAGGTAAGTGGTTTAACAGGTAATACAAATGTATTACCTGTTATGTATGTATGTAAATGCTTATCACACCTTTCAATCCAATGAAATGAAAGTATTTCTTTCTAATACCTGAAGGCTTCATGGAAATCAATAGCTTTATAAAAGCTGATATTTGCTGATAGTCTTCTCAACGCCAGCTGCAAATGCAATTGGATTTTTTCTAATGAGATTGATATGTTGCCCTCACTCTGAATCTCTGGAGTTATGTGAAACAAGCTAAGCAGTTTGTTGAAGACACAAAACAGAAGAGGTCAGAGGAAACACTTTCCCTGTGCTGAAACTGGTACACAGAGTCCTCAGTCAACTCTTCCCTTCACAGGACAGCAGTCCTACAATGATGGTGAAAGTGTCTCTAAGAGATGACAATATCTTGGAGATATTGTCATATTGCAAAGAACTGCATTTTATCACTTTCCCCAGCAGCTGAGGTCAGCTGCATTTGCAACTACAGTTTTTGCATAATTCCTATGTGAAAACTTCCTCTTCCATGTTACTTTCCAGAACACCATAAATGCAGGAACCACTAAATATAATTTTTGAATTTATCTTAGTTTAAGACAAGACATCAACTGAGCTTTAGACATCTAGAAAATTAAAGACAAAACAAAGGTTCATTTAAAAAATCAGCAACAGTAAAAATAACAAAAAAACATAGATCAGTAATTTCTAATAGCTAATACCAATGTGGCTTGACAGTAAAAGAAGCAGTTATAAAGGCTGTATAGAAATAGATCTTTAACAGCACACTAAATTAGATAATTTAATTACATTTATTTCATGTACTAGTAAATACAGTTGTGCATGGAATCATGTTATTATGAATTGGAATAACAAATGTGTGCTTAAATGAGATCAGAAATATACTTTTTTGATTTGTTTTGATTTGTTTTGCCTTTTTTTTTCTTGTTACAGATCTAATTGTTTAGACATAAAGGTCAAATGATCCCAGGAAAGGAATTGGATATTAACAATGTTTAGAGTACACACAAGAGATTTAAGAGTTGCATTCAATAAAGCACTCCATACAATGCACATGGTCTTTAATAACAGCCTTTCCAGCTCTTCAATGTTTTTTTCCAACACCTTACCATGAAGATGATTCTTGACAAATCACTAATACTAAGTATGATGAAACTGTAAAGATTTTTTTTAGTAGTATATGGATAATTTAGTGGCTTATCAGCATTTATGGAACTTCACAGCAACCTGAGATTTTGAATTAAACTTTCTACCTGATTTGCAAGCAGTAGGCTCCTTGTGATTCTCAGCTGAACATGTATGTTCCTCCAAAGATCCTGTGCTTTGACACTTCATTTAACTGAGATGACTTTCTAGAAGTAATAAAGTACTGCTACTCCAGTCCATCCAGTTGCTGGTTTTTCCTGTTCAAGATTTATCAGATTATTTCAAACATATTACAGAAGCATACTTTTAACGATGCAAAACTGAAAAAGTTCAAAAAAAATTCTACATGATTTAGTGCCAGATATTTTAATTCTTCAGGCCATCACATTTTCTATTGTTTTTTTCAGTCTGCTTTTGCAGTTTTAGGACAACATATTTTTACATCTTATTTAGGAAGGTTGCCTTTTTTTATTAAGAAGAAGCCCATATATGTTTAGAAAATAATTTCTGTGGTACAACCAGATGAAAACTTGCCAGGAAATGAGGAACCTGAAATGATTCAACAAAGGACTCAAAATTTCATAAACTTGCTGGCATGAAAGAAGGGATTTTGAAACTCTTTCCTGTACAAGCTGCTCCCTCTGATACACAGTTCTTTTCTCATTGTGACAAAATATCATTAGGTATAAGTGAACTTTCCACTTTTTCTGCACAGATTTTTTTTGCACCTCTGTCTTGACAGAAGAACAGTAATAGGAAACACAGGAATGACAGAAAATGTCTCACTCTTATTATCCTTGTAAATGCAACTAAAATGTATTAGCAAGATGTGTCCTGGATGGATCAAAGAAATTTTCACTCAGGAGCAGTTTCTGTTTACGGATCCAGCATTTTTGAAACTCTCACACACGCAATTTTAGGGATTGTTTCAGAGACTGATCCCCGCCAGCCCCGGGGCAAATGCAAAGCAAAAGAGGTTTATTTAATCAGATTTCCCACGGAAATCTGATTTTGCTCATGGATCTTTTGCCGTCTGGTGGGGTCGGGTAGAGACCCTTGCTGAGAATCCTGCGTGCCATTAGCAGGCAGCTACAGCAGTGGGTTCCCGGGGCTGTGGCTTAGATGAGTCCAGCGAAGCAGTTGTGCTCAGTTTCAGCGAGGAAAGAGTTAAGGAGCTCCGTGTTCCCCTGTGCCCGGGAGGCAGCCTTTGTGTTTAACATTGGCAGGGGCTCAGTTCGGGCTGGAGGTTTGTTTTAATTGGGGGAGGGGGCAGTGAAGAGGGGACGCTCCGACTTCTTCAGTCTGTCTCTTTCGTTCACGGTTTTAGCGGAGGTGGAGATTTTCAATTCCACCCAGTCAGACGCAGGCAGGAGGATCTGGTGAGACTATCCCAGGAAAAGCCACTCCGAAGAAATTCTCCGAGGCGGCGGCGGCGGCGCCGGCAGCCCCAGCATGAGGGTGAGTCGGGCGGGGAGGCGCGGCGGGGCGAAGTGCGCGGGATGCTGCGGGAGCCCCATCCCCATCCCGCGCCGGGAACAGCCCGGCCCTAGCCGCGGGCACCTTCCGCACCGCTGGGAACGCCCCGGACAGGGATTCGGGGCCGGTGGTGCACCTCTGTGTGCGGGTGTGAGTGTGAGAGAGAGGAAGGGGGAGAGAACAAGAAACGGGCACAAGGCAGCTTGGGGGAACTGTTGTTCCATAAAGTTTAACAACGTATGGATCTTGCCCGAGGCTCTCTGTATAGGCTGTAGGGCAGGCAGCACTAGTTTGCCAGTGCATGCTGGAATTGATCCTTCGCTGGTGGAGCAGGGAGCGTGTTTCCTCTCGCCTTGGAGAAGGAGCAGCGGGCGGCTTTCCCCGGCAGCGCTCGCTGGGAACAGCCCAGAAAATCCCCCTTGCCGGCGTTGTTCCCTTCAGCGCCTTCCTGCCCTGCTCCGCTTCATTTGCTCCTGTTCTCATCTCAGCCGATTTACACTCATTAAGCACTGTTCACGTTTTAGCTGGTCTTTGAAACAATATCATTTCCAGTAGTACGGTCTCTTGCGAACCTCGGCATGGGATTTTTTCTGGCTTGATACTCCAGGGAAGTCAGGAATTCAGTTTCCCGCATCCGCGGCTGCAGCACTGCAGGAGCACAGGCACAACACAGGCGGGTGGCTCCCACATTAACAGAGTACCCTCACACCCTCCAGGTACCCAGGCTGCGTGTGTGAAGGACAATCCTAGATTACCTTATCACAGAAAGTTATCAGGGATGCCAGCGTGTTACTCATACGAGTCAGGCTGCATGTTGTACTCTGCAGCAAAATAAAGACTTAAAAAATATGCACAGAGGAATGAAGGGCTGTAAGGAAGCTATAAAAAAGTACCCTTAGTAGTTAGCCTATTAAAAACTTTCTCGTTTTGCTTCTTAGGGAAAAGTTTCTTCCAGGAGAAGGAAGAGATGGTAACTGGTAATTTTGTTCCCAGCTTTGCATGCTGGCGGCATGACTGCCATGCTGCCACCATGTTTATATGATACATATATCAAATTTTCACAAAAAGGGTCACAAAGTAAGGAGGAAACTAATATAACTACTAAAACATAGGGCTGTGGGTTCTGTTCATAGCTTTATCACATTTACTTGGGAAAACTATTAATAGTGATACATGCTTACAATCTGTAAATTGAGGAACCGTAATCATAGAAAATATTACAAGTATCCTTGCCTGGAAAGGGTTTCAGTCAAACATCTCTGTTTTTTCTGGTAAGATTTAGAAACCTAAAGTGAAAACGCTTGCACCATGCTGCTGCTAAGTGCCCTGAGGTACTGTCATAACCAGCATTTAATTTAATTAAATAAAGGATTTACTATGTAGTATGTTAAACTTTGAAATACATCCACGGGAACTCGCAGTTGGCCAGTTCCTGATCTCAAATACAGCAGTAAAAGAACTGAAAGGTGGATCCCTGGTCTGTGAGGGACAGGGCAGACAGGAATACTCAGATGAGCATCACATCTGCTGCTCTACAGAGATACACACACACTTCCACAGACCACATACAACAGGAGCCTGCAATACTAGTAAATATTTATACTCTGCCTGCTCCAGAAGTACTATCAGTAAATTTTCTCCCTCCTTCTCTGGTAAATGTCTTGCTATAAACTCTGATTTAACAGGCCCACAGGGAATGAAATTAGGATTCTTCTATTTAAAAGGATCCTCCCAAATACTTCAGGCAAGTCCCTGGAAATCAGAAAGTCATAAATACTTTATTTGCAACTCTTCTTTTGTCAACACTGCAGCACTTTGTCTTGTTTTACAGATATAAACCACGTAAAAAAGAAAAAATCTTAATCTTCAATTAAACCAAGGCTTCAGGAAAATGGACTTAAATAGTATCCCTGGTTTCATTGGAGGTTTGGTATCTACAAACCCTGTGACAGTGGTTACACACAGGCAGCCACACTTACTAGGGCAGGATTCTATGATGCTTTCTTCCCTACCTGGAAATGTCATGAGTTTTTGCTCAGAATACAAAACCAAGTATTATCTTATTCTTAAATAGCTTAATTTTTTATTATTAACTTCACTGTGGCTAAGTACTGAGCATGAGTTGAAATTACATTCAGAACCAGATAACAGAGTTTGAAGGTATCTTCCTGGCCAGAGGTCTATCCTAGGACTATAAAATCTTCCTCTTAATATTTAGGGATTTTTGATCTGGTCCAGATTTTGATTTGAAATACATGTTTTATCAGCTTTCATTTGAAATCCAGGGAATAAGTCAGACAAAAATAATATAAAGTCTAATTGTTGCAGTACCTCAAAAATACTCAGAAAATTGATTATTATTTTACTACCTTTAATTTTTAATGTAGTGCTTTTACCTCTCATTTTCAAAGAAAAAAAAAGTAAGTTCTTCTTTTAGCTAAAACACCATTCAGCAGTCTCCAAGACAGGTCGACTGCAAGACTATATTTTAAAACAGAATTTCATCCCCCTTACTTTTTCCATCCCTATACAAATTCTGTCTCAGCAGAGTTTTGTGGGATCTTATTTGCATAAGTTATCACATACTTAAGGAATTTTTTGTGTTTGCCTCTCGTCAGACAGGTAATGGGGGTAATCTAGATTTCAGAGCAGCACAGTGAGTATGAACAGGTGTTTATATATATGTGCTGCAGAGGCTGAACATTCAGATACCTTCCCTAAGTGAGAAACAGGATGTGTTAGACTACCTGTTGTGCTGATTATGTGGGGTTTTTCCTTTTCTTTTTTTGCTTACAGTTTCTCTCTGCAGGTGAAAAAGTGAGAAGTATCTCACTGAAATACTGAAGAAAAAAGTGAAGATCTTGTCTTACTGAATTTGCTCACTGGGGACTTCAGGATGGAAGTCTTGTGTTTAAGAGTTTCCTTGCTGCTGCTGGTCCCGGGATTTATCCTCAGTGACAGCTCTGACAGAGACGTTTCCAATCGGAGCGACTCGGGAAACCCCCTTTCCACCTTCTCAGGGATGGAATCCAGCATCCTCCTCACCACCATGCAGCCCCCAGTGTCCAACCAGACTGTCAAATGCTCCCAGCAGACTAAGATTGCTGAAACTTTCAAATACATTAACACCGTGGTATCCTGTGCTATTTTCATCATTGGGATGGTTGGGAATGCAACTCTGCTGAGGATCATTTATCAGAACAAGTGTATGAGGAACGGCCCGAACGCGCTGATAGCCAGCCTGGCACTGGGAGACCTTATCTACATTGTCATTGATATCCCCATCATCGTGTACAAGGTAGGACACCACCACCCATTCCAACTGCAGTTCCTTACCAGTTCCCTGGCTGTTCTCTGTGCTTCCTCCTCTATTTAGTGCTCTTTTGTCAATGAATAGTGCAATTAAGGAAACAATACAACTCCTTTCTGTTCTGCAATAAACCCCCTTCTCTCAGGTCTCACCCCCATCAAGAAAAAGCGGATCTCCCATTAAAGATGACTCTTAGCTCCTAACCAAAGAGTGGCCTTGGGCATTTCACAGGAGCTCTTCGTTTCTCATAGCTGCTACAGCTAGCAAAAGAAGTTATGAGGGAAGACTTTTTATAAACTGTTCTCCTTGATGAACTAGCTGCTATTTTTATATTATCCAATACTTTATATTTTTTCAGAAAACACTCCCTGTGATACGCAGGCTTCATATTATGACTTTGAAGGGAGAGATTATGTCAGTTAAGTTGAGCCTTAAGGTTTTTATTTAATATTCATTAATAGCAGAGTCTCAAAATTATTCCAATTATATCACAGACCCTTTCTGAAACATTAAATTTCATCTGGATTTGTCAAAGTGTAAAAAGGCTCCTCAACAATTCTTTCATCCAGTATAAAGTTATCTTGTCCCACTGTTTTGATTTTCCAATTTAATTAAACAAAGTCATAAAGCAGTGTTTTTTCTGATGCAATTTATGTTTACTAATATAATTCAAGCCAGAACATGCTTTAATGAACAGAACTGATCCCTTTTTAATATATTTCATTGATATTAACTTTGAATCATCTTGGAAAATCATCTTAGAATTATCTTAGAAAATCATCAAAGAATTTTGTAAGCTTGTATCTGTCTCTTTGTGGACCATACACAGGTGCATAGCTCATAGGATATTTGACTTTTTCTTTCTTTTTTCAGTAGAAACATTAAGGGTTTCTATTTGTAAATAAAACACTAAGTCATATAATATAAATGTCATATAATTAAGAAAAAATGTTGTTCACAGTATCAGCCCCTAAAGATTCTAATGACTTTTATTTACAAGTGAAATATTTTAATGCATGGTTTTATAATAACTGGTGCCCTGTGGTTTCAAAGTGGATTTTAAAATTAAGGAAACAATGACTAAAACATGCATTTTGCATCTTTATAATACTGACATCATACCTGATTATGACACAGGTATTCATAGGAAAAGACCATAAAATTTGAATTAATTAATGGAAAAAGTGCTCTCTATGTGCATATATTACATTTGTACAGAGGCACTGGGAGTCTGTTATTGTCCACCCAACCAGGAGGAAGAGGTGGACAATGTATTCTATAAGCAGCTGGAGAATGTTTGAGGATCACCAGCCCTTGTTCTTGTAGGTGACTTCAACCTCCCAGACATCTGCTGGGAACTTAACACAGCAGAAAAGAGTCCTTAGGAAGTTCTTAGAGTGTGTGGAGGACAAGTTTTGTCAAGCTGGTGAGCAAGGCCACCAGGGGAGGGACTGTGTTATACCAGCTGTTTGCAAATAGAGATGGGCTGGTGGGAGATGAGGTAGTTGGAGGCTACTTGGGGCACAGTGATCATGAAATTATAGAGCTCTTGATATTTGGTGAAATCAGGAGGAACATCACTAAGACTTTTACATTAAACTTCTGGAGGGCAGACTTTGGCCTGTTTAGGAGACTTAATCAGAGAGTTGCACAGGAAGCAGCCCTTAAAAACAAAGGAGTCCAGGAAAGGTGGGCATGCTTCAAAACAGAGATCCTGAGGGCACAGGAACAGACTGTCTCTGTGTGCTGAAAGATGAGTTGACACGGCAAACGTTCAGTCTGGATGGGCAATGAGGTTTTGAAGGAACTTTAAAAAAGGATGTATCATCTTTGGAAGGAGAGTCAGGTCTCTCAGGAAGTATTAAAGGGGTTTGCTAGGGCACGTAGGAAAAAAAATTAAGGGAGGTCAAAGCTCAGTTCAAACTTAATGTGGCAACTTTTGTAAAGGATAATAAAAAATGTTTTTACAAATATATTAACAGCAAAAGAAAGGATAAGACCAACCTTTGTTCTCTACTGGATGTGGGAGGGAACTCAGTAACTGCAGGTGAGGAGAAGGTGAAAGTGCTTAACACTTTCTTTGCCTTGGTCTTTCGTGGGAAGATGGCTTGTCCCCAGGACAACTGTCCTCCTGGGCTGGCAGATGTGTCAGGGAGCAGAATGGCCCCCCTGTTATCCAGCAGGAGGCAGTCAGAGAACTGCTGAGCAGCTTGGATGTTCATAAATCCATGGGACCAGATGGGATCCATCCCAGGGTGATGAGGGAGCTGGCAGATGAGCTTGTGAAGCTGCTGTCCATCATTTACCAACAGCCCTGGCTCACTGGTGAGGTTCCAGAGGACTGGAAGCTGGCCAATGTCATGCCCATTCACAAAAACGGTGGGAAGGAGGATCCTGGTAATTACAGACCAGTTGGCCTGACCTCAGTACCTGGAAAGGTTATGGAGCAGTTTGTACTGAATGCCATCACACAGCACTTACAGGATGGCCAGGGTATCAGACTAGCCAGCATGGGTTTAAGAGGGGTAGGTTGTGTTTGACCAACCTGATCTCCTTTTATGACCAGGTGACCTACCTGGTGGATGCAGGAAAGGCTATGGATGCTGTCTACTTAGATTTCAGCAAAGTCTTTGATAATTTCTCCTGCAGCACACTCCTGGAAAAGCTGGCAGCCGACAGGCTTGGACAGGACATTCTTTGCTGGGTTCAGAACTGGCTGGATGGCCAGGCCCAGAGAGTAGTGGTGAACGGTGCTGCATCCAGCTGGCAGCTGCTCACCAGTGATGTCCCTCAGGGGTCTGTGCTGGGGCCAATTCTGTTCAATATTTCTATTGTTGACATGAATGAGGGTATTGAGTCCTTCATTAGTAAATCTGCAGATGACACTAAGCTGGGAGCATGTATCGATCTGTTGGAAGGTAGGAGGGCTCTGCAGGCAGACCTGGAATGGTTGGATGGATGGGCAGAGTCCAATAAGATGAAGTTTAATAAGTCCAAGTGCCGAGTCCTGAATTTTGGCCACAATAACCCCCTGCAACATTATAGGCTGGGGACAGTGCCCAGGCAGAAAGGGACCTGGGGGTACTGGTCGACAGCCGGCTGAACATGAGCCAGCAGTGTGCCCTGGAGGCCAAGAAGGCCAACGGTGTCCTGGCCTGTATCAGGAATAGAGTGGCCAGCAGGAGCAGGGAAGTCATTCTTCCCCTGTACTTGGCACTGGTGAGGTCACACCTTGAGTGCTGTGTCCAGTTCTAGGCCCTCAGTTTGGGAAGGACGTTGAGATGCTGGAGCGCATCCAGAGGAGGCAACGAGGCTGGTGAGGGGCTTGGAACACAAACCCTGTGGGGAATGACTGAGGGAGCTGGGGGTGTTTAGCCTGGAGAAAAGGAGACTCAGGGGTGACCTTATCGCTCTCTACAACTTCTGAAAGGTGGCTGTAGTCAGGTGGGGGTTGGTCTCCTTCTCCAGGCAACAACTGACAGAACGAGAGGACACAGTGGATATCAGGAAAAGTTTTTTATGGAAAGAGTGATGAAGTACTGGAATTGTCTGCCCAGGGAGGTGATGGAGTCACCATCCCTGGATGCGTTTAAAAAAAGACTAGATGTGGCACAAAGTGCCATGGTTTAGTTGACGTGTTAGGGCATGGGCTGGACTTGATGATCTTGAAAGTCTCTTCCAACCCAGTGATTCTGTGGTTCTGTGACATTACCTATGGTGAAATGCAGCACCTGGCTCTGATCTTTCAGTTGTATATATTACAGATAAGTCTTTTAACTTTAACTGGATTCAATGTAACATGAATTTGAAACTAGGATGACTGTAAATAATTATGGATGTGATTTAATGGAAATTCTAGTTTACACTTTTCAATACTTCACCTGGGAAGTTAAAGTGTCAATTTGTTGATAAGCTTTCTGTAGAGTATTTTGGATTAACAGGTTGAAGAGAAAGATTAGCTTTTGTCTGATTTGAGATTCTCCTGTCTTCCATAGCTGGGTGAATGCCTTATGGGACACCAGACTGGGGGTCTTAGCTGGACTCAGAGCCTACACAAGGCCAGGCTGGATGGGGCTCTCAGCAATCTGGGCTTGTGAGAGGTGTCCCTGTCCATCCCTGTCCCATGGTTGCGGGGTTGGAACTGGATGATCTTTAAGGTCCCTTCTTACCCAAACCATTCAGTGACTGCACCTCCCATGATGTATTACAGTTTCCTCCTTGGTAAATTACCCTTATGCCTTTATGGATAATTGCTAAGGCAGCATTCTCACTTCTCATGGTATATCTGATAGTACATTTTAAGGAAAAATGGCATGATTTCTTTTCAGAGCCAAGTTTGAGAAAGAACAAGAATTTTTATTTCACAATTTTTTCTAACCATTCAAGAGCTCTGCTTCTTTTTAGCAAAGAGGACTGGAAATCTGGAATTAATTATGCCTTTCAGAATTGCCTTTTGATGGTTTTCTGAAAACTTCTTTGGAAGTTTAGTTGAAAGTAACAAACAAATTTTTTTTATATTCTTTTTATTATTTTGCAATATATTTTCTTCTATTATTTTTCTGTCACTTCTCTTGAATTCCATAGGTGCATTTGTCTTGGTCTATCTTATATGATGAGCTGAACTATGATTTGATGAATGAAATATCCTTAGCCTACATGAGAAATTAGTTTTGTGCTGCAGAGAAGTATTGGATAAATAAAGGCTATGAACAAAACTGCAACCCCTTGACACCAATGTCTGTCAATTTCCACATGTAAGAAGGCAGAATTAAAATAAAGCTTAATTCTAGCTTTTAGTTATTTTTCAGTTATTTAACTTTCAGAAATAATTACTTATAAATTATGACACAACCACCTTGTTGTCTGAGGTTTGCTGCAAGAATTGTGATACAGGGAGGCATTTATGGCTTTATAATGGGGCTCTGGTACATCTGATAAGAAATGCAATTATTATTATTATAGTCCATAGTTCATATGAATCATTCAGAAATGTGGGTTGGTTACATTAGGAGTTGGGTTTAAAGTTTGTGAAATGCCATTCCTGTTTGCACCACTAGGGATCCTAAAATCTGTGACACCTTTCAGCTCCTCTTGTCGAGTGACAGTGTGAAAGGTGGCCCCTGGAAATATCAAGATTGGATAATGGAAGTGATAAGCTATTAAGGAAAAAAATTCAAGTGTTTTAATTTTTGTTAGAAAGTAATTTATACCCTTCTGAACTTTATTTTAAAAGATTCTTTAAGTTTCTGAGTCAGCTGAAATACATGATTCATGTTGAATCATATATTTGTATTCCACATATAAGTGGTTTCAAACACTTCATACGTTTCAGGTCAGATCTTAATTTTTAGGACAAAACAGGTCTGAAATCAGAGTAAACAAGCATTCAGCTGCATATTAAAATAACAAATTGTAGAGTGTTAAGATGGCCACATTGAATAGAAAAAAATGTATAATACCTGTAATTATAATTGAATATCAGAAATAGCTACAATCACTTTCCTGAAACATAATGTAGCCTTAACTATTTTGATACTACCTTCAAAACAGAAGTAGATAATGCTACTGATACGCAAATCCATTTTTCAAATCCTTAGAAAGAAACAGCTATAAAATTTTAATATTGTCAGTGTAAGATCCCAGGAGAATTGAGTCCTTTATTCTGCTATGCGTTTGCACAATCAACAAAGATATGATGCTGGGAAAAAAGTAATTATATAATTTATGTCAACTAAAGATGTGGTCACAGGTGTATGATGTTTTTAAGCTTTGTTTGTGGTACAGTAGGCTCAAAAACTCACTCCTTACTTTCTCCAATTACTGTAATTATATAGTGGATTCCCCTTATTGTTAAGTGAATTGCAATGTGAGTAATATTTACTGTCCTTTGAAGACATTCTGGATGTATTAAAGCCCCATTACACTTAATTACCACAATATATACACCTGAAGTCTCAAATCAGTAGGAAAAATCTTAATAAATTGAGTTTCACAGGAAGGGTGACAGTTATAAATCCGACCTTAATAGACCAAACTAAGACAATTTAAGTTTCAATCATATTTTTATGCCACCAGGAGCCAAATAGTCTCCTCTACCCAAAACATACTCATCTCAGACATTCAAGATGTCAAAGCCTAGAGCCCTATATCAGTAAGAATTATTTCTCTGCAGGGAAAAGATGAACAGAAAATAAAAGTTTTATATTTTACACAGCTGTAGAGGCAGAGTTAAGTCATTGAAGAAGAGATGGGTTCCTTTGCTTGTATCAGGTGGCATTAGCACATAAGTGAAAGCTGCTGATCACCTACTTTACCCATCACTACCATGTGCATTTTTAGCAAATAAATTCAGAAGCTATGCAAGAAAACTTCTTTAGAGGGCTGCTTTCAATAAAGGCTTTACATTGGCAGTACAAAGGCAGCAGCAGAATAGCCACAGCACCACTGTTGGCTTGGCTGCTCTGAGCCCTGGCAAACCCTTATGGCTGTTCCTGCTGCTGCTCTCCTGGCTGAAGTATAGCAGAGCAACAGGAACAACAACAGGTACTCACCACAGACACTGCTGCCCGCTGTTCTTTCAAGCTCATGGAGCTTGAAACACTCTGGACCAAGGCTCTCACCTTTAGAATGGCAACATTTTAATTGTTATTGGGAAGTCCTGAGCTGTCTCTGCTTCCAGTTTTATGCACTTTACAGAAAAACAACAAAATGAGTTCTATTTCTTGGAAACTGGCCTACATAGGGCTGACATAAACTGCATTGCTTTAGACCAGAATATGCTTAACTCCTTAAACCATTAGTTTACAAAGTAGATGAAGCAAATTAGGCAGCTTTTTACCTGTTTCTTTAGTAACATTTCTTAACCATTTTACTGTTATAAAGTGGAAGACATCTACCCAGAAAAAATCAAGCGTTCACTGCTCAGACACCTCAAGGAGATGTTTTCTTGAATAAAACAGGGGGATTTTTGGTTAGTTAATTGGTAGTCATGCTTACTTTAGTTGCAACACTATCTAAATCTGAGTAGTCCACCCAGAACATTAAAAATCTAAATATAGAAGGTACCTGACAGCAAGCAAATAAGTTCATCCATTTTGTCTTCAGTAAAGGAAGACTCAGCTAAAGCATTTCTAGTCATGGACATTTTTTAGCATCAGAGCACGTGTGTAAGTGTCAGAGCAATCTCTTCTGAATAAAAAATTATTTGGCATATCTGAATACCTTCACCAACAGAATTAATAATTATACCTACAGGGGGATGCTAATTAACCACATTGGCACTGATCTTGTAGCTGACAGAACAAGCGGCATCTTATGTGCCAAAGGAGTATAAAGCTAAGCCAACAGCACACAAAAAGGTAAGGGCACTTAGGAAAGATACCCTTCTTTAAAGGCAGAATTTTCATATGTGCAGTGTGTATTTCTCAATTAAGTACCAGCACAAGTAGGAAATTCTGAGGCCTCAGAACAACTGCATTCTGGTTTTCAATAAATTCTTATCAGGGATTCCAAGAAACAATGAATGGATAGCCCAGTGTGATGAAGAAATCCATAGAACCTGCTCCATGCAGGACCTACTGTTCTGGTGTATGTCTCCATGTAGTCACCAAACACAGCAGAAACCCAGAGGCAGCACAAGAATTGATCACTGACTGAAGGCAGAAATTTCCCAAAATGGAGCAGGGAACAGAAATCCATCAGGAATCTGTTCTATTTACAAACTTCAGCTTCCCAGCAGAGTGTGTTTAATGCACATACCCAGGGTAGGAGTCAAGGAAGAGATTTTATATTCTAGGTCTTAATTCAAGATCCACTCTGCCTTTAACTCATGGCTGTTCTTTGGGGAGTGGGACATATGTTCCCATCAATGTACAGCTCCTCCCTCATCTTCAACTCCTCATCTCAGGCCTGCCTTGCTGGTCTGTGGATTTGAAATAGTGTACAGTACTTAGAGACTTTAGGTTTAAGAGAATATTTTAGCGTGTTTTCTGTCTTTATTTCTCAACCAGCTGAACTCTACAGATAACAAGGAATTGTTTTGATTGTGCATATTCAGGGCTTATGGGTTCTGCAGTAACTTCTTAGAAATCCTGTCACTCTTTTTAGCAACACACAAAAGAAAACATAGCTGGAAGAATAACAAAAGAAATATTATGCCCAGGGATTGAAAAAAGTCCTTTCAACAAATCACCATGCCTATAAGCACACCTCGCAGCTCATTTCCCTGAAGAAGAGAAGCTCAGCTTGAGAAACAGTTTACCTAACAGGATGGGAATATAGCCAACACCATGGAAAATAATCCTGCTTTGTAAACAGCAAAAATACCACAGGGGAGATGCCTAGGGTTGTTAGGAATGCTTTACTGCTAAGTATATTTTTGTAATAAATATAAGCATTTTAACAAGAACCTAAACCTTAGGATTTCTTTTTCTTCCAGCTAGTTGAGAAAGAATGTTCAGCTGCAAAACCAGGGCACTTGTTTCCTTACTTTTCAGGATCTCTTGAAGTATAATCTATTTTCCTTTGTGTAAAAACTATCCATTCCCTTCCATAGCTGCCTAAGTAGGAGAAAAACACTGTAGGCATTCAGTGAATGGCATGAGACCCTTTGCTACCTTCACCTTTACTCAGCCGGGCTAATATAAGCAAAATAGCAGAAAAAGCTCTGGCAGGGCAATTCAGAGTAAAAAATGTCTTTGATGGTTCTCATGCATCCCCACATAACCTTTCTCCCTTGCAGGAAGAAAACCAGTCAGTCTTTTATCCACCCAAAGTGGAAAAAAGACAGTTCTTGGTTGTAGCAAAATCAGGAATGTATTTTCTGCAAAGAGTTGAAGAGATTGTTTTCTCTACCATGCCAGGGCTGTGAATCTAAGTATAAGGAAATAAACAAATTATCCCAAAGTTGGCAGAAGCTTGAACAATCACCTCACCATATACTCAGTACTGATCTTATGCCCTGCATTATAAAGTCTACCCTCATTCTTTGTTTTCCTCTACTCTTTGTTTTCCTCTAGTCACTGTCCTTTCAAAATCTGAGGTTTTTCACTTCAGCAGTAAGAAGGAATACTTAGAGACAGACTGTGTTCCACTCCACCCTGACAGCTCTCCCTCTTTCCTGCGAAGTGGTGGAGCACAGCTGACTTGTGAGGCAAGAAATGGATGAGCTTTGTCCAGCAAATGCAATTCTCCCTGTATATATGGGTTTTAGGAAGAAGGGAAATGACCGAAAACATGCAATGAATTTTTACCCTATGACATTTTATGAGGACAGAAGGGTCCTGTTCAGTCACCACAAACAAAATACCACTGCTGAGGACTCAATACATCCTTATTCCTAACTAAGCAGTCTTACAGATCAGAGATAGATGAGACACTTCAGTCAGTACCATCATCTTTTGTCACTTAATGCAGTCAACTCAGTGGTACAGAGCTTAGACACTTCTGTCCTGAGCCAGATATCACCTGGATTCCACCCAAAACAGCAGATACCTTGTCTGGCCCATGCCTTGAATCAGACAAGGGTATGTATAATTATAGAACACAATTTAAGCTTTATCCAGACAGCTCAATATCTCCTAGAGGAAACTAGCCTTTAAAAAAAATAAAAGGAAAAAACAAAAAGCCAGAAACACCAAATGTGCTGATGTAACAAAACCCAAAGAATTTCCCTATCTTTCACTCTGGGCTATGTGGCAAGGAAAGAAAATCACCACAGCCTACTCTACTTTTGTAACTGCTGCTCCCCAGTTAGGAGATGCTGGTCACTTACACAACTGGATTGTATCTACACAGACAAAATCTTCTGGCTTGGTCCCTTTCTCCATTACTGCCCGAGTATAACTTCAGTTGTGGAATAAAGAAGATATTTCTGTCTTTCCTGAAGCTGACTTCCATGCCAGAGTTGTTCCAGCAGCATCACGTAACATTTAAATGCTATGAAACTGCGGAGAGTGTCTTAGATGGCAGCAGCATGAGGGGCAAGCACTGCTTGTAAGGAACACAGTTCAGTTTCTGGGAAGAACATCTTGTGTGTCAGCACAACAATGGTCCCACATGGATATAGGAAGGGGCAGTCTCTAGAGCACTAGGATGAAATCAGAGAAGGAAAGGGCAGGTAGGAACCCTTTGCTGCCATCCTCAATGCCACATGACAGAGAGAGGGGACCTGACATGCACTTGTTGAGCTGAAGGAGTTTTAATAGAGCAGAGGCGGTTCTGATCCAAGCCCATCTATTTTGGGCTGAGCTCCAGGGCCATCATCTGCCTGCAAACACACACTATCAGCCTGACATGAGATAAACACTCTGGCTGCACATGAGCATGCTCTGGGCAACACTCATGTGCTGGGGTTACAACATTCTCTCTTTCAGACTGTATATAAATTGCTTGGGATGCACAGTGGGACTTCATGTTTTGTACATCAGTTACCATACTGAGGGGGGTTAGAAAATAGCAGCAGCAGCAGAATAAAATCAACGGAGTGACATTTAAAAATCATTGCAAAGGAATGTTCTCAGTGCTGATGTCTTGTTTGTCTTCAGCTGCAGCTCAGGGCAAAGAGGCCATATAAAGCAGCAGAGAAGGGAGGATGCTCAAGGAAGCTGTGGCTGTCTGGTCACTTTGTGAGCTTTTAAAGAGCAGTCTTGATTTCTGATTTCAGTGCCAAAATACATGTTGACCACAGTCTTTTGTCAGGAATTGCACCACAGTATTAAATACTCTTAAGTTGCAAACTGCACTAGGGAAAAGTGCGTTTCCTTTGCCACATGTCTTATTTTGAAACCTCAGAGATTTTGTAAGTGGGTTTGCAAAGGCACAGTCCACTTCCACAACTCATAGAGAAAGAACTATGACACCAGTAGGAGCAATCAGTCTGATTTCTTCTATCCTAGAGCCTTGAGAGAAAATGTAATCTTCTAGAATTTTATAATCCTTTTGTTTGGATATTAAAATATGCAAAAGCACTCAAAGAGTAGTTCCAGTACTTCTAGTTCTTGTATTGCATATAAGTAAATCAGGATTAATTAAATTAAATTCCTGGGTTTGTTTATTTTTAACAAAATAAATGTGCTATTTCCTTCTGAAATTTCTATACCATGCTAGGGCAGAACAGAGGAAAATGGACTTGTTTTGATGCAAAAATTAGTAAAACTAAAGACAGGATCAGATTTGCTGACTAAAAATATCTACAGAAGAAAAAAATTGGCACCTGATCCAAGGGGAAGTAATGAATGCATAGCTGATGTGGAGTGATAATGGAGTTCACCCTCAGAAATGATTGCAAAGTGAATCTTGAAATCAAAAAACCTTATTTCTGGTCCCAGGGATTTTGAATAAAACCCACTTGAAAAGAATGTCTAATGATTTGGTACTGAGATTACTTCAATTAGTAGAAAGTGTAAGAAACAAAAGGAATAAAATACTTTTAATCTCAAAAAAAGGAGAGCTTCCTGGGGTGTGGGGTTGAAACATACATGCTGGAAGCATGATAAAGCTTCCCCGTGAAGAGTAATGAGTTAGTGAACCTTTTTCAAGTACAACCCTTTTCTTTTTGAAGCTAATATTTGCCTTGTAGTAGCAAAGTTTCACAGTCACTACAAAGTGCTTGTTCGTTTCTACTGCTGGTGTAGCTACAGCTCCAGTCAGGGGCTGAAATGAATAGGTGCCTTTCAGTTGCCTTTTCAAGTGGGATCTGTAATGATAAATGGGTCTTGGGGCTCTCGTTGGCACAGGGGATTGACAGAAGTCTGCTAGAGCTGCTTTTCCATGGCAGTGCCATTTATAATTTAGCTTTCCCAGCCTGAGAACTACTCTGATTTTACCCAAACCCAGCCAAGAGTTTGAAGGTGAAATTCCATGTGACTACAACATGGTTGAATTGCTATGGTGTCGTGGTTTGAGAGGAAATGGTTTTTTTGGGATGGTGTGGTCACGCCAATCGGTGTCCAGATTTTAATATTGGCACCTGGTTTGTCCACTGAGGGCATGGATACGCCTCTGAGAACACAGGGGTTAAAAGCTGTGAACTCCCACTGGAAGTTCCTTTTGAGTTCCGGCCCTGGACCAGAGGAGACCTCTCCCCTGTCCAGCTCCTAGCTGGGCAGGGGGGAGGGGAGCCATGCGGCCGGAGGGAGGTAGGCCAGGCCTGGGCCGAAGGGTGGAGGAGCATTGCACTGCGAGGGCTTCGGGCAGCCATCCCCCATTCCCCCCCCTGGAGGAAGGGAGAGAGAGCAGCCTGTGCCTGTGATAGCGCGGCTGGAGTGAAGGAGAAGGGAGGGGGTGCCCAGCAGGGCAGCCAGCCGTGGGAGTTCATGAACCAAACCGGCAGAGCCTGGGACTTTTAACCCTTCTTGAGACGATAGAAACCTTGCAAATGCTGATTCCTCCTGGAGTTGGTGAGATTGAGAAAAGTTGAGAAGAATTCTAGGTGGGAGGAGATGATGGAGTGGCTTTTGGCTGGACTTTTCTTGGATAGCTATGGACAGAACCCTTGAGTTCCTGTGACACAGAGACTGCATCTAGGGGGAGGCAATGGCTCAGAGCCAGGAGAGTGCGGTGATGTGAAGGTGTGTGAACAGAGACGACGGGTGAGGAGGGTGGTGGTGGTGCCCTCCGTCTTTGATGAAGAAGAAGAGGAAGATGATCTCTGTTCGAGAGACCCCTCAGCCCCAGGGGGTGAAACATGGGGGGGACAGGTGTCCCAAAAGGAGAGGGACTGTGCTCTTTTTTGGAACTGGACAAAGCATCCTTAAAGGGAAAAACCCTAGAAGCAGCTCTGGTCCATGTGCAGTGGTGAGAGCACTGGACATGGAAGGAAGAGGTCACGATGGCAAAATGTTCTCCGGGCGGTGCCACACGTGACACGGAAACACGAGAAGTTTCGACTGTTTCCTGGGTGAAGTCTGTAGTGCAAGAGGGACTCCTCTCTTCTCAAAGAACTGAGAATTGATTATCCAAAGGGTGGCAGCGGAATTAAGAAATTTGGTGGGGGGAGGAGGAGGAAATTTGGAAGGTTTTCATCCCGTGTTCTGTGTGTTTTTTTTTTCCCTGTAGTTCTATGTTAATAAAGTTTTTTTTTCCTTTCAATCATAAGTTAGAGCCTGCTCTTCTCTGTCTCTGATCACATCTCACAGCAGATACCAAGAAAAGAGGTTTTCTCATGGAAGCACTGGCATTTCGCCAGGCTCAGACCATGACATATGGGTCCTGATCATCCCTTCTTTTTTCAACTTTTTTTTTTTTTTTTGTGATAAAAACTAAAATCTCATATGAGAGTTCCAGGCAAAATGCAAATATGGTCTGCAAACATTTGTTACACTATTGCAAACCTATCTGGAAAACAATTTTGCTGGAACTTGAAATTTATTTAATTCAGCCAAAAATACAAATAGAATCAGAGGAACTATCAAGAGCTTGCAGATATAAACTTATCACTTTTGCTACTGAAGGTACTGACAGCAGTTAAATCACCAATCCTAGCAACCCAATCCCTAGCCTTTAAGAAAAGGGGGATTGTCTTTCACCAAATGTGACTGTCCTAAACTGGGATACCAACCAAAGGTGCTTGCACACATAAGTTTGATCCACAGTTTCCACCCAGCTGGCTGAAAGCTGTGAGTTGCTAAAATCTGTCCCAGAATACAAGTAATCAAATGACATTAATATAGTCCTAGAGGGACACAGGCAATGTGGAGTGCAAAGCTGCTTCCAGCATTTTTGAGGTATCATTTGGGGGACAAAATCACAACTCAGCATTGCAATGAATGACTATAAAACAGACGGGGTGCAAAAAATCTACAGCAGGATTATGAGGAGAAGATTAATTCCTACTAGGGTAGAATTTTGTGATAAACATCTATACACTACAAAGTTCTCTGAAAAACTCATGCTATGAAAAACCAGAAAGGTAACACCTACCTTAACTGAGATAAAGATAGATGTGAACTTGAACTTCCCACAGTTAACATTTGTATTGCTAAGGGTAGTGATTATTAGCATACTTCAATTCAACACTAATTTAAATAGAAATAAAATGTTTGCTTTGAATACTATAGTCCTGAGTTACAATCAGAATTTGTTTTTCTAACTCTACAGCTAGAATACACCCACTTTTAGCAAACAAGTGTGCTCCAGGATCTAAGCTTCTACTAAAAAATATTTCTAGTCCTTGTGGTTGCAAAGCTAACTCTCAAAACACGAACATCCTACTGCTAAGAAAGTCTCAGCAGCAGAGACTTAGAGAAGAAGATGAACGAAATGGTAGTACAAGCGTGAGGAGGTTTTAGTGACTTTGTTTTTCAATAGAACTATTAATGAGGGCTGAAATATCCCTTACTTCAGTTAAAATAGCTAAATTAGGGCTCAGTACTTTGTATGGACTCAATAATTTTTCATTTATTACACTTACTTACATTGAATACTGCCAGTTCACTGTCAGAAGGTGTAAAGGGTGATCTTCTGTGACTCTGCAGCCAGTCATAGATTTGATTATCCTGAATAAGTTTGTGTCCTGTATTTTGTGTGCATACTTGCTATCAAAGCCCAGTCCCGAGACATGTTCAAAGCTTTAACAGTTATAGCTAGAAATATTACTACTTATATGCTAATTCTTCACAACTGTGCACATGAACCACTGCACTAATATTTATTATGCAAATGCCTCCTTGGAAATACTGCTCTAAGCCTCAGTCACTCATATCTTTCCAATGGATGCCTTTCTGTTGCCTTGAAGCACAGCCCACATGTTTGCACGGCTGCTCTTTTAAATGCAATATGGAACAAATTATGCATGCACAGTGTTTTCTTCACACTCCTCAGAGTCTGGCACTGAATGCTGCCATGAGTTACACAATGGTACATTTATGATGACAAGAATCTACTTGCGTGCAGCACCAGGACTTGGCTCTGAGGTATTTCATTATGGACCCCGAGTTATGCTGTGACTGCCTGGTTCTGGGACACGGCAACCACAACCATTTGTGACAGACTTGAGTTGGATTTTCATCATTCAGTAATGCTGGCAGGTTCACAAGAATAAAATAAAATTTTAACAATCCAATTTACTATTGCAACACCATGAGGTCAACATTTTATGTAAACTTTCAACTTCTGTGCTTCCACAGTAGCAGTTAGCTCCCAGATCCACTCAGTACTAAGGATATGCTTGAGTGATGGAGAATTCAAGGTTACATTGGCTGTGTCTAAGACAGGAAATAACTACAACTGCCGCATACTTGCTAGGTTACTGTTTAAATATTCTGATTATTTTGTATCTTCTCTTTAGCTCCTCGCTCAGAAGTGGCCTTTTGGAAATACAGAATTTGGACAGTTTCTTTGCAAATTCCTTCCCTTTATCCAGAAGGCATCAGTGGGAATCACAGTCCTTAACCTGTGTGCCCTTAGTGTGGACAGGTACAGTATGTTTTACTCTTTTGCCACTGTTCTTGCACATGCAGATTTCCTAAATCTGGGAGCACTAAGCACTTTTAGCAGGCAGATTACAATATAGATATAACTTAGATTCTGGTCTTTTATATTCTGGCTAATGCCAAGCACCACATTTGTGGCTCAAATTATAGTATTAAAGTCCCTGGGCTAAGGAAATTTACGTTACAGGTAAAAGGTATTTAAAAGTTCCAGTAAAGCATTATTTCATGTTCTTTTACCAGACAAAAATCTACTGGGGTTTGACTCAGTATTCAGATTTCTTTCTTTCATAATGAACTCATGGGATTTTTTACATTTGAACAAGAACCTAATATTTAGACTTAAAAATTAGTTTTTCAACTCACTGCCTATGGACAATAAGCAAGGGTTTATTCTGCTAACTTTCAAAACTAACAAAACTCTACTGAAAAATATGTTGGAAACTTGCTTTGATACTTTGACATACACAGTTTGAAAATTAATGCCTCTGCTATTTTTTCTTAATACATAAAATGTAATAGCAGATGAACACTTGACTTCTGTAAAAGTTGGTTTTATGTCTTGAGTTACTTGATCGTGTTCCACTCCAAAATATCAGTACCTCTAAATACAGAAAATACTGTTAAATAAAACACAGTATGTGTATTAGTACAAGGATGCAAAGAAGCTTTAAAATTAATCTTGGTTTGGCTTTACAGCAAGGGAAAAAGTGAATGTATAAGGTTTGCAGTGGATAAATCACTTGGTAGTATCCATACCTAAAATACAGTTCCTTACTGCATTAGTACCTCATTAGACAAAGCCATCAATAAAAAAAGAAATTAAAAAAAATATTAAAAAGGCAATACAGGTAACTGTTCTTCCATTTTTTGAGTTGGAGAACTACAAAAACAATTCTATTTCTCAAACAATATCTGCCCTCCATTAAATAAAATCCCACAGACCACTCTATGGAATAAATCATAGATCAAGCATATGAAACAGACAGTTTGTTAGATAAATTCTGACAATTACAGTTTCACTAGATGAAGTTCCACTGTCATATACATTTTTATAAATTGGAACTAACTCAGTTGAAGCTACCTTTTTGTAGGTATATATATTTTTACAAGGACTGATCTGCTAATCCTCACAACAACCAAATGCTGTTTCCATTTGAGTACAAAATCTGGTATGGGATCAGACTCAGACTATTTAATTTCCTCCCTTAGCTTAGACACTTTGCCAAGGACATATTCTTTATCATCTGTTGCTACTCTAGTAAGTGGTTGCAGAGGATGTGTGTTAGGAAACAGATGTTTAGAGCCAGATTCTGATATTGGCTAACAAGAATCTAGCTTCAATCATCATGAAAGCTCAGAGCACCTTCAATAAGTTAGGTTGGACACTGGAAGTTGGGCACATTAACACAAAATTCCACATCAGCTAATGGTTGCTTTCTAGAATGAAAAATGAGTAAATATGAAATAGTGTGCTGTCACAGCTGGACTACTTCTGGTCTATGGGCAAGTTAATTCTTGCTTTAAAAAAGCTCCTGAAAGTTATCTTGTTTATAATTATTTTGGGTCTCTATATACTGCATTTTTGGTACCTAAAAGATATAGTCAATCAGTAGAGTGAATCCAGAGCTCCATATTTTTAGTCGTTGTTGACTCTCTATTCCTGTTGCAGACTACAGCCTTAAGTTAGAACCGGATCCCTTTTCTCCTATCAGGAAAATCCCTGTGCTAACTACATCCTATTGTGAAACTCCCCTCATTACTACTGCCCTGGAGTGACTTGCCTTGACAGTGTATTAAGGTTTAACTGTGCATGCCCAAGGGGAACAATGGCCACTCACATGTGGAGAGGGTTTTAAGAGGCTGGCAGAAAGCCAGCCATTCACCCTTCAGAGGAAGCTCACTTCGAAGTTGCCTCAGATGCCCCTCAGGCATTTTTAAACTCTAGGTCACGATGGTGACCTAAACAGTGCCTGAGTGGAACTAAGAGGAAGGATATTTCCCTGCCTGAATTTTTACTCTTGCTTATGTCTTAGGCATAATTATTTTGATGAAGAGATGGGTTGAAGAATAAAAGTGAAGATATGGATCTCATTTCACATGTATACACTCTCTTCTTGCCTCCTCTGCATAGTACAGTGCAAAAAACAGTAATCCTAAAGTAAATATTTTTATCCGGACCAACTCACAGTAAGTGTATGAGACAAGTCGAGATTTTGCCACTAAACTAAAACTCTGAGAGCTTTATTGTATTAAGATAGTTCCATAAAATGAAGAACAGCTATGGTTGCTAATAACAAAGCAGAACAGTTCAGTATCAGCAACAGCAGGGACATTTAGGAACTGTCCTGGCACTCATCTTGACAGTGACTGCTTCATACATGCTTGATCTTGTCCCTTATGTTTCCTGCATTGCTTTTCACTCTTACAGAACAGACACTTGTTATATTACAGGGCCATTTGAACACCTAGTTTTCTAATTAACACCTAATTTCTAATCTAAGTTAAAAAGAAAAGGGGAACGAAAACACCCACTGATCCAGACAAGCATCCTCAGATCCAGACAAGATGTCCTTCTGAAAGAAATGCTTTAAGCATGTTATAACTGGATAGGAGTGCAAAATATTTAATTGTGTGTAGGTATATAAGTTGAGAGCACATGCATGAGCAGTTGAAAGTGAAAAAGGGAGAAAGAATAGGAGCCACAACATCAAGCAGAGGACAGGAAGTGACCTGGAAAAAAAAAGTGAACATTTTAGACATGATTGGAGACAAGAGGGAAATAAACAGAACAAAAGGAAAGTTAGACAAATCTCACACAGATTTTAGAGTGAGGAATTAAATGCAATGCATTATGCATGTATTTTATGTCAGGTCCCTGGCAGACATCCTATGTTTTCCAAGTATGAGGGAAATAAACCCTGCAGTACGTTCTCACTCTTGATTGTGGGAGGTTTGTGGCTAGACAAAGATCCTCTATATTACATAACCCACAGAACACCCACCTGAAAAATTATTACTACTAAAATTATTATTACTACCACTATTTTTCAAATCACTCCTACAGCAGTGAGTAAAGAGACTGAGCAATTGCAGCTTAATACACATAGAGCAAATTCTGATCTAATTACTGAGCTTCTTATGTTTTAGCTGAAAATATTCATAAAATTATTCAGCTAACAATTCCTTATTTGAGAGTTATTTGAATTGTAAACTGAAAAAAAAGAATCAGTAAAATACATACAGGACCCAAATCCTCACTGCTGTGCACAGTGATCTCCTCATGTGCAAAACAGATGTAACTCAAAAGAAAAGGTACAAAAACGCAAGAAAGCAAACAACTGCATTCACAGTTTACAAGTCATTGTTTGTTACTCTTATAAAACAAGCTTTACATTTGCTACTTGAAAAATATATACAGTGTACAAGCCCCTGTTTGCTAAGCGCACCAGGTCAGTCAAGGATGGGATAGTACCTTGTGCAGCTGACAGAAATGATTGTAAAATTGCCAGTCTCTAGAAATTAAACTTTGAACTGATTGTTAAATTTCCAAAGTTCACAAATACTTGAGCATTTGTGCGAAAGGTTAAGTTTCAATGACTATTCCAGTTGGTGATGAAAGCCAGAATTTGATATTTGGCAAAAAGAAATATGACAGGATGACAAATAATTTAAAATTAAATTTGGATTTTATTATGAATATTTGTGAGAAGATAAGATACTGGATATTTCTTTTTTAATTCTCCCAGTATAATTCAATTTGTTTCGATAGTCTCAGAATTCTAACCTCAGAGACCTCCTCCCCTTTTTCCCATTCTTGGAAGATAAGGATGCCTTTATTTGATATTTTTATTTTTAATGTACAATTCCAAGCTGCAGTTTGCTTTTTTACGCTCAAAGTATTTCTACATACATTTCTGTAGAAAAGATGCTCTGAGAGCCTGTCTGCAGTTCTGCTGTGACTGTGCTGTGCATGACACTGCTGTAGATATCAAGGCAAAGCTTTCCAGTCTGTTTTCTGCAGGGGTGATGGCAGGCCCCGACACTTTCCAGTGATATTGGGTAACAATGCTTGCTGAAGTTTTTGTGAGGGGCTTAAGCCTGGATTTGCCTTCAGGCACTGTCATTCCCCTAACACTGAGGTTACAGGGAATGGAATTCCCAAGTCTTCCATCTAGTTGATAAGCACATTTCCAAACTAAAAGGAGGTTGTGATACAAGAAATCAGAAGAAATTATTTGTGGGTGAATCCAGCGATACTGTATTGGTTAAAGGAGGGCTTAAAAAGCCTTTCAATAACCAAATTCTCCTGATCTCTGTAGCCTAGGTCCTGTAGCCCTCAAAAAATTTTTCCCATCGGAAGCTCCTCATTCCTTCCATCCTGGTTGGACTTCATGATCTCAAAATGTCTTTTCCAACATAGTTCATTCAGTGATCTCAAAAATTCCAACTCCAGCATTTCCCTTCTTAATATGATATTTTTTTAAGCAGACAAACAACCTTTCTTGACATTTTTTATTCCCAACCAAAGAAGACTATTTCATCAGTGGATGCCATGATATACCCATTCAGCACTGTCATTCCAAACAGGAATGTGCTACTATTTTAAGGAAGAAAAATAAGCAGTTCAGAAGCTGTTACATCATTAACGACAGAGAGCTCTCCAGAATGAATTTCAGATTATTACAAGATCAAAATAATATTTGTTCTTTACAATATTCTGTCTTTGCTAAATTGTTGGAAATACTAAGCAAGTAGTTTACTGCAGTAATTGTAGGGCAACAGTTAAATTTACTACTGAAAATTTAGTTTATGGATTGGATTGCACTTTGTAGCCTATGCCTATCAGTCTTCTCTGAATAATTTTTCAATCTTCTAACCAGAGCTGACAGAGAGATTGAGGTCTCAAGGCTAATAAATTTCTACAAGTTCATTGAAAACTGAGAGACAACTAGAGGAGAAAGATCTTCTTAGTTCATTGAACAGTGTAAACAGAACAAATGCATTTACACTTCATCAAGAGTATTTTCCTGGTCTTTCATTGCCTGGAAGCTGACAGCTTCACTTCGAGTAGCTGCTGCTGTAGCTGAGGTAGCTGAAGGGGATGGATGCTTTGTATCTGTTAGAATGGCTGTGTGCCTGGAAGATTTTTTCCCTTTGTTATGGCAGTTATTTAGTGAAAGATATAGTCTGTCCTCACAAACCTTGCCTACTTTAATTAGAAATCATTAGTGCAGTACACCCAGCAGAATTCCACACAATCCCACACCCAGCAGAACAGGAGCAGCTGGCTCTCTGCTCTCCATCCCTCAATGTGCCCTGTTATGTCCTAGGTAAGTTGATAGCTGGCAGAGGCCCTGGAATAGGCAGAAAAAAACAAGTAATACAAGTCTCAGATGTCAGCTTTAGGAATTTACTTGCTATATGACACTGAACCGTGATCTTTTAAGAAGGAAACCGTGGGCTGGAAACTAACACCTGTCTCTTTCAGGTACAGGGCAGTTGCATCCTGGAGCCGTGTTCAGGGGATTGGAATCCCGATGATCACTGCTATTGAAATTTTCTCCATTTGGCTTCTGTCCTTCATACTGGCCATCCCAGAAGCAATTGGCTTTGCCGTGGTACCTTTCAAATACAAGGATGCAAGTTATGTTACCTGCATGCTCAAACCTACAAATGATTTCATGTTGGTAAGTAACATCCTGTCTTCTCTTTTTTGGAACCCACAGTACGTGGGTTAGACAATTAAGATACTGGATGATAATATTCATGCAATTAACTGCAAAATGTATTCTAATGTGAATTGGTGCAAAGAGGATCCTGTGTTCATAGTGACTTGTCTCTGCTCTCAGCCAGAGAGATTAAATGGGGCTTTACTGCATTTTTATTTCTTTGCTACTGAGGATTCTTACTAGAGACATTTGCAATTCACACCTGCTATAAATACAATTAAGAGATGTATGAGGGTAGCCAGAGCCTTGAAAAGTTTTGAGTTTCAAGGTACAACACCTTGGAGCTTGTAAATGTCAAAACACATGTTTCACCATGATTAGTCATCCTTCTGCATGCAGTAGTCACCTCTCTTGGCACACAAAGAAAAGGGTGGGGCCATGCTACATGCATTAAAGTCAAATACAAAAGAATCCTTTAGTTTACAAGAAATTATGACTACAAAGCTGACAGACCCACACCTCCAGCTAGGTGCTTGTGCAGTGTTAGCTGCCATTAGATACAGCAGCTGAAGAGCAAGAGGAGTGCCTGAGACACACCAGGCTGCTTTGGCACGTTTCCTACTCCTCACCCTCTGTGCTCCTGCAGCTGTCAATACCCACATCAACTTCTGCAAAGCAGCTCAGGTGAGAAGTCACTACAGAATCAATAGATTACTGCATAGGGGCATAGTGGTTTTCCACATGGCCTTACAATGAGAAAATATCTTAATTCTTTAAATTTCTGAATACAGTGAAATGCCAGGTACCGTTTATCCATTAACAAAAAATGCAGAGAAGGCAGATAGCACCAGGTCTTCAGTCTTGAGAAAAACTTGGTATTTTTTTCTGGACTAGAATTTTTCATAATAGAGTATAAGTTTCTCTTTTTTGAATGTCTGGTGCTTCTCCTTTTATTGGACCAGAACATAACTTGGCCTAGAACTGGGAAGGATAAGGTAAAGTGGAGCTAGGAATTTTAGAAAATAAAAAGTGTGAACAATTACTTTTTCAGAGGAACATCCCCAACTGTGGTAGGGTTACACAGACTATAGGGATGGCCAAAAGAGCATGAGATAATTGAAAGAGAAGACAAAAGGAATTCTCTAATGGAAATAATGCAGGTAAAGATGGAGTGGAATTTCCCAGAGTTTATTATATTTTTGTTTCTTGACTCCACAGCCTATATGACTGTAGATACTGTAGTTATATAACTGTGATTTATGAATTACATCCTGCAGCAAAATTTCCCTTCTCTAATGGCTGTTTTTCTCCTCAAATGGGCCTGAACAACCTTAACTTCCTTTTTCCCTAAGAAAAAGAATAGTTTTCCCTTTTCTCAAAAATATTATAGTTCAGGTCTTCTATAAGCATGCTAACTTTAATGATTACTGTTCTGTTCTTAATGTTCTGAGTAGAATAGCTTGGTTTGTTTTCCTAGCAGGAAGTACTATCTCTTATTTGCTCAGTATAATACAGACATGCCAATCATCCCACAGCATGGTTTTTAAGGAAACAAACCAGCAGCTATGTCCAAGCTGAGAGTTAAATACTGGATGTGTCAGCCAAAATGAAGAGCTTTGTGTTTCAGTGTGTTGCAAACAAGTACAAACATGAGATTAAAGTGGAAATACCATTTTAACCTTAACTATAGTATTTACCACCACAAACACCACAATAAACAATTACTACACTTCAGGAAGGATTTATTATTAACTTCTGTTTTTAATATGAGCTTTCTTCATGTTTAAAGCTATCTTTGAAAGATTTAAAATATTCATGCTAGATCATGATTCCCAAGAGGCCGAGTGCACTAGGAAACTTGTTTAAAATGCACACTTCCTGTAGAAAACCAGTTCCATGTGGGTTTTGAAGACAAACAAAAGAATGTCTACTTCTCTTCAATCAACCCATTTTTGTGCATTGATGTAAGCTTTGTGAAACTCAGATTCCTCAATTAATCATTTACAGACATTTCAGAGTAGGTTTTATAACTCCACGAGGCCAACTCCTCATCCAGAAGTGATGTATTGATCAGGGCTGTGCCACAGACCTTTCGTGTGTTTTCTTGACCAATGGGCAATGCTCATGGATCCTGGAATGCTGGTAGGACACAAAGTTTTCCTTGTAAATATGGAATGGATTCACATAGTACACATTTTGCTGTGCTGTCCAGACAATGTGATTCCAGGCTGACTTGGAGGAATTTACTATGGAAAAGATAATTGTCTCCATGTATTTGTAATCCTTTGCACTGCAGAAGGAGCAGTAATTACATTTGCCCTCAGTACAAACTCCTCAAATACGGGGCATATTGTTTTCTGGTTTTCTGCTGGTAAAAGCTTTGCTCCCAGAGGGGGAAATTCTGCCCCCAAGGAAAGTGCAGCTATGCAGGAGACTGCAGCCCCCTTTCAGGGAGGAGGCTAATGAGGAGGAGGAAACAAATTAATCAACACAACACAGCATCCCAGAGTGAGGTCAGATTGTGGCCTAGAAACCAGCAGCATAATCTAAACTAGCAAATTCTGTATGCAGCTGTGTTGGAGCAGAGGGAAAAAAATCAAAAGCATTCCCTTTTTCTTAGTAAATCAACTTCCTAATGTAACTGAAGTAGATTTTTAAATAACATTATTAAACACCAGTATATAAACTGTACCAATTTTTTTCAACTTTTGAAGTTTAATGCTATTCAGTTTTAAATGTAAACACAATGTCAAAAGTTTGAATTTTTCAAACAGGATTCTAAATCCTCAGGCATAAGAATTTTGACATTTGGTGTGGGAACTGTGATGTTACGAGAGCACATCCTCTAGGAACAAACAAGCTGGGGGAAAGAGTGACACATCCCTTCTATACTAATAACCTAGACACAGGAAGTATTTGAAATGCTATATTTCAGCGCATACTTTTGGCTGAGCATAAAAGTCAAAAACCAAGATACAGTATTTTCTGAAGTCTGAACACATGATCCTCTACAGAAAAGAGCCATTTTAAATGTTTTCTTAAATGTAGCATTTCCCACAATACAGAAATGTATTAACTTGCAGCACAGCTTACATCACAGCTAATACATAAAATTACACAGAGCAAAGTATTGCTAGTCTATCAATACCTCACTGTCCCATCACAAAAGGCAAATGGCGGAAATGGCAGTCAAGGGGTTAAAAGTAACTGTACCACTGGAAGTCATCCCTAAGCTTTGCACATATCAGACAAACACTTATGAAGTGGCTCCTATCTGCCCAGTACATAAGCAAACCAACTGCCAACCTTTTCACTGATAACAAAAGGTGATTAAACTTACAAGACATTTTGAATTTTCCTTTTTTGGCATCAGGACAGAAGCTTTAGAGGTAAATGGCATTTCCTGAGACAGGCTTTTAATAAGATTCGTTATCTCAGACTGACACTGTCTACATTTTGGCAGGTCTTTTTCATGCAGCTGTATTCCAGTTTTCATGAATGAACATAAATGTTCAGAAAGTACAACCAAAAAAAAATTAATTCCAACACAAGACAGATTGCAACAAAGGTTCAGGCAGGCTCTCTGTAAATGTTTACACTGCCACAATTCCTATTTTGATGTTGGTCAAAAAGAGATCAACAATAAGCAAACAGACAGATACCAGTGTACCAACTGTCATGCTTTTCCAAGGCCATTCTGTGGTATTTTGCATTCAATCATAAGAAAATATCTTCTCTCTTCTTTTCCTTTTCTACAGTTTTACAAAGATGCAAAGGATTGGTGGCTGTTTGGTTTCTATTTCTGCATGCCGCTGGCATGTACTGCCATCTTTTATACACTAATGACTTGTGAAATGTTAAACAGAAGAAACAGCAACTTGAGAATTGCTCTCAGTGAACACCTGAAACAGGTAAATATATTAGAAACACTAATGCTTGAAAATATTGCTCTTCTCTCTATGGGTTACATTAGAAATATTTCAAAGTGTACCTGAATACAGTAAACTACAGAAGTGGAAAGTGAGGATGTGAGTTATTTATGATGTTAAGGCATTCATTTAAACCTGGAACAAAAGACTAAATCATTGTACAAGGAGGCATTGAAGACAGTATGCTCAGGAAACTAACCCTTTCTTTTCTTTTTCTGACAGTTGTGCCCTCCTTCTCTTTAACCTCAAATCACTACTGGCTAAATGCTTTGAAATTTAACTACAAAGATTTGCCAAAAATGTTTCTTTTTCTGTATAAAGATAGGACTCCATGGATCCTCCCTCTTTTTGGCACTCTTTGATATGTAACTGCAGTTTCATATAAAAAGCAATTGAAGAATAACCTAGTTTAGAAAAGAGTGGATTTTTCTTCTCAGGGTTATTGCACTGCTGCAGTACCACTGCTGTAGCTGCTTTGAAAAGAGCAACAGGAGAACAGAGCAAACAAATGATCACAGAACAAAGTCATTCACGGAACCGTCAGGTCTCTCTGCTGGTTTTGCAGCGCTGCCTGATGTTTAACACTTAACTGAACTTTAAAAAAGAGTCTGGAGCTTTTTCCCTGCATAAATATCAGCCCTTCAAATTCCACTCTTTTAACTTCCATGTTCACAGATGTGAATCCCTAAAGCAGTCCTCTGCATCAGAGTGAGTTCTCACAGAGGTTCCTCCTCTGCTGGTTCATTCCAGGCTGACTGGAAAATCCTCCTCTTGTGCAGATTCTCCACTTTTTTCCCCTCATCAGGCCCTGGGACTGCAACACAGTATGTCCTAGGGCCACACACAAGCTACTCCACCCAGTAGAACTAGAATGGTATGTACTAGGAGGTGGGGGAATCCACCGTCCTAAAATGCAGTGCCCACTAAGCTTCTCAGAAGCTGCTGCAGGATGACTTTATGCCACAATTTAAAATATTTATCTTTTTAACCCTTGCCCGCCTTTCTTTCTTTTCTTTTCTTTTCTTTCTTTCTTTCTTTCTTTCTTTCTTTCTTTCTTTCTTTCTTTCTTTCTTTCTTTCTTTCTTTCTTTCTTTCTTTCTTTCTTTCTTTCTTTCTTTCTTTTTCTCTCTTTCTTTCTCTCTTTTCTTACTTTTTCTTTTTCTTCCCCTTCCTTCCTTCCTTCCTTCCTTCCTTCCTTCCTTCCTTCCTTCCTTCCTTCCTTCCTTCCTTCCTTCCTTCCTTCCTTCCTTCCTTCCTCCCTTCCCTCCCTCCTTCCTTCCTTCCTTCCTTCCATACTTGTCCACATTAATGTCTAATCACAAATATTTTAATATTTTAATAAAAGCTGCTATTATAAAAAAGAGGAAACTACAATAGTCATATTCAAAGCCTAACAAGACTGTAATCACTATTTGACTTCAAGTTCTTTCATGACAGAGCCTCGCAGTGCTTGTCATGTTATATTACAGAGGAATCCTTACCCCTTCATATGCTTCTCTTAATCAAACCCATGCCTACCAAACACCACTGGAACACATTGTCAAAAATCCACTAAAACATCTGTAATTCTCTAGAGCCACATAAAAAACCCATTAAACTGCAATTATTTCCTAAGTATTACAAGATTAAGCTGTAATAATAACATTTCTGAAATATTTGTAGAGGAACTATTTACCTGAGAACATCAAGATCTCATAGTAAGAATCACATAGCAAAATCAAGATATTGGGCAGTATCCCTTAATAGAACACTATATCAGAGAGAATCCCACAATATTCTAGCAGTACCAATACCTGTGTGCCCAGCTCCCCAGCCTCAGTGATGAGCAGGTTCTGTTGAGGATGGCCAGGATCAAGAACATGACAAATCCCATAAAAAACCAGTGGTACATCAGGTAGTCTGAAAGCTTCACTTTGGGAATCCTTTTATAATTTATCTATATTACTGATTTGCTGTCAACATTACTAACTACAATCACCTGCTAGTATGAACTGGGCACTCAGTATACATTCTTGTCTCCTATATCTAGCGCCGAGAAGTTGCCAAGACAGTTTTCTGTTTAGTTGTGATTTTTGCTCTTTGCTGGTTCCCTCTCCACCTGAGCCGGATTTTGAAGAAAATGGTATATAATGAAAAAGACCCCAGCAGATGTGAACTGCTCAGGTACTTCATTTTCTATGCCAATAGTTTGTACTGAAAAAATATAATGCTGTATGCTTAGAATTTCTATGAGGAATGTCACTGTGCAATGCAACTGTGGTGTTCATTAATTTTATGCTGCACCCACTTTCAGCAGTTTCAGTTTTAATGGGGTAGCATAATCTCAACAATTGTTATTTGTCACTATTTCAATCACTTTGCTCTGGATTTTCTGAACATCTGTGAGACAGGTTATTATAGACATGGCATGGTAGAAGATTAAATTGAGAGAGTTAGATAAGAGAGAATGAGTTTGTGTGACAGAAGAGGCTGTAACCACAAGGAAAACAGATGCTTCTGTATCATATGAACTGTTTAAATGTTTGTCTTCCTCTTGCCTAGTTTCTTGCTGCCCTTGGATTACATCAGCATCAACCTGGCAACCATGAACTCTTGTATAAACCCCATAGCTCTGTATTTTGTGAGCAAGAAGTTTAAAAACTGTTTCCAGGTAAGCTTCTCTTGATAAGATTTTATGTCCAGTTAACTAACTGCATTGAACCACTTGGCTGTTGTCTATTTTTAACATCTGGGAGAAGAGGCATGCAATGGAATGAAAGAATATAAATTGTCTGGTTTAGCAGCTAGCAGTTCAGTTCACATAGCACATCTACCAAATGAAACTATCCACTTAATCTGAAATACTAAACCAATAAATAAGTTTGACATAGTCCTCATATGTGTAAACTGAGATAGACGTGCTCTTGTAAATACTATTTATCTGCATGTGACATGCACCTGAAATAGAATTTGCTTGATAACAATTTTCCACTCTTGATGACACCAAGCTGCTTGTATTAAACAATCTCATTAATGACTAAAATTTTCAGGCTTGAATACCAAATCAGGCACCTGTGTTGATTTTGGTAATCAAATGTGCATTATGTCTTCTACCTGCATTTTCCAGTTCCTACAAATGCAAACATATTTTAAGGCTAAAATAATTTCCTTGTGACAATGTGCTTCTGCAAGTCCCTGTCCACCTATTAAAGACAACAACGGGAAGCCAAAAAAAGAGAGTAAAGAAAGTAATGAAATGGAAGACTGAAACAGCTTTATCTGCAATGAAAAACAAAGGATGACAGGACTGGAGCACTAAACTTTAAGTCTGAAAAGAGGCAGGATCCAAACTACAGAGAAAAATGTGAAGAATTATTATACTTAGGGAATACCTGTTTGTCTGTAGCCTGTTCAGATTGAAAAACTATTTAAGGGAGCATTTTCACATGACAAGTAAGAAATCAGATTCTATTCCTAACTGTGTAAGATATTACACCTCAGTATGTTCACTGAACCCTTTCCAAAATAATTTTGTCTTTTTCTAAGATGTGAGAAGAGACCTAAGTCATGGGCTGGGGAAATTTTCTTCTTTTCTCTTCCATGCTAAGCAGCATGCTGATCCCTAAGTTTGTCAAGTACTATGATAAAGAGGGAGAAAAAACAATCAACCCAGCACCTAATAATATGTATTGAATTCTGTAAGTTCTCAATCTATTTACCTTAGCTAAACAAATTTCCCTTTTCATACTGTGAAAAATTTTTATAAATAAGAGGCACAGGATGGGCCTAACTTGCTGCACTTGTGATGTTCAATCACAACAATCATTTATGTTCTAGGATAAAAATTTCCCTGAATATAGCTAGCACTCCCTTCAGCTAGAATCTCTTATCTGTCATTTCTGAATGAAAAATATGGCTGGCAATCTGCATATAACTGAGAGACTTGTCTTAACATTTATTTATTATTTGTTTGTTTGTTTGTTTATTGTTCATTTTCAGTCATGTCTTTGCTGTTGCTGCTCCCAGTCTAAGAGTTTGGTGACTTCAGTGCCCATGAATGGAACAAGCATTCAATGGAAAAACCAAGAACTAAACAATCACAATACAGACCGAAGCAGCCATAAAGACAGCATAAACTGAGAATTAAGGAATCTCACACCATTTCAGAATGAAACAGGAAAATAAAAGTCACTACAAAGCTATTACAACAGGAAGCCCAGTGACTGTTTCGTAATGAATTCAGACATGTGCACCATTATACCTAATTCTAGAGGTGACTGAGTAGATGGAGTGAGTGTAACTTTGATGTCCTGTGAACTGAGATCCACTGGATGATAATTCTGCCTCTGGAAGGATATTGATGTGATTATGACACAAAAAACTGGCTTGAACTATACAGGTGGTTTTGCTGTTCTGAAGCAGGCAGGAACTGTCCAGTGTCTGTGACTGGTACAATGCAATCTTTTTACCTGATTGTCACCTCGAATTAATCACTCTGGAACTTTTGAGAAGATATCAAAATGGAATCTATCTGTGACCATATTTTCTCTCTGCCCATCTGTCTTTTAAGTTCTGTTTCTGTGGTGGATGAAGTCCATGCACCAGTCTGTTTTGCATGTTGTTGTGTTGCTGTTTTTCAGGTTTATGTTAGAAAATGTTTTGGTCCACGCCAGCATTTTACCTATGTTACAATGGATCGAGACATTAGCTGGGCAGTTCACATTTGTAGCACTTCAGTATTCAAATATAGGAAGAGACCATTTAAACAGCATCAACATTTGGCACTTAAGCACAGATTAATACCAAAAAAAGAGGTATTAATAATACAGTACTATACTGTGTTATTTATTCTAATGCTCTGTACAAAATAAACATAATCTGTATCAGTGAAATGAACTGAAGATGCTCACAGATGGGCACCTTACAATGTGTTTTTATTAACCTGACATGTTAATTCTTAAACTATATGAACCTTTTAATCTATTTAGACTACAGCTGCATTAAATCTAAGTTGAAATGAGGGTCAGTAGAACATAGTGAAACATTATTAAAGCTGTCCACAGCGTTCTGAGAATATGGTTATTATCAGAGCAGCTATGCACTCTGTTTTCACATTGTGAACATGAGGTTATAGTCAGAGTGAATGTAGAAATGTGGAAGTCCAGAAGAGTTGGATGTGCAGAGGATATTTTGTGCCTTATTTCTTACAGAGTTCTCTGTCTTATACAACACTCAAAGATTTTAATTTTAATAGGTTATCAGCATTGTTAACCATACAAATGCTATTAAAAATATATAGAAGCTATTGCTTGCATATATGTAAACTGATTGTTTTCTTATTATTTCCATCCATTAAGGCTACACGGCAAGAGATTCCAGTTTGCCTATAACAATTTTTAATAGGTAGCCTTTCATTAAATGGTGGAACTCAATAGTGTGGTGTCATACATAATATGTGTCATGCACAAATCTGTTAGGCAATTTATAGCATCTTTTGTGCTAGGCTAAGAAGCAGTAATCAAAATTCCACAAATTTTTAAACATCCATTTCCTTTCCAGTGAAAAATGGAATCCTGCATAGTTTTATTTAAGAGGTCAAAATGCCAGTGCCTACAGTGACTTCTGCTGCACAAGTTTCCCCAATGTTTACATTCACACAAATTTTCTGAAGTATATTTAAAAAAAGGTTCTTTAAATTGGTTTGTGTATTTTTTGTGTGCTTTTGTCTCTGTGACATGTATGCCTGTATAAATACATACAAATCCATGTTCATATGTTATAAACCTAAATACAGTCTTCCGACAGTGCTCTGTGGTAGAGCCTAAGAGCATGGTATGGAATGAGACTTGGCTGAATTTTACTTAGAACATTTCATCCTCAAACTGTATCAGAAAGCATAGTAAATAAGTGACAATGCTCTCCTTTGAGAATATTGAGTTACTGAGTCTCTTTACATCCTGAAATCTTCCCTGCTGCTTTGACTGAACGTATCAAGGAGATGATAAAGTTAAACAGAAAAAAAGACATGAGGAATGGATTTAAGTTGTGAATTGCTCCTCCTTTATTTCAAGGCAGGAGAAAGCTTTGTGTGCATTCCCCTTTTCTGCTATTTACCTGATGGCTAGATGAACAAAAACATTTCACCTGCAAATCAGTAATGTGATTGCTCAGAGACAATGCTTCTACCTGTCTACAAAAGACAGTAAGCAATCTAGGTCAGTTAAGAACACTAAACTTCTACCAAAAAAGCCCCATCTACCTTCAAAAGTTTCAGACTGTGAAATGGGTCACTTTTATGCTTTACAAGCACTGATGCAAATGGCCAGTCATGAAAATCTAAAATTTTTCCTTCCAGGACTGACATTTCCAAAATCTATTGCCTTCAACCCAAGAGCTGGCTCTGTTATGTGGCAGAGACACATGACACACAAAGCATCCTTTATACCACCCCAGCCTAGATGGAAAAACTATTTTCCTACTCCTCATAATGCTGACTGACTTTAGCAGCAGCATAAAAAAATACAAAACTTTTTAACTAATGAAAAGAAGAGGGTAAAAATTAACTAACAGAAGTGAGAGGTATTTTTTAGAACCCTTTAAAATTATTTTAGTGAGCTTACTTAGAGATCAGAGCCTGCTAACTGGTGACCCTCATTCCCTTTCTCCAACCAGTGGAAGGACAGAGAGAGTTTAAATAATAGTGACAAGTGAGGTTCTGGGAGGTCTCATACTCTTTTTTTACTGGTGGCCGCTGCTCCCACTCACAAACCAGTTGTAAGAACAAAGGGTGCTGTGTTGTGGCAGCTGCAGAGATGAAGGGAAAATGCTTCTGAAAAACTTCCCAAGGTACTTTTTTAATTCTCTCCTCTTCTCACACTGAGAATGGTAAATATTCCTCCTGGTTCAGTATCTACCCTCATTTCTGAAAAAGCTGACTTTCAAAAAGAGCCAATAAAAGTATTCCACAATTCTGGTGTCACACAGAAGCTGCTTTCTCTTTTATATCAGTACAACTTTCCACAAGTATCCTTCCATTCTCTTCTTATTTTATAGACATTTTTAATCCTGCTGTTTGCATCAATCTCAACTGAACTAAGCCTAGCTTTTCTCTGCAGATAACAGGGTCTAATTCACAAGCTTCAGATTAATTTCATTAACTTTTTGCCTGTTCATTGTAATCAAAATCCATTTAACTGTCACATTCATCTTTTTTTTTTTTGCAGACTTCAGAATTCCCAACTTTTGTCAGACCACTCAGTGTAAAATTTCATTGACAGTCTTACTTCTCAACTTAGCTTTAGAATACAGCTGTTCTCTTTGTTTTCAATATGCATTTCAATATGCTCCACCATACTATTTTTCTCAAACTCCTTCACTAAACATTTCCTCTTTTGTATATTTTATACTTATTTACTTCAAGGAGACAGCATACATGGGTTTTTCACTTATATCTATGCCTGTATTTATTTATTTACTTATGAAACTCTGTGCCTCAGACCTGACCTTGCCAGCTCCTGTGCATTAAAAAAAGTAGATCATGTCTCACCTGAAAAAACCATTAGCTTGTTTCTAAGAAAAGATGCTTATGTTACCCTCATATCTGAATATTTTGGTTTTGATTTTAATAGTGTCAGGTGTTTACCTGTCTGTGCCTCCATCCTTCCAAACCAACTATCAACCCCCTGTCCAATTTCAATAAATTTTACAGAACAGAGTTATCATCCTTATGAAGCTACAGAGAATTTCACCAGAACTGTAGGATGGCAGGAAGAACAAAATTCTATTCGTGCTCCATGCAGAAAATTTCAGAAATGTAGTTTGTGCATAACAATAAATCTACTTGATAGAAAGATGTTATGAACATTACAGATGCAGAAAAAGCCTTGATCAGAGCATGCAACTTGTAAGACATCTGAGAATCAAACCACAAACCACAAATTATTGGAAGCCAGTATTTGTAAGTTCCCTTGCTTGTGGAATTTCTTGCTGCCTCTTTTTATTTTATATTTTATTTTTATATGCCTCTCTTTCATCAGTTACATATTTACTGCAATCTTGTTGCTATATAATTTGATTCTGTGAAGCCTTATGGGTTTCAGTGTGTGAGAAGACATAGTACAAATTCAAATTCTGCTGCATTTTTATGAACAGATGCCTGCTCAAATGTCCCTGAGGCAAAGCATGCATTTTCATTAGAAGAAACACCAGGACATCATGCTAACATTGCCTTGCAAAGTTTCTTCCACACAATCAATGCTGCAAGTATTGGCTCAGCAAAGTATTACTAATTTACACTCCGCACTCTTTCAAGGACTAAATAAAGGCAATTCTCCAAAATCAGAGTAAAAGAAGACACATAAAAATTTTACAGACCAGAAACATTTCTCAAGTCGCATAGAAAAAAAAAAAAAGACATCAACCCCAGGCATGTTTAAAATGTGACTCTAAAAGAAATGCAGCTTATCATTAGTCCAAGTGTGGGAAAGGAAGATATGAAATAAATAAAAAAATGTAGGTCATCTCCAGTTTCTCTAAAGGAAGATGAGATGAATTGACCTCTACTATCTCATCTAGAATCACTTTTCCCCTGTACAAACACTACTGCTTCTGAACTGAGCTGACACTTGAGTCACACCCTTGCAGTCCTGTTAGTTACAGTAGCTTATTCAACAAAGTGTTACAACGAGTAAGGAAAAAAAAACCCAATTTGAACTTCAGGAGCACTCTGCCCACATTTCTGAGAGTAACTGAGTGTCTGCCAACTGCTCTGAAATTAATTATTTGGGGCATCTCAGAATAAGGCCATTACTGCAATCTCACTGTCTTTGTCCTTGGGAGCAAAAAGATTGAGAAGTTACTGAATCAAGCATCCAGAACAATTAATGAGAAGCACTTCCAAGCTCTCCAAGAGAACATACCTCCCGCTACATGTTTTAACCAGAGGGGAATATTAGAAATCCATCATTACACCACCATTCTATCCTGTAGCCACTCTTCATATTTATTGAAACGTCTGTGTCTCAAGTTTTTTTGTCTTTCCCCCTCTAAAATTCTTGTACAGTGGTCTCTTCAGTATTGCCTCTGAATAAAGTATACATTTGGATTAGCTTTCTTTCCAATATCTACACAGATGAAGCATTCATCTCCACATATATACACACAGTATATTACAATACAGAAGCACAATTAAACCAGAAAACACTACCAGAAAAGTCACAAATTTTTACAGTCAAGTTTTAAGCAGAAAATTAAGAGAGTAATCTTGGGACAAATGACTACAGCTCAGTACTACTAGCAGAAAATACATGGATTTTTTTAAATGGATAAAAAAGAAAGCATACCACTTTTGCTAATTCAGGAAAGAGCAGTGTTTACAAGAATAATGAGAAACTCCACATTTCATAAGCTGGAATAAAATACAGTAAAGGCAATAAATCTTCACACTCCATTATATAAAATACATGTAAATTCTGGGGATTAGGAAGACATAACTCTCCAATGCAAGATTCTTTGACTTCCTTGCAATGTTTCTCTAAAGTATTAGTTCCAAGACACATCTCATACTCAGAGATAATTGTGAAGAAAGGGAGATGCTTACTGAGTTTGCCTTCTTGCACTGCAAAAAAATCTTTGACTAACATTTTTCATAATATCTAGCATGGCTTTCCTGACCACAAATGAACTGCAACAATGGCAATACCCAGGATTACTCCAAAATCAAGGAATCCAGTGTTGAATTAGTTCTTTTTTATGATCATTTGTATAAATTAGTATATATATGTATATACATATCATTTGAGAATTTGTTGGCAGAACCTTAAGCAATGGTTGTTCTTCCATATAAAGAACATAATTAATATACATCACCCCCTGCCCCAAACAAATCTTCTTTTCCATTTACTTTAGCAGTATAAGACCTCAATCAAAATTAAAACTAGACAATAAAGTAATGTCAAGTTTCAAGTAGTAACTTGGGATAATGTGCTGAAGCTACTGACTTCAGTAGGACTGGGATTTCAGTCAGAATTTGTGATGGAGCCCATTGGAATGGTAACTGTGGCAACATGACTAAGCCAAATACAGCTACGCAGAAGAGAAGTAAAAGGTTCTGTGGGGCTTGGATGAATAATTATGAAATTATCATCTCATATACTCAGGTTGGGAAGCCTCAAACAAAGAAGCCTCAAAGAAAGAAACCTCAGCACACTCTGTTTCCCATAAAGTTTAATAAATGAAGTCAGAGGTAAAAATGTTCTCCCCTTGCACCACTCCACCAACAGAGACAGAATAGAAGAAAAGGAATATTGTCTACTAGCAAAGAGCAATCCTCATTGTAGAATACTGATATTCTGAAAACCCAGAGCATTGTCCTGAGCCTGTCCTTCCTCCAAGATGTGACTCTTACTTAAACCAGTTATTGCACAGATATCAATAGAATAATCTATGCCAATGTTCTTATTGGTGTGTCCTCCTCCCTGTTCAGGCAAATATAGGGAAAGCACCATTGGCTGGAGTATCCTCACACTATGTATCCCTGAAATGCCTGCTGCAATTATGCAGATCAGTTTTGCTGAACCAGTTCTGGCCTACACTGAAATCAATGAGGACATACTATAGCATGAGCACATATGTCTCAAAAATGTACTGATCCTCTGTCGGAGGAACCATGGATCAATATTTATTACTGCAGGGGATGTAGCATGCTGTATTCCTGAAGAATTCCATATGTACAAAAATATCTCTGTGGGACCTTACCCTGCTGAGTCAAACAGAAAACCCTTACAATTCTCCCCATATGCAGGCCTTTGGGATCTGCCTCTTTTCAGAAAATATCATGTCCTGATTACATATTTAGCTGTTCTAGAGATGTATTTTCTAAGCTTTGGGAAAACGGAGTTTGCTCTAACTAAACACTGTATAAGAACTCTCATGTACAGCCAATTCCACTTCACAGTTTTTTTGCCACGGGGATGAGATTTCATGAATTATGCTCTGTATGCAAAAAACCCAATCAAGTAAAATAATACAGAAAATGTATTACATGAAAAGTAATTAGACGCCACAAGAAAAGGAGCTATCTCTAATTAAGCCAACCTGATACACTTCTTACAAAGATCCACTTGGTAATAGTAGATGACTTTTTTTCATGTTGAGTCTCAAAACTGAACACAGACAACTAATTTAAAATATTGCTTATGTCTTAGTTCAAGTGAGGCTACTTTGACTCGTCATGGTACCCACAGAACTGGTTAACAGTTCCAGACGTGTTAGCAACAATTTGTTACAGTGGGTGCCAAGATGGAAAATGGAAAGGAGTGCCCAACCCAAATAAACAAACAATACAATTCAAGAACAATTCTGAGCTCACCAGGGAGCTGAAAATCTATTCCAAATGCTGCTTTAACTGCCTGTTGTATAAATACTTTAATAATTTTTTTTCAAAACTATGCTCTGCAAGCCCATGTCAACATAGGCTGCATAACAATTTTCTGCAGCAACAACATTAAAAATGCAGCTTTATAATGGTTAGTCCTACAAGTTTGATGATGAGCAGTAACTGGCCAGAAATTTTCAGTGTTAACTAATTCCTTATCCAAGCTCTACAGTTTGGAGACTACAGAACCCTGAGAGCTCTGCAAATTAATGCACGAGTTAAAGAAACTGGAAGTTGAAAATTCCAATTTCTATGACGTGGTGCCTACAGTTTGCCCTTGAAATCTTTTTTGTTATCTTGTCCTTCTCTCTGTCCTTTCTTATTGTTGACTTATTGTTGCCAATAAGCAGGATGAATTAACTTGTGCTCAACTCTTGACTGCTTCCACTTCAGATTTTAGTGTTACCCATGCATAAAACTGGTCTCAAGTATTACTGCCCTATAACAAAAGTTCCTATGTGAACATACTTTGAATTGTTCAGGTAGTTTCTGATGATGAAGTGAACAAAATGTGACAGTTTTTGTGCAGGTGGTAATAGGAAATATCGAGAAATTAACAAGGGAAAATCAATTACAGATTGCATTGAAATGAGTTTTCCATCTTTAGGAATAGCTTTCTATCAATGTTCCATTACTATTCTCTCAAAGATTCTTCAGAATCATAATTAATCAAGGAAGAAAAAGGTTTTATGCTGCCTTTACACTAAACTAAGAGTAATAAACAGCGTTTTAAACTTTTAGATGCACATAGTATAGAAGATTTTGACGCCTAATTTGCAACAGATTTGTTTCAGAGCTGTCGAACTACAGATAGAAAGAGATACAGCCAAAGAAATTTTAAGCTAGATTCAGTATTTTTAATCCCACTATTCAGACAAAAAGCTCAGCCTAGAGAGCCCAAACTTTGCTCAGCATCACAGCAAACATTATGGCATGCAACTGCAATTCATGGTTACAGGTACCCAAATGAACTTCAGAAACAGATCCAGTGTAATTTTGGCAGTTATGATTTGCATTAGGAATTTTAAGAAAGGAACAAAGGTCCAGAACACAAAGCCTCTCCTGGACTCCAATTAAAAAACATATCCTTTAAGAGGAATATAACACAAACTAGCTTCTTGTCCCAAAACTGCATTCTTACAAGAAAAGGAAGGAAAACCCAAACCTAAACCATTAGTTTTTATCTGTGGAGTGGCAGGAGTGTTGAATTAGAAATTTCACTAATATAAACACTGCTTAAAAAAGCCTTTTCAAGTCAAATTTGAAGTGTATTAATAAAGAAATGTGTGAAATTTAACAGTATAGGAGTTTACAGGTCTTTCTTTCTTGCCCATGATCCAGAATAGCTGGAGAATTTATGTTTTAGGACAATCAGCCTGACACCTTTCAGAAGTATTACTTAAAAAAAACACCCAAAGGGATTCAGAAAATAAAGGACTTGCTATAAACAAGTAAGTAAATAAATTTAATTTTATACAGATTAAAGCTTAAAAATGATAAATATAGACAGAAGATAAATGGCATCAATTTGTAGAAAATTATAGGAATGCATCTAAAAAAGATAATCAGAAGCTACTCTCCAATGGGAAGATGGAATCATGGAAACAGACCTCCAGGTGACTGTGATCACCAAGTAAGTGAGGTGTTTGCAATTGAAATATGGCATCTAGAAAGAGAAGTGGTTTGGGAGATATATACATGGAGATATTAAGTGTCACAAGGTAAGGATTTAACTTGTGACTGTAGTGTGATTATATATTAAATAATTGCATTCAGACTGCACAACTGTGATTTAAAACATTTTGTTTTGGTGGCATACAGTTTAGGGAGTGAACAAGGCCATTACTTGAGAGGCCCTTCAACAGTAAAGGTAATTGTTTAAGAAATCATACATGAAAAAATTAATGCTATAAAAATAGATTTATTTAACTCTCCATGTAAAATTAACACATTCCTGACCAGCTCTGTTTTGGACTGTATGAGCTGTATCTGTGCTAATGATGAAAAGGATCTAAAAACCTAAAGCAGATATTCTGAGTCAGACTCACCCATGAGGATCCAAAGCAGGCCCCTAGAGAAGGGTGTAAGGACAATATAGGGATACAACAACACTTCCCTGGTAGAGTGCCCAAGCCTTCACCAAACTGAGGTGAGAATCAGTACATTTTGGGTAAATGATGGGTATTCCTCCATGAATTTATCTTTTGGGGCTAATTATGTTCTCTTCACTCTAGCAAAGCTCACACTGAACGGAATTAACTGCTGCTTTACATGCTAAACTGTATTATTGGAGGTCAGTGGAAGCTTTGCCTGAGTAAGCAGGGTAAGGACCAGAAAATTACAAGGTGAGTCAATGTCTTCTTTCAGTTATGGTCAGTGTTAACCATTTGACTCAATTTTTTTTATGAATTATGTGAAAGCAACTTCCAGCCAAATCCACAGGAGTGCTCACATGCACCTGGGAATGCTGGCTCAGAAAACAGGACCAAGCTCGTGATAATGATCCCCTGCTGCATAAATGATCGATGTGTATTGATGTATAAACACTCTATAAATTAACTGAAACAATCAGGTTCGGTGTTCTTGCCCACAACTAGAGTAGCAGCTGTAGCACAGACTAGGAGTCTGAGGTGACTAATGGGAATCTTTTTGCTGTAGTTCTTTCTTTGTCACCTCATGTAAATTTCTTCTTCTGTGTCTAAACACTTTGTAGTTGGAATTATTTTCATGTGGTTGTAGGTAAATACAAGTATGGCTTCATATCTGGCAAAATAAAAGTATCCTTGCATTAGAATAAGCACGTCTAATTTATAAAACAGTGCTAGGAATCATATCGGTGGTAAGAAAAAAGCAAAATGCTAAACCAGTGTAAGACACAGAACTGCACTTCTTGTATTTGTAAGAAATCCAAGGAAAAGTATCACTGGGTTCATTCAGAGGGTAGCTTCTATATTGTACACATTTTGGAATCCTGTAGTGAAATCTCTCTTTGGGAATTGCACTACTCTTCTGTCCAGCACTCAAAGTTTATTAAAGTTTTGTGGGAAAAAAGCTGTTTGGCAGCATCCCAGTCCATAAGGGTCTGAGAATGATGTGCCAGAAAGACTTGAGAGGCCTAAAAAGCCACTTGGAAATATGGAAAAGCTCCTTTTCTTTTTTTCCAGGGGCCCAGTTCAGGGGGTTTCAGTCTGTTTCACAGATTTTTCTAGGCTGCAGCATGGAAAAAAAAGCCTCTAAAATTATCATGTTTAAACAAAAATGCTGGTCTAGACCGAAAATATTTGGGTTTACGGTTTTTAGTGGTTATTGGAAAACGGGTTTTTTTCCACTAATAGTTATCTATCTGTAGATGTTTAGAAATGTATTTAGTGTGAAGACTTTCTTTCAGTCACATCACTGTTTACATGTTGGCAAGGATTAAAGTCCATTTTTACCTCCAACTCTTTTTGTGTTTCTTTATACCAACACTTCTCAAAAAGTGAAAACTGTCTTCACAATTTTGTGCCACAATGACTGCCTCATCATAGACACAAGCTGCTACAAGTATGTTTGCTAAACATATTCTTGCAAGGATAAAGCACAAGCATGCATGTATTCTGGAAAGAAAAGCCTATTTATTTTTCTCTTTCCTCCTTTTTAGCTGTCTTTTCAGTCACCTAAAGACAACGTCTCAGAGCATTTGAGTTTAACTTACTATAAAACTGCTTTTTAATTATATTGCTTTAAAGTACTGAGGCAGGCATTGACTTGGTGGCAATAGCAGTTTTGAGAAATTGGAGCAGAAAGGAGTTTTACATAATGGGTAAAACAGGAAACGTATCCAAAAAATCTTCTTCCATTAATACTTGGAGCCCTATTCCAATTTAATGAACATCATAAGGAGTTTTCTCTTTGACTTCTGGAGAAAAAGGCCAGGCTCAGACTATGCTTCTTGTCTGTTCATTTTAAGGACTGACCACAAGCCTGGAGAGAAACAGAGAAACAAAGCAAGAAATGGAAGAAGAGTCTGGTCCTTCTATATTTGACAGATCCCTATGGCTGAACCTGGGACAGATCTGGAAGACAAAGCACTGCACAGCCAAGTACCACACCATCTGATTTTCATCTGCATAATTGAATCCAGAGGTTATTATACAGAGCATGGAGGAAATTTTTTTCATTTGGTGCACCCATAAAGTCATCATGTGGTACAGAGAGCAGACTAATATAAGCAGGCACCCACTGAAGAGCACTAGGTTCTAGTCCCAGCTTCTAGAACTATTTTTGTACTTCTTTAGAACTGATTATTTCTCTATTTTCTGTAAACTTTCACAATAATTCCTCTTTTTCACCAATAGTTCCATAACTGCAAGACTGAAACACTACCAGTGACTAGTGAGTATTTTCTTTGCAAAGTGGAATTGAAGAGGAAAGAATCCTTCCTACGTTCCAAAACATCTTCTGCCTGCTGATAAAGCATGGTCCAAAGAGGAGTTGGATCCTTTGAGACAGACAAGGGAATTGAACCTGGACCCCATCCATGTTTCTGTCTGTATTAAGCATGGAGCTACAGTCTGAAGGGAAATATTTTTCCACTGTGGGGCTAGCATTTTCAGAGCTCACCTACTGGACTGAACTCTCCAGGGAGACATGCAGAGGAATGCCTCATTTCTGGACACCTACTGGGCATTAGCCTGAGTTAATTACAAAGCTGCTCAGTTCTATTAGGCCTCAAGTACCTTTGAGAGCATGAGTAAGCACCACTGGAGTACAAAATGCACCTCATAATAAAAAATGCCAGTGCTTCTACTCAACCTTATGAACTTTTTTTTGTGTATTTTGTGGCAGATGTGTAAACATTTTTAGGACTGTAATTTTGACCCAGGGCATCTGAATTCCACCTGCCTTGAGCATCAGTTGTTTATGTCCTTTTCTGGGCCTCATCCCAGATTAGAATCGACAGCTCAGAAATAATCATAATATCTGCATAATGATGATTTTCAGAATGATTTACAAATATTAAGTAATTAATCTTCATATTGCCCCTGGGCAAATATTTCCATTTTACATACTCAAAAAATTGTGATAAATTGCCATAGGCTACAACAGAGTCAGTATCAGAATGAGAATGGAGGAATTTCTGGCTCTCAGACTAGAACTTAGTTCATGGCTCTCAGAAGGAGAAAAATCTTGCTCTTCAGATAGAAGAGCTGTGCTGTTGACAGGTTTTAGTTGACCAAGACCTTTTTCTTTTAAAGTGGTTTATGTTGTAGATTTGGCATCTTTCAAACTATACACAAAACTTTGCAGCACTACTTTTCAGTTCTAGTAGACTATTAGCAACACTGATGGGTAAAGAACTGAGAAAATATGACCAAAACTTACTTTCAGTAAAACTCAGTTTTTGTCTGGAGTTAGAAAGGAATGATTGGAAAGACTATATTTAATATTATGCCAGCCTGATGCATCAGTTAAGACAATCACTCAAAATAAAGAAAAGGCTCATTAAATCACTTAATCACTACCACTAGAAATACGTCTGTACTACACTGACATTGAAGTATTTTAGGAATCTTTAACATTTTACACTCCCTGCTTTGCTTTTTAAGATGGAAAATCCAGAAGAAAACTAATAGGAGGATTCTTTCTCCTTTTGTTGCTGAAGGAATTCCAAAATTCTGGATGCCTGCAAAAACCGCTGCTGGCATGAAAACACTGTCAGCAAGCAAGGCCTTCATATCACATTCTAGGCTTGAACAGTTCAAAAAGACTCTTCCCTAAGTTCTCGTGCACATCTTATCAATCTACTTTCTACATATACAACTAAGTATGTTGGCCACTGTAAAGTTGCAAGTGTTGGAAAATTCTCACATAGGAAACCATTTCTAGGCTAAAGTATCAAAACTGATAAATGTCAGTACTACTGAAATGACAAACCACAAGCCTTAGCAATGATGCATCAAATATTTCAATCATATTAGTTTTCAGAACTCTACATCTTGATAAATGTACATTTTTTTACACCCACTAAAACAATACAGCAGTTTAATTCCACAAATCTTAGCTGTACACTGTTTCCTACCTGTTTACACTCACAACAGGCAAAAAGACCAAAATTCAAGTAATTCACTAAAGAACTTTTTTTTTTTTTTTTGGTGTGTGTAAAGGTGCTACATTTATTGCCCATGTGATATATACAGGAGGTCTTGGCACAGTGACCACACCTTAGCACAGAAATTCCTAGCTGAAGAAGTTCTAATGTTAGATATTGAATAAATTTAGTATGGTCATGGCTGTGACACTCCTTTGGGAAACTCACTTCAAGTATGCCAGCAAAGGACAGTTGCACGATAGGAAAATTTGCCTGCCTCTCATTCAACCACCCCATGCCTTTTCGTAAAAAACACTGTATTTTGTACTTCTTTGAAATTTCCAGATGAGAATACTATGGGGATTATGTATACATCACATTTAAGAATTTTGAAATTTCTGTTTCTTAAATACCAGGGCTTCAATTTTAGGCCGACAGCACATCCTAGTGGGTACTCACACTATTCCATGGCTTTTAAACTATACTTCAGTCACAGCTGCATAAACACTCTTGTGGCATCCTTCAGCACATGGACTTTTCTTCCTTCCCTATCTGGAATAACAAAGAATGAAGTTAGGATTTTGGAAGAGTGTGCCAAGTAATAAAACTGAGATAACTCAGGAACACAGAAGATTTTACAACTGGTTCCATACATCTTTAAAGCAAAAATGTGCTTCTGAATATGCATAAATTTAACCAATTTTAGGAAATTAACAGTAGTGTAGTTTTTTGTTTTTTTCTAATAAGAAAAAACAACTTCAGTTTCATAGAGGCAGCTTTACCTGGCAAATATAAGCCCAGTAATATGTGCATATTCCTAAGAACCAAAGTAATCAATAAAACAAGATATTTACTTATCAAAAATGCATCTATTACAGCTTTTTAATGAGCAGCTTTGCCAGTCAAGCATGCAGCACAATCAGAGAGTTGAACCAGACAAAAATCAAGAGAAAATTGAAAGCAAATGCTGTTTAACTCTGTCACATTTTATAATAGTCCCATTTAGAGATTTTTAACAGACCTCAAATGGGAAGGTTTGTGAAGTAGGGGATACGGACATGGAAAATCTTCAAGATATTTTCTCCCAGGTAAGTTCACGATTTTGCATAGCTGCAAAACCTTTCAGCATATTTCTCACTCTCTGGTATTGTCATATTCATAGCATATATTTTCCATAGGAAAGATGAGGTGACATGTGTGTCTTTTAAAGAAGCAGGCCTGTGAATGCAGTGCTGTATCCTTAACAGGCTCCATAAGCTGAATTGTGGTGAAAGGGGGTTTGGGGAACATCGTAAGAACCCCATGATTTTGTAGTCTGGAGAAACAGAGGCTGAAGGGTGACCCTCTTAATCTTTAAAGTTTCCTGAAGAAAGGAAGTAGAAGGTGCTTATTTTTTCTCCCAGGCATCCAGTGATAGGACAGCTGGGAATGGTTCAAAGCTGCATCAGGGCAGGTTTAGACTGGACATCAAGAAGCATTTCTTTACCACGAGAGGAGTGAAACACTGGAACAGGATTCCTGGTCAGTTGATGCCCCAGACCTGTCAGTGTTTCAGAGGTCTCTGGACAAGGCCTTTAACAACATAGTTTAACATTTGGTCAGAACTAAAGCTGTCAAAGAGATGATTGTTGTAGGTCCCTTCCACCTGAAATAATTCTATTCTATTCTATTCTATTCTATTCTATTCTATTCTATTCTATTCTATTCTATTCCATTCCATTCCATTCCATTCCATTCCATTCCATTCCATTCCATTCCATTCCATTCCATCATTTGCCTGCTGAATATCTGCAATAATCAGCAGGCAGCACACTTCTGCAGCAGAACCTGACACCATGAAGAAAGGAAGGCAGTGACCCTCCTGTACTTGGATTCACATATTTCTTTCCCCTTCTTGAATCAGTTCCAATTGTTCCAGGGCAATTTTATCAACTGATACATTTTTTGGGTTATTGTTTATGGTTAAAGTGTTTAAAATCATTATATGAGAGAAAAATACTTTCTGCTACTATTATGTGGCTTTTCAAAAGGCTCAAAAATCAGAAATCAGTTAAAAGGATCTGCATTTTTTAGTTCCTGGTCTTCTGCTGCCTGACTCACATTCGATTTGTTACTGCTAGTGCTAACATCTTAATTTGGCTGAGAGGAAAAGCTGCCCAGAAATAGTCCCTGTGCCCCACCTACAGGCGAATCCAACATTCCCTCCAACGCTGTGCAGGTCTCAAAAATTCTCTCCTAAGAAAGGGAGTGAAAGAAGGGAGAGGTTCCAGCACCCTCAGCTTTGTTAGCAACCCCAGCTGGGTACATAAACTGTGTTTAAAGCTGTAGTTGCAAGATGAGAGATACAGAGGGGTTTTTTGTCAGTCCTCAAACATTTCCTAAATGAGCTCTGACAGTGGCTGTTACAGCAAGTACAGCCTAAGCAGCTATACTGCCCACTTCTCTAACAGGCCAGATTATTTTCTGGAGTAATTTCAACATCAGAGTTCAGGAATCCTTCTTGTAAATAAAACAGTTAACATAAGGAATTCTCAGTAAAAGCTATTAACTTCTCAACAGAAGGACACATAATAGGTAGAGGAGAAAAGGTGCTCTTCAGGTAATACTATTTGCTATAAATAAATATATTTTTATGCTTAATGAAAGAATTTTTAGTTGGAAGGGACCTCTGGTCATGGTGCACATGACAGCTTTCTTTTTTCAGATGGTGGCGTATGGGAGGGATTTGTTTCTATAATCTTTGTCAGAGCTGAAAAATTTTGTTGCAGAGGTGCTGAGCAGCAACTTTTTCCACCATATTTTGTCACCATATTATATGGCAGCAATCTTATTCCCATGAATGCCATAATCCAAATGGCTGAGGTTGGAAAGGACCCATGGTAGTAGCCAAGAAGTCCCCAGCTAATTAACATGCACAAATCTGAGTGACCAAGAAAACAAAGAAGCTGCATCTAAAGTTACCACCCAAACTACTGCTTACAAATGCTTCTAGATCCAAAACCCAGTCACTCTCTTCCATGATCAACCCCAAAAGAAACAAGGAAGTAATCAGAATGTGGTGGCAGCATTTCCCTAACAAAGATCAGTTTCTTATAACTGGTGACAGCCCTGTGATGGAGAAATAATGATGGAAAAGGAAAAAGAAATTAAATTGAGTTTTAAACTCTCATTAAGATTTAATAAAATGAAATAAAAATGCTCTGGAAAGGTTGGTGGTGTGAGTAAGCATCAGAGAGGAGAGTAGACTGATTAGGTGTTTGCTGTTGGATGTGTTATCAAAAAGCTGACAGTAAGACCACCATAATTGAGGGGAAATCTGTGATTTTTCACTGTATGAGAATTAATCCTTACTGCCCATCTCTCAGTGAAATTATGATCAGGCAAGAGGGACAGCCTGGTTATAACCATGCATCTGCACTTGCATAACACAAAGCAAGAACAAAAAATAATGAAACCTATGAAACAAATGGCAAACAAATAAAAATATAATAATGAACAATAAATACCACATAGTTTTCCAACCACAATTATAAAATAGTCTATTTCCTTTGCCATTTTGATTTAGTAAATCTTTATAGAGTTCCATAATCCCAGTTTATTATATTTCGACATAACTCTCCTTTAAATAAATTTGGAATTCATGAGAGCAGAATCTATATAATGATTGACACCAACAATAATTCACATCAGTCTTTCCAGTAGCAGGGAATGCTGCTAATACAGCTGCAAGTTCTGGGTACGAGTAGCGTTGTTACTCTTTCTCTAATATTAGGAGCCCTAATAGTTAGTGGACTAATGAACTCTGTCCATTCGGTTTTTACCAATATTTCACAAGTAGCTTCTTGCTGAAAGCCAGGAAGAATATGTGTGTTCTGGAGATGGAATCAGTGCCACGCAGTGCTGCTCCCTGACAGCCCAGACACTGCTTGGGAAACCGCCCCCTTCTCTCAGATGTCAACTGCAGCTTCTCCACAGAAACATGTCCTGTTCCTTAGCACGTCTTCATTCATGGGGGTTCTTCCAGCACGTTTTAGTGATAAGACAAAGTAAAATCTGCATTTGCCTCCTTGCAATAATTGGGAGCTGCAGTTCCTTGGATTTTAGGCAGTTTTACCACCTGAGGGCCCGTGTTTGCCACTGACTTCTGCGGGCTAGGCCGGCAAGCCAGCAACTTTTACACGGCACTTACAAAGCACGAGAACAAACGTACAACAAGCAGTTTAAGTGTAACACCTATTTTGCACTCTTTTGCAATCACTGTAATTTTGCATTACTGGTGCGCCCGCTGGAGCTTTCACGTCCCGGCTATGTCGCAATTCTCTGCTGGCACCGTGAGGTGCGGCTCTCCAGGGCACAGCGCACCGCGGGCGGCTCCCACGGAGGTGTTCGACGGCAGGCCCGTGCTGAGCAGGGCAGCTGCAGCAGCGGCTCCGGGCTAGCCGGCATGGCTGCCAATCCCGCTGCCATTCCCGCCACCATTCCCGCTGCCATTCCCGCGGCTCCAGCCGCTCCGGGAGCGCGGCACAGCCCACTGCCGGCGGGCGGGGGGGAGCCAGTGGGACACACCAACCCTCCCAAAGCCGGAGGGGTCAAGGCCGCGCGCTTCCCCTGGCTGTCCCCGGTGGGCGGGGCAGCGGTGATGGGCAGGGCGCAGAGCCAATCAGACAGGTCGGCGGGGCGGGGAAGCCGGAAGCGGTGCGGGGCGGAAGCGCCGCGGGGGCGTGAGCGGGGCAGGGCAGGGCAGGGCTGGGCTGAGAGCGCCGGGGCGGGACCGGGCCGGGCCGGGATACGGAGCGCGACCGGGATACCGAGAGCAGCCGGGATACGGAGCCGAGGCACGGAGCTGAGGCGGCGGCCCTGCCGGTGATGCGCACTCCGCAGGGGCTGCCGGCCCGCTGAGGTCGGTGCGAGGAGCGCCGGCGGCGGCGCCGCGGCCATGCCGTGCACCTGCGGGAACTGGCGGCGATGGATCCGGCCGCTCGTGGTGCTGCTCTACATCGTGGGGCTGCTGGTGGTGGTGCCGCTCTGCGTGTGGGAGCTGCAGAAGCTGGAGGTGAGGGGCGCGGCCGGGGCCGCTCCGCCGGGGCCGCTGGCAGCGGGCTCGGCCCCGGGCAGGGAGGCGGCGGGGATATGTGTTACCTCATCGGAAAAGTATAAAAGTATCGAAATCACGGGTGCCAGGAGGATGGATCCAGCCTCTGCACTGTGATGCCCAGCAACAGAACGAGAGGCAGCAACAGAAACTGATGCCCAGGAAGTTCCACCTGGATACAAGGAAGAACTTCTTTACTGTGCAGTGACCACACACAGGAACCGATAGTCCAGAGAGGCTGTGGAGTCTCCCCTGCTGGGGATATTCAAGAACCATCTGGACACAATCCAGTGCCATGTGCTCTGGGATGACTCTGCTTGAGCAAGGAGGTTGGACCAGATGATCCACTGTGGTCCCTTCCAACCTGACGCATTCTGTGAAAGGACAGGCTGGAAAAGTGCCATGATGCTACTAGACTCATTTGTCCTGCTGCTAAAGCCTAGTAAACTTCAAAGGAACAGGGCAGTGTTTCTTTCCCCTTTTGTTTCCATAATAGTTGGTGTTTGAAGAGTTGGTACAATTCTGAAGAAGTTCAAGTCAGCCAAGATTTTCAAAGTGACAAGAATAGGTCAGGTTGGAGGTGACCACAGTGGATCACCTGGTCCAGTTTCCCTGCTCAAGCAGGGTCGTTCCAGAGCACATGGCACAGGATTGTGTCCAGACTGTTCTTGAATATCTCCGGCAGGGGAGACTGCCCACCCTCACTAGACAATCTGTCCCACTGCGTGGTTCCTGCACACTAAAGGAGTTCTTCTTCATGGGCAGGTGAAACTTCTGGGCATCAGTTTCTGCCCATTGCCTCTTATCCTATTGCTGGGCACGACCAAGAAGAGTCTGGCTCTCTCCATAAGTTCATCATAGAACTTAGATTTTGAAACTTAGTGCTAATGCTGGCATTCATAAAGGTATTTCTGTCTGTTTTGGGAGAATTTAGTAGAGCATCTCTATGGATAGAGAAGCTCCTCTTTTGTGCTGGTGGTACTGTAACTGTGGTGTGTGAATTACACACACATATGATCACATCTCTTCTCTAACAAGAAGTAAAACTTTAGCCTTAAAATACATGTATTGTTCAATGTGATACAGGTCTGTGGCCCCGGAGGTAGGCTTTTTCAGGGTATAATTTTCAGGACTTAATGACAGATCTGTCTTGAATGTGTTTAAAAATTTCAGGTTTGAATTCCTGTTCTGATGCATAATGCATGTTCAGCATAATAGGTGTTTATATCCAAGTTTACTCCATTAAGTCTGACACTTGTAGAGAAACTGATCAGAAGTAAAAGTAGAAAAAAACAGGAGACATGAGATGTTGATATAAAGTAGGGGATCAGAGAAACGATTCTCATCAAAGGAAGCTGAGAAGAGTCTCTTATGTTTCTCAGGTTTTGGTACTTAGGATTATTAGCTGTTTTTCAGAGAGCTTTGATTTAAAATTTCAGCCCTGTGTTTTAGCAGACATTGAGGTTTTATGTATCTACATCCATATCAATTTCAGTTTGTTAAATGAATACTAATCGATTACTATTTGGAACTTGATTTTAAAACGATAAAGACTTTAAATCCACAGGTTTTCAGAAACTTTATAATGCAGCACTGGATGAAGACAAGTTCCATACATAGAACAAGGAATCTGTTGTAGGTTTCAATAAATGAAGTACTGGGCTTTGCTCTGTTTTTGTGGAATGTTTTGTGTACTTGTAATAACTTGACAGTATTAAGACTGAAACTTTGATCTTGCAAGGTTGGAATTCATACCAAGGCATGGTTTATCGCTGGGATATTTCTGCTAATGACTATTCCAATATCTCTCTGGGGGATACTGCAACACTTAGTCCATTATACTCAACCTGAATTACAGAAACCAATAATAAGGTAATATTTCATGTTTTACCTATGCTACAAATACTGGATTTAATTCAGACTAAAAATACCTTTAGTAATCTAAAATGTTCTTTTGTTGTTGTAACAGGATTCTGTGGATGGTGCCGATTTACAGTTTAGACAGTGTAAGTGTTCTCTTACTTGTTACCAGCTCAATCAAATTCTGTTTGTTGTGGGAGTGAGGGAAAACAGTGTCAGGCAGAAACTGTGCTGCATGGAGGGGTAGTCCTAGAAACTTCTGGGCATTCCTGTTTATGGATTATGTCAGGAGCATAATTCTAGTCATACCACATTCTTCTTCTGGAGATTTGGGGTTGCTTTTGATAACCTTTCTTAACCCTATCCTTGAGTATCCTTTATGATGGATGGGGAAGGGGGTATGACAGGAGCTTGCTCTTGGCCCTCCCATCTTAATAGCAGAAGTGGAAACAGGACTGATCCAAGAACTGCCTCAAAATTCAGTACTGTACCTTCCTTACCCAGGTTAGGCTTACTACTAGAATTCTTTCCTGAGTTATGCTTAGTGCTAAAATGATTCCTTTTTGGTTGAGGGGACAAAGGATAATATCCTTTCTACAGTACAACAGCATTCTGATATTCAGAAACTGAGAGCTCTGACAGGTGATCTATAACCAGAGTTTCACTAAAAATAAAAAATCCGGTTTTGGTCTGCAACTCGCCTGTGTGTGTAATTTTGTAGCTGTAGCATTGCTCTCCCCTTAGCCCAGTGCTCCCAGCCCTGTTTGAGCAGTGCCTGCTGGCTCAAGAGCTTGCTGAGCCAGTGTTGTCATTGGAATCCCTTTTGTCTTTCTCGCACATAACGTTTTGTGTACCTCTCTTCTTGCAGTGGATAGCTTTGAAATACCCCAAGATTGCAATATATGTGGATACATGTCGAGAATGCTATGAAGCTTATGTCATCTATAACTTTATGGTTTTTCTTTCAAATTACTTAACCAACCGGTACCCAAACCTGGTGTTAATAATAGAAGCGAAAGATCAGCAGAGACATCTACCCCCTCTCTGTTGCTGTCCGTCATGGGCTATGGGAGAGTGAGTATATCATGACATCTTCAAAGCTTTAGGCTGTGTAGGCAGATCCAAACATTTTGTTTTCATATTTAGCAGCATAACAATTGCTGCTTGATGGAGTGAGTTTATGGTTTGTATGTGTTTGATCAGCTGTGAACCTTTGCTGAAAGCAGCTGTGGACGAGTGACAATCGAGCTATAAAACATCCTGTGAATTGGACTTAGCTACTAACATGCATTGATTGACTCAGGGGTGCTGAAGGAAACTTTCTTATTTTTGAGAAATAATAAAAAAAGGTCTCCTGGAATCTGCTTCCTTTTCTCTTTGCCAAAAACCTCATGTGGAATTGGGAGTAGACTGGGTAGCCGGTTGTTTTTACTTCAGATGAAGGGTGAAAGGTCTTATGCACCTATACTATTTATATCTGAATGCTTAAACTGATAAAATCTCTCTCTCTCTAAACTGATAAAATCTCTCTCTCTAAACTGATAAAATTTCTCTCTCTCTCAAGAGATTTTGGTTTTGATAAAGCTGTTTGGGGTGAGGGGAAGGGAAGGTGGGCTTCAGTGGTCACAGCTTCTTTATACAGTTTGCCATACTGGGCAAAGAGCTTTGGTTCTCTTAAGTGTTTAGGGCAATTATTATTATTTTTAAGTCTCTTACATTTAGACTTGAAGTTCTTACATCTTCAAACACAGCAAATATTGCATTCTCTTTGTTCAGCCCAGCCAGAAGCTTTTAATGGCTAAAATAAGCGAATCATTGAATATATCCAGATCTCTTGTGTATTTTGTGTATACATACCATACGATGCAACTTCTTAAGTCCTGGATGTAGAAGTTGAAATTACCATGAAATTAGAATTTAACTCGGTAAATCTACTGAGAATAGAAATCGTCCATAAGAGAATTGTATTTAAATCCTTGTACAATTAATTTTTTGTTTCTCTTTCAGAGTTTTGTTATTTAGATGTAAACTGGGTGTTTTGCAGTACACTGTTGTCAGACCATTTACTACCATTATTGCTTTGTAAGTACACTGATAAATAATTAATATTGATCTTCAGGATATGATTTTGAGTAATACTGGAAAGAATTGTCATGCCCTTTGTATTGGATCAAGGCAGTTTGAAAGCAGACTCATGTTGCATGCTAAATGGGTCCCAACACTTTGAATCAACTTATGATTTCTTTATGGCTTTTCTATAGCAAATGACTGTTTGCAGAATTGAAATCATAAATACTTTATGCCAGCTTCTGTAATCAGCGGGATAGAATGTGAAGTATTGTTGGGGTGGGAAAAACATTTTTATGATCTCTTAATTTTTAGATTCTTTTTTTCATTGACTTCAACAAATCAGAATTTTTAAAGGCAGGTTTTGTGTAACTTCTGAAATTTTTTTAAACTTTGCATGTGACAAGCTTGACTGTGTGCCTTCATATCATACAGCCTGTGTTTGTAAAGGAACAGTAGGCAGTCAGGCATGATGATGCTGAAAGCTTAATTTCATGAGCTTTGCATTGATGGTAATTACTGTTAATTCTGTGGGGCTGTGAAAAAAGTTGCTACTCACAATGAATATCCATATAAATATTTCTGGTTTTTATATATATATATATATATATGTGCTGTTGGAAACTGATTCTTGTGCAGGCCCCCAGTGCCATATTTGAGTACCAGAAGAGGTTTTGAATTCTAAGGATTGATTGATATAGTGAAGATGTAGCACTTGAGGGAAGTGATCTCTTACTCCATAGTGATTAATTCTAAAAATTCTTCCAGAATTTGTGAACTGGTGGGAGTGTATGATGAAGGAAACTTCAGCTTCAACAATGCATGGACTTACCTAGTTATACTTAACAACATGTCACAACTAGTGAGTATCAGGAGTACATCTTTCTGCTCTTGGAATTCATCAGTACTGTGTGAATTTTCGGTGTGAACTGCTGGCAGTGATTGTGTTAAGGTCTGGTAATTTTTACGGGGAGAATATTTTCTATTGTAAGTAAAATTGCTCTCTATTAAATATTATGCATGAAAAACACTGGAAAACCAGATAATCTAAAAGTTTTATAATTTTTACTATGAAGCTCCATAAAGCAAGCACCTTTCTACCCCAAATTATTTGATGGGTGAGGTGGTATGGCCCAGGCATTAGAGCTGCAGACCTGCCCCTCTCTGGAAAGAGATGACTCCACTTGCCCCCACAGCTTCCTTCCAGCACTCGTACAAAGAATCAGTATGTTAAAAATTCTGGGTTAAAAATGATGATAACATTCACAGGAAAAGATGAAAATGGTGTGTGCAGTGCTGAGAGTCTGGCCTACTCAACACCTTTTCTGGTTGGGTCAGCTGTCAGATAATGTCAGGGTAAGATGTCAGCCCCTAAAATTGAGAGTTTCATTTTGGAGTCCATGGATTGCTTTTACTTCTCTTGGCAACAGCAGCAGGAGTCAGAACAGCATAACAACTGGGATCATTTGGAAATTCTGTCCTCCTCTTGCTGCCACCCTTGTGTTTGATTGGGTCACTGTCACAGAAGGAGCTGTAATTGCTTTCTGCTGTGACTGCAGTCCCAACAGCAGCACCAACTTCTGTGTCCTGGTTGAAATGATTGAAATTTCAGGAATTTAAAAAAAAAATAAAAGAAAGTGCTTTAAAACAGAAAGTCTTAAAAAAAAAAACAGATAGCATTTTAAGGTTGTCTCACGCTATGATACATAATTTAACTGTAGAGATGGTGTGACATAAGTCCCTCACAAAATAAACATGGATTTCATTCATTTTCTTTTCCTTGTCAGTTTGCCATGTATTGTCTGGTGCTGTTTTATAAAGTACTGCGTGAGGAACTGAACCCTATCCAGCCTGTTGGCAAGTTCCTTTGTGTGAAGATGGTAGTTTTTGTTTCTTTCTGGTAAGTGGATTTTTTGCTTGTTACTTCTTGCTCTTGGGGCAGATAATAAATGAACTAAAAAGGCTGGATTTGTTACTAAAGTTAAAAGGCTTAAAATGTCTACCCATAATCTTAGTGAGCTGCGGTGAGGGGAAGAGGGTACTACTGTGTTAGAGAGAGCAGTCTTGTTCACTTAAGATTATTTTTTGGACTTGCTCTTTTGTAAGGTGATTCTCAAGAACATAACTTAGTTTAGAATCTTTACTTGAAGTTATTTCAAAACTATTTTTTTTTCATTTTAAAAGTAAAAAAATTACTTTTTCAAAATAAGTTACTGTAAGTTAAATAAAAATTGCTGTTTGAGCATTGCTCATACTTAGCTGCTAATGAGGGAGTGTATTTGACTATCAGAGCATTACTCTCTGAGCTACAGCAACGTCCTGAAAGAGAAAGAACTTGTTCTTATGACTAAGTGGAGCAACAAACTCTCCTTTGCTTCTCTGTCCTGTTGGTCTTTAGGGTCAGGGATGAATGACATCTCTTGTTAAGTTTGTTTCCTCCTCTTAAAATCTAAGTATATGAACAGAAGAGGTTTTTTTAAGATATGTATACATATGACCAGATTTGCTTGCAGATTTTTGGCACTACTGTTACAATTCTAGTACAAATACTTCTTATAATAAATTCTCTTTATAGGCAGGCTGTGCTCATTGCATTGCTGGTGAAAGTTGGTGTTATTTCTGAGAAACACACCTGGGATTGGCAAAGTGTGGAAGCTGTGGCTACAGGCTTACAGGTAGGAGCAGATGGTTATTTCTGGGGAGAAATGGTTATATATAAGATGACATAGCTGATCTCAAGGAGATAACACAGGCTTGATTAGTAATGTTTTATTCTAAGCTGGGCTAAGTTTCAGCCAATGAGCCCATGTGAGTTTTGTGCTAAACACTTCTATATCCATGGCAGAAGGAATGTACCCCAGTGAAATATGCCTGGATAGCCTTGCATTTCTTCTTGCAGGTATTTATTGTAGAGTAGAGCTGCTGCGTGTTAAATTACCTGTTTAAGTGACATCCTGTATGTATGGCTCTCTGAAAGCTGCCAGGAATATCCTGGTGGAAAAGTAGCTGATGTTAGTATCCCAGGGCAATTGCAGCCTTTCAGTTGTAGAAGAAACCCAGAACTATTCTCCAGTTATGAATGATTAAGTCACTATCTCTGTCATTGCAGGATTTTATAATTTGTGTGGAGATGTTTCTGGCTGCTATTGCACATCACTACAGTTTTTCCTATAAACCTTATGTTCAAGAAGCTGAAGAAGGCTCATGTTTTGACTCCTTCCTTGCAATGTGGGATATTTCTGATCTAAGGGCAGATATCTCCGAACAGGTTCGAAATGTGGGTAAGTAACAGACAGGATTTGTACAATCTATTAACAGCATCTGTATTTCCAGCTTCATGTCACATTATTGCCCACCTTTGTAGCAGCCTGAGAACATTTTATTACAAAATCAGTGGCAGCTGCATGCCTAGAGGATTTCATGGTTTATCTGGCACTTTTTTCTTTCCAGAATTCGTGACTGATTTAGAGTCTAGATTTTAATTTTTCTTTTAAAAAGAAAAGGTTAGGTAAGTTGTTTTTCTCTTAAACGGAAAGACATACTTTTCTTTGATAAAACTAACAATGCCCATGTAAAACTAATACAAAACAAAGACTTCTAATTTAACATGACTGTTTTAGAGTTGATGTGTTCAAAGACTAGTCTGGAAGGATTAAAAAACCTTTTCATTTTGCATAATACTAGGGAGGACAGTTTTGGGCCAGCCAAGGAAAATGTTTTTTGCTGAGGATCATGAACAAAATGAGCATACAAGTTTACTGTCTTCATCTACTCAAGACCCAATTTCTGATGCTTCTTCAATGCCATCTTCACCCATGGGTCACTATCAGGGGTTTGGACACACTGTGACCCCTCTCACAACACCAACAACAGCCCCTGCAGTTGATGGGATTTTTAACCGTTCTGCCAGCCAGGATGCTGAGGAATCACCTGAACTAGAGAACAACTTAGCAGAGAAAGCTCTGGATAAAAGTTAAACTTGCCTTTTCTTTGAATGTGTCAAGGAATCATTACATACTTGCCACACGTGTCCTGTTAACATGTACTGTTAAGGATGGAAGTTGAAAAGCTTGGGAAAGCTGCTGCATGGACAGGAAGAGAATATGGTATGGCTGTAAGAGACATCTGAATCCAGAATCTGTAATGGATGTGAGCATCTGTGAGTACCCCATGGATATGAAACACGCACACTGTAAAGGTTTCTGCATAAATTTAAGCATCATCTCCTTAAACTGCTAAACGCTTCCACATCATACCAAAATTACACTGAATTTCATTAGTGCAAAAGAAACATTTAAAAAAGTCCTCTGCTCATATAAAAATGAAGTGCACGTACTACTAGCAATGGGAAGGCCTAATTCCAAGAATGTATTTTATGGAGAGCAGTAGCAAAAACTGTTTGTGTTAACTTTGCTTGTCTTAATGATGGTTAACTTCCTTACCCAGTGCTGAATGGAATGTGGCTGAAATGATAGCTTCTGTACAGATGCCACCTTCTTCCCATTCCTACATGGCTAAATAAAGTCCCTTCATTAAGATAGTTACTACCAAGCATTAGTAAAGAATCTCTACAAAGAAAACATTCCCTGCAGGCCTTGCTATCCAAGTCCATGTCCAGATCATACGGTTGGTGTATCTGTTGTCTTTGAGGCTCATAGTTTGTAAGTAAGTCTTTTGTATCCAGAAGAGACAGCCAGGATGGTAGGTTGTGGATTAATACTTTACCTTGACTATTCTTTTCCCTAGCCTTCTAAAGTAAGAATAATGGTTACTTACCTTAAGATACATAGAGGGGGAATGAAGGATATCGAAAAGGAAGTAGAAAACAAAACGGATTTCTTTATTTTGGGCTGCAGTAAGTTCTTTAAGTTTTTTTTTAAGCTGTTAAAGCAGGATATCTTGTGTCTGTAGTAATTTGTGTTCTTAAATTTGTGTCTGTGTGTGATTGTATTATGCTTCTAAGTATAGTCTGGATTCAAATGTAATAGCTATTTTTTTTCCCCAGAGAAGACCTTTGCTGAGGTAAAACTATGTAGTAATCTAATACTGGAGTTACTAGGACTAGATTTCAGCCCAAGAAGCAGTACACTTGTATCAAAATGTTACTTTGCAAAAACTGACAATGTCAGTTTTTTGTTTTTATCCCATTATCAGATTTTTACTATTATTGCATGTTTGCAATCTGACAAAAACAACCAAACCAGTAGAGCACTACTTTTTAAATAACAAGATCTTAAGTTTCTTTTCCAGCATTGTTAGCATTTCCAGGATAAATGTTTAACTTCTGGCTGTCAGTAAATTCATCTCAAGTGCTTTTTTTGCAGTACTAGTGTGATGTAAATATTGCGCCTTACTCACTAGGCTGCATATTTTATAGCTGAGTATGTACTTGCTGTATCTGAAGTTAGTGAGAAAGTGAAAATCATGATTTTCAATTTGCCAACTCATTGCCTTTGTTGTAAATAAGCAATTAAAGATTTTATTTAAACTGTTCACCTTCTATCAATTTGATTTACTATTACAGTAATTTAAGTGTGTGAATGACACATGACTACAACCATCCTCAGAGAAGAAGAGGATCTTAAGTAGAACTACTGCAAGAGTTTGTGCTTTCAGTATTTCATGGCTTGTACTGAAAAGGGAATTCTTGTTTGGGTTTATGAAGAATCAATATCTTCTAATCCATGCTTGATCCCAGGTATCACCTTATGCATGTACCAGCTTTGCTCTAAAAGGAAAAAACTTGTACAGGCTCACGATGCATTGGGACCTCAGTGCCCACTGCAGCCACTACCAGAAATAACCTGATTTCTTGCATGTATACAGGTAAAAAGGGGAGGGGGGGGTAGGAGTAATATCTGAGAGAGCAGGGCTGCTGCAAGCAGAGTAGCTACTCTGCTCTAGCTCTTCAAAAACCTCACTCTGAAGAAATTTTTTTTAGTACTTGAAGTTATGTCTGTTTGGTGTGAAACAGGTTCAGAGAGGACCTTGATAGGAAAACAGCTATATAAGTGTCTTGGTTAATTCTTTCAGGGCATTTCTTGAAAGCTACTAAGTTATTATTATTCAGTTATTCTATTTGCACAATATAATATTCCTGCTTGTTTGTTTCTTTCTGAGAGAAAAGTTATTTTTTTAATTGCAGTGGTTTATAGGATCATACCTTTCCCTAAAGACTGCTACTGAATTTAAAAAATAAATACAAATCTTGCAATGATACCTATCCTGTCTTTTGAAAACCACTGCCACAGTATTCCACAGCAAAACGTATCACAATTACGTAAAAAGTTAATTTGCAAGTAGGTAATTTTCCTCCTAACCATATTTATTCCTCTGTTTTTTTATGTCAAACCTCCTCCCAAGTTTTTTTAATCAGAAGTCTTGATTGCTCTTGCCTTACTCAAGGAGACTAGAATGTCTTTAATTTGTGTTGGAGTCATTTTCCTTTTATCTTAATGACTAAAATCTTAAAAAATACACCTAACCTAATCTGTAAGGTTTTTGTTTTTATCAGAGGTCTTCCTGCACAAGAAACCTAAACACTTTTCTATAAAACTGCACTCTGGTGAAATCACCATGTACCTACCAGGTTTAGTTGTGTAAGACTAACTTAAAATTTTATGGATCATGGTTTTAGTTTTGTGTTTAAGAAACACTGTTTTTATGTAGTATCAAAAGCCTCTGTCCTACTCTAATTCACTTGCATTTCATTATATATTGTACCCCTTGGATAAAGGTTGGTATCCAGTTACTTTATCTTCAGAAAACATGACTTTGTGCCTCTACTTTGGAAAAAAATAAAATGGAGATGTTTCCTCCACCCTTCCAAAAGCAGCTTTATTACAGCAATTTCTCAGGTGCAGGTTCAGCTGAGTCTGGGACAACTCCAGCTCTAACAGTCCCTGAAGTTAAACTGAGCAGACTTTACAAAAATAAATAGAAATTGATATATAGAAATCGGTTAAACTATCTGAAATGTTTGATCTATTGAAAAGTATATAATGACTTCAGCAGGCCCAGAACTTACAGAAGAATCATTTTTGGATGGCTCTTTACACTGGCTGCTGTTAAGGCAAGATCACAGAATTCCCTCTTCCCTATTAAACAGATTGCACAGTAAAAAGAAGCTTAGCTACAGAAAAATCTTGCTAACAGTCTTCCTCTTCTCTGCAGAGGTAGAATCAGTGGTGAGTTCAAAGCTTTTATTAGTCTTCCACTTGCATACAAATTTAGCAGAAGGAACTGGTTACCTGCATTATACCAAGATGCAATGCTGTGGAAGATCGTCAGGAGCACTGCAGTGACTGATGTATTTTATACAACTTGCTACAGATAATTCCCATTGTATTCCCAGAAAAAATTCTCGGGGGGATTCTATAAAGTTTACCAGTTCTACCTTTCATTATATAGCTTGAGTTACCCAACAGCACTCCTTTACAGCTTTTTAGAATGCTCTGTGTGCAGCACTAATTTGTGACATGATACTGCAGCTGGAATACTGTTCAGTCCTCCCACAAGGGTAACATCTTAATACACTGATGTAGGAGGCAGCTGAGAAGTTGAATCACAGTCTGAGAAACAAGGACTCTGTCCCAAACAGCTGTTTATTACTGGTACCCAGGTGCTTTTTTTCTCTCACTACAGCTGACCTGGTAGCAGAACTCTGTCCCACTGCTGCAGTCACTACATAAGCCAGCAATCAGGTTTGTGTTTCAGTGAAGACAGTACCTCATCTAGCTTGGTAGGATACCCTTACAGTGCAAATTTTAGTCCACCAGTGGAACTTAAGTATTATTAAAGCAACAAATCAGCCTTTTTGATCAGTAAATAAAGTTTAGACTTTAATACAAAGTAACAGCTCTGTTGTTCTGAACATTCAGTTTATCCATAGGTAATTAAGCACAAATCACACAGGACATTCTTCACCTTTTAACTGTAATGCTGATATTGCTTTTATGGTGTTGGACATCAAGTACAAGTTCATCTCCAGCCTGAACTGGGATGGGCTCATCCAGAACAACTGCAGCTTGTTTCCAGTGTGAGGACTCATCAGATGTGTCCAAGCTATGGTCTTCATCTAGATGGATGTGATACCAGAAGGGAATGGCAGTGACCCGGCCAGACTTACAAATCTGTACCTAAAAATATTTAAAATAATGATCAGTTATACTACTTTGTTGTTTGAAAAGGAAGTAGTTCAAATAATTTCAAACCTTTTCAGAGACAGCTGCAGACAAATCCTGTATTGAAATGTTTAGCCCATGGGAGCAATTAAGCAGCACTGCAGAGGAGCAGTTAAATGAACTTTGGGCCCCAGAACTCACCTTCACTTCTCTGCTGGGGCTGTTCAGCAGAGGGTTCATGAGATCCAGCCTTAAAAGCTCTGCTGGCTTGCTCAAGGGTACACAGGGTAACGTGGAGAGATCCAAATACACACGAACAGGTACCTGAAAGTACAGACCAGAACTTCAGGCAGCAACATCCATTACAAAAGGAAAAGTACTAAAGTTAATCATTACACTAAAGTTGCCAGGAATTACTGGAATGGCTATCAGAGATAGACAAAATGCAAAATACAGCCCTCTAATCCCTTTTGAAACACTGGAATACAGTTGCCTGGTAACAGTAACTGCACAGTCATTCTTCTGTACAGTAACGGGGACAAAACTTCCCTTCCAGTTCTAAAACAAACATCACCCATTTTAGTTTATCTCAAGGTCTCTGTGTGGTCACAAAAACCTCTCTTGAGAATTTCAAGAGTGTTTTTTACTAGTCCACACCAAATCTAAACAGCTGCAGCTTTGAAACCATGCCTGGAAGCCACCCACCAGCTTCCTACCTTGAACTGGTTGATGAAAGGGGCTATATTAAACCCCAGGGTTGGTTCTGTTCCTTGAACAGCACTCTCCAGCAACAGAGACTCTGATTCTACAAGCATCCCATATACCAGCACATACTGTGGGAAAATCTTCCCTCCACTGTGAAGTAAACACCTGTAATGTAAGAGGGATTTCACATGTAAAGCTGATCAATCAACAGTAATGAGAGAACAGTAAATACATTTAAGAAAGGCACCCTAGTTCTTGCTCTGAAGTCAAGTGCTCCTAAGCATAACGTGCCACCACTAAACACAAAGGTGAACAGTAAGGTTTCCCTAGGCCCACAAAAGGGGATAAATCCATTTCATACTTAGATACCCATTTCCATTATTTTACTTCTCCTCTGCCTTCCTTCCCACTCCTCCTGCTGTGAGGAACAGCAGCTTTACTGCTGCCTCTCTAACACCACGGGTTTGTCTTTAAGCAGGACCAGTTTGTTCCAAGAACCATTTGACATGTACATGAATCTGGGCTTTTCTAAACTTGCACTAAAAGCTACCTTGGTTATTCTTTGTTATCCTGCAATATTCTGACCAAGGAATATGGTCATCCATAGTCTTGTGCAAAAAAAAAAAAAAAAGAAATCTGAGATGGTGAAATCCTTTTTCTACAGAAGAAACATAACAGTAATTACATAGTTACAAGGAATATTCTCAAAAATTTTCAGGTAATTACAGATTCCTAGGAATATTTTTGTCCTTTTATACTGTACCTGGATATTGCAGCCTTTTCCATCACTTCCTGCTGGATTAAACCTGATGTCTCTATAACATCCAAGATAATAATACTCCACAATTTGTCTGACTTGGGTCGCTGTAGCACCACACTTTCTTCTTCTAAGTGGCTGAGCCAAAACTCTAATGTTTCCTTAGGAAAATGGTTTGCTTCTGCAATGACATGAAGTGCTGCCTGATGCTGATCTTTCTCAACAGAACTGTAGGCTCTAACTGGTCCAAGCTTGCCAGCTATGATTGGCAGGATGGAGAAGCCTTCAGATACATCTAAAATGTACAAAGCATCAGGATCCACACCTAGAGAGCTTGTATTTTGATTCTCTTGGAGGTTTATCCCACTGCCATGTCCATCAACGTCCATGGAGTGCAAGTCCTTACTTGGATTCAATGACAGCAGCACTTTGCTCATGGCAGCTTTAAAGCATTCATGGTAAGCTATGTCATTCAGCAGGGCTATTTCTGTAGATTCCAGCACACACACTGGAGTGCTGCCATCCTGTTTGGTGCTTGTCTGAAGTCCAGCCAGAGCATTACATAATTCAGCCTCATTGCCCAAACTCAGTGTGTCGTCTCTGTCACTGAAATCCATCCCACACTCTGAAGGCAAAGAAGAAATTTTCTGGATCTTCAAGTAGCAGTCTTGGCAGCAAACTTCCATCATCAAAGTATCTCCAGTCTTCACAGAATAATCTTAGCAAAAGAGCATAAAAAAAGTAGTGTCAGTTACAGACACATCACTGAAGAGCCTTATGGTGCTTGAAACAAACAAACCAACCCACCCCAATATCTCATTTGTCCATATCTCTGCCACAGTTTGAGGACATCAAACCAATAGAGTGTGTGCAGAGCAGGGTGACCAAGATGGAGAAAAGACCTCAGGGGCAAGACTTACGAAGAGCAGCTAAGGGCACTTGTTTTGTTCAGCCTGGAGAAGAGCAGGCTGAGGGAAGATCTCATCACAGTCTAGAACCCCCTCAAGGGTGGCAGTGGAGGGGAAGGTGCTGATCCCTCTCAGACAGCACATGAGGAAATGGAATGAGGCTGCATCAGGGAAGTTCAGATGGGACATTCAGAAAAGGTGCTTCACCCACAGGATTATCAGTCACTGGAATGGGTTCCCCAGGGTAGTAGTCACAGCACCACGCCTGCCAGAGTGCAAGGAGCACCTGGATAATGCTCTTAGGTGATTTAATTTTAGGTAGTCCTGCAAAAAGCAGGAAGCTGGACTCTATGATCCTTATGGGTCCCTTCCAGCTTGAGATATTCTATGATTCTAGAAAACAGGAAAATAAAAGGTGGGTGAATAGAGAGTAGACACTGTTAAAAACTACACTTCCAATGCCTGTATGTGGAGAGTATTTAAGCTGAATCCCACATGAAACAAGGTGTAGGTAGGAATGTTTAGTTTTGGTTTTGTGGCAGTAACAGCTAGCAATTCCTACCTCACCTTGCCCCCCTTTCCTCTCCTAAGTCACAACTGAGCCAGTCAGTAGCCCCACTTTTTGGAGATGCTCCACAATGCATTGAATTCAGTACAGAAAAAAACCCAACTTACTGAAAAGCTTTCTCCCAGATCTCATCTGCTTAACAGCAAAGTCCCACAAACAAGCCCTGATAAAGGGACTGGCTCTACAGACCACAAACATGATCAGAAACCACCTCTCAGCTACTTGCTGTTGAACTTCCAATCCTATTTAGACTTCCTAATCTCTGAGATAAGCTAACTTATCAACGTGAAAAAAAAAAACCCAAAATGAAACCAAGTTAATGTACCAGAACAAGCAAAGCCACAGGACATACCAAGGAGGCCCTGCACAGGATACACAGCCTGTTCCCAGCAAGTTTCCTCACTGGGACTTGTAGACAGAGAATGCTCATCATCAAGCTGCAGTACAAACCACACCACAACAGCATCCAGTATTCCTCCTTCAGTGACTGGCAGGCTGAGCTTCCAGGGCTTTCTAGCTGCTAGGCTTTTCAGCTCCTAACCAAAGCAGAAAGAGAAAAAAAAGTGGGAGAGTTTATTTCCATAAATAAAAATTGGTTTCATTAAACTAAATTGTCCAAAATTTCTGCACCAATCCATGAGGGCACCCAACAGAAACTTGAAGTTACCAAGCCTCTACAATACCAATTATCATCATTAGTACTCATTAGCATAGGAACCGTCTTCCCACATGCAAGAGCCATTTCCCATATGGACAGCCCACATCTGTGAGAAGTAAACATGCCTACATCTAAGAACACACATTTAAACCCACTGAAAACTGCAAGAAAGAATTCAGACTGGCAGGGCTTGCCTTGCAAGAATGAATAAAAATAGAGCCAGGCTTCTGGCTGAACTCAAGCCAATGCTCAGGCACATGTTTCACTTAAAACCTGTGTTCAATCAGTTCTAGAAATACTGTGTACTGTGAATTTGCTCAAACACAGGCTTGCAGAGTCATTATAAAAACAGGAAGTCAAACATCTTTGAGGGTGTTTTATCTGCTCTCTGGGCTATGTAGGCCTTGTGTAAAAGTTCAGGCATTCTCACTACTGGGAAGACCTTAAGGTCTATCCTAAAGGGATCATTTATAAATTCTCCAATACTCTTACAAAGTTTTGAATATGTAACAGGAATTAAGTCTTTTTCCATGTACAATTTATTTTTCTCAGGAATTACCTTCTGCTACCAACATTCACAAGCACAAAAGGACCAGCAACGTTTTAGTTCCAGCATAAACCAATTACCAGGAGGTCAAGCACAAGGGACCAAAGGTTCTCTCAGTCACAGCCATTCTGCTCAGTAACAGCTCTTCCAAAACATTTATCAACTTCCTGATCTGCTGATGTCAACACTTGTTCTCTTTACATTTCAATCTTAAAATATGCATGGCAGAAGAAAAGTTCACGTCCTGCTCTGAGGTCAGGACTAGCTGTCCCTGGGTTTCTTATTCTTCCCTCTTCGTTCTGTGTTCTCCAAGAGCTTGTCTATCCCTCTTCTCACAACTGAGATAGCTGAGCAATGGGAAGTTAAAATAACTGAATGATAACAAAGTTCATAGGAAGATATCACTGCTCTTCAATAGAAGTGTTTTGCTGCCAGTCATCCTTTTGGTACCTCCTCAGCTAGTGAAGGAAAGAGCAGTCAGTTGAAGCTTCGCTGGCATCAAGCCCCTTGAAATAAGACAGCAAGAGCACAAGCATGCATCTGGTTCTTGGTTTCTGGGGAGTTGGAGAGGTACAGAAGTGTATTTGATATTAGAAGTATTCTTCCTGATTATTCCTCAACAGCACCAGGCCCAAGGTTCTCATCCAGTGAAATTCTAGTAACTGCAGTGTTACATTGCCATCACTTAAAAACCCATTTGAAGGTTTATTTCAGCTCTCCCTGCTCTCTGCCATGCTGCTTAACCTATATTTACTTCTCACATTTGCCACTTTATAAACCTTCTTCTATTATTTATGCCAATTACAGACTTAAACAGCCGTAGCACATCAAGATGGCAATTTATCAAGTAGTCTTGTTAAGAGAGAGCAAAGGAAATAAAGCAATGGCACAGGAATAGGCAGTAAAACCCCAAAATTATTCAATGCCACACATGTTCTCTGAATGAGAAAGACCTACAAACAGAAGGAAAATCTACAGCAAAAACGCAGTGACTGAGTTTCCTATGTCTTGATCCACAATTTCTCACATATTCCACACCACATCTTCTCATGAAGGATTAGGAAGAGCCAAAATCTGAAACTGTTGGCAGAAGCACAGTTCCTTTAGGGCCTGAAAGCGAGACTGAGCTTTAATTACTGGCTGCAGAGGTAAACACTTCCCCTGCCAGTGGCACTGATCTGCTGCCAGCAAACATGCACACAGGCAGCACCTGGCTGGGTGCAAGTGTAATTACAGCCACACCTCATTCCCCTGCCTGGGAGGGACTGAGCTGCTGCTGCTAATAACAGCAGTAATAAAGTAATCACCATAAAGCAGCTGCTTTTTTGAAATTGTTATTATTTGTGAATTTTGACTTATTAGTTCTCTGATCTGTACTGATATATTTGAAATCTCCTACAACTCAGTCTGAAAAACACTGTTGTACTGTATTTTAAGCCTTTTTCTCAGTTCTGCCAGTTTAGGTCTGGACAGTTAGCACAAGCAGAATAAATGCAACATCCCTCTAGTTCTTTGAAATAGGAGTTTAGAAAATAGGTCTCTTAAAATTACCTTACTAGTGCTAAGTGATTTCTTACCTGAATTTCTGGTCTTAGTTGGTAATTCTGCTACTGTTTTTAAGTTTAGGAGGATTTTTTTTCTTATTACAATAAGAACAAAGACAACTTTTTCTCATTTTTAGCTGCATTGATTGAACATCCAGGTGTGGCCATGACGCAACACATAAAAAAAGCCCCAAAACAAAAATCCATGCTGAAAGTAACCTACCAGTGTTTGGAACTGCCACATTTGCCCAGTGACAAAGTAACAACAAACAGTAACCAAGGATTCCCAACCACATATGTGATTCATAACAGAGGCATTTCTTCCTTTTTACTTACGATATCTTAACATTTCATGAGCACTCCCTTAATCTAACCACAACTTCAAAGGAGCACTTCTGAAACACGATTTAAAGAATAACACTGTTCTTTACTCTTTAAAATTATCTTTACATGTTTGCCAGCAGGCAGATGCTTAAGAACAGACATCTCTCGGATGAGAGCAATAGTTTCTTATTGACGCTGGAAGCAGAAGCAACATTAGGTCACAGAGATTGCTCCCAACAGTATATTGAAGAGCCTTGTCTTATTTCATTTTTCATCTCAGGATGTCAGACAAGCCAACTAGGAATAGCTATTGATTCAGAAACTGCAACTCCTGGCCAAGCAGCAGCCAAGAATAATTTAATTTATATAACAGAATCTATTTTAAGCTCTGACTCAATGCCAGCTCCTCATCACAGGTCAATGAGCAAGAAGCACAAGAGATCAGCTGCATCATCTTTTTAGCAAGCTCAGCTACAGGGGCTGAGCTCCTTGCCTTCCATTCAGGCCTATTTAGCATACACATACAAATGTATTTTGTGCTAAATACACAAAATTATGCTACTAGATTGTAGAATGCCCTATTACAGAAATACCCTAAGATACAAAGGAGCTGAAGTGGAATCAAATGGTTGAACAGAATAATTTCTTCATCTCCTCTTTTACATTTACCCACTAACATTTACATTTATATGCCAGATGGAAAAATACAGCCTTTCTCCTGTCTTCAAGAGCTTTGTGTAGAGTGACTTTAGAGAAATAAACTAAGTCAGCTCCACAACTGCATCAATCATTTAGGATGGATCTCTTGCATCCTTCCTTCCCCTCCCTGTGCTGAGGCCGGCAGCTGTTTGATCTTATGGTGAGCTAGTTTATTAAGTTCCCTAAGCTATGCCCAATAAACAAAAAAACTGCACCTTCAAAAAAATTACAGACTGCCATTTGAGGAATCGCATCACCACACAACCAGACAAGCATCAAAACCAGCAGAAGATTTCAGAGTAGCCCTGCCAACTTTGCACTTGTGAACTGTTCTGAAGTTGAATCCAAAACCAAATGACACATGGGACTTTCACTACCATAACAAGATTACTTAAGAAGGTTATAAGAAAAATCACTACCTGCAGATTGTTGAAATCTACTGTCATGACTTGGCAGGGCTCTGTGAGGGCTCTGTAACCCCCAGGAATACGACTGAGCTTCTCGGTGGTGTAGGGCTCCACAGTTTCCTCTAAGCCAGCAGCAGCATATGTGGGGCTGAAGAACTGCACTGAATTTGGCAAGCACACACCAGCAACTTCTTGCATTCCCACTCTGGGAGTTAAAGGCAAACAGAGGAGAAATTAAGTTCCAAGTAATTTGACAAAAACCAAAAGGAAATTCTCCCTAGGCTGACTAATTATTTTTAAATGTACAGAGTGTTAGAATAGAGAAGTTAAAAAACACTAAAACAATTCTGTGGGGTTTTTGTCATGTTCAGAGCACCTCTAAAGCACAGAAAATGCACCTCACTTAAGAATGAGAACTGAATGATGTCACCAGAAACTAAGAAAAAGCACAATACATATTAAAAATTTCACTATGTCCTAGGGACAAAACCCAATACCAATCAGAGCACAAGCAATGAAGCATAACTTAGAATTGCTGAAGAATGGGACAGAATACAAAATAGAAGATCAGATTAGGCACAAAGATGGCTGTGATATGCAAGATTATCAACAACTGGACTGAAAGGGGATTCTCTCTCTCAGCAAGATGAATCAGTGATTGATGATAAATTAAACACACTTTTAAATGTACTTTGGGAAAAAAAATCACGTATTCATTCAATTCTGGGCTCTATGTCTACTGCTAACCACTAAAAAAAAATTAAAGCACAAGGAAAAGCTCAAAGAAAAGTTGTATTAATTGTTCAAGGCAGAAACTGTGCTAGATTATATAAAAATCATGAGAAAAGAGATACTTCCACACTGCTATTTCATTAGGCCTCCTGCTCAGAAAAAAGCATCCAAACCCCAAAGCTCTCCTGCAGATTGTGAAAACACTTGAGGAAATGTGAAGGCATGAACATCAGAATAATTTAAAGAGATCTGTGTAGTTTAAATCTGAGAATAGGCAAGTGTTTTACATAAAAACAGGACTTGTTAAAATAATCTAAAATATTCTTACTGGAGCAAAAAGGGATCTCAAACTATAAAGGCAAGAAATTTAAAAGTGACTTTTTTTTCCCATAGCATATAACTAATTTGTGACAATCACTTCAGTCCTGCCAATCACCTGACCTTAAGCTATTAAAATGGAACATCGATTCAACAATTCAAAGTTAACAGCAAATTAACTTTCATTGTATTTAAATTTTGTAAGTAATGGTCAATGCCCAGTTTAAAGGCAAAACCTTTTTTAATTGGTGAATAATTAACTTATAAAAGAAATTATTTTGTGACCATCTACCATGGGAACTTCTTTCTCTTTCTGGCCACTGTCCAGGTCTACTGCATTAGAGAAATCACTGATGCAGCCCGGCTGCTTTTCATCCAGTGCACTGGAGCTCCTCTAGAAGTTAGTATTTTCTCTAACCTACAACAATATTAATCCTAAACAAAATACCCCAAGTCCAAACCTCTCAGACAGAGACTGTCTCCATACAATGAAAATGTTCTAAAAGATTAGAATAAGTATGAAAGTAATTGATACAGTCAGAACTGGTCTCAGCAAAAAAACTACTGTATGCCAGTTCAGTATTAGCAAAGGACATTCAGACAGATAAAGACAGCTGGGGTTATCATCCTATTATTAGGCTTTACAGGGGTTAGATCCAAGGTTAGATCCAGAAGTGAGGTATGGAGCAGATTATAAAGAGGGCAAAATGAGGATAAAGGCTAAGCGTTAATCCAAGAATCTCCGATTCAGAAATTGAGAAGTAATTTTACTATGAAGGAATTAAATTTCTTTAGCAGGTGTTAGAAGCAGGTACTTCCGCATAACTGTAGGACTAATGGGTCCAGAAAATCTGAACTTCAAAAGGGGTAGGGAGGTGAGGCAAAAAAAAAAAAAAAAAAAAAAAAGACAGCCTGGAAAAGGGGTGGGGATGGTAAGAGCAGAAATCTTTTCCTTAAACAGATAATCAGCCATTCAAAAAATAGAGAGCAAAGTAAATGAGAAATGGTTAATAAAAACAGTCTCTCTTCCCAAATAAAAAACGTGTGTTCAAGCTGTGCTGGAGTTTAAACACACCTGTGATGTCTACGAATCTCTTTGCATTCCACTGCCATCCCAAATATTGTAGCACTTGCAGGAATAACTCTGCCATAGTCTCCAGCACTAATGTCTTGGTTTTTAGGCTGTGAAAACAGGAACAACAGCATGCAATGAGACAGTAGCTTATTTCTACTATTACTGAAAAGCCTAAATTACAGATTATTGAGCTATTCAAGTGACAGTCAAAACATTGCTAAATTCTTAGAAACTGGTAAAGTCACTACTTTGGCATTCTGTTGACCATTTAAGGAGCTTTTAAATACAGTGTCTCAATATAACCAGGCATCAACCTTACTCTTCAGTCTGCTACTTCCTCTGTGTAACTCCAACAAAATGCAGATTGAAAAACACTGTTAGACGACACTGAATCTTTCCAGGACTTTTCTGTTATGCATCATTCCTGTATTTAACACTAGAGGTCATCAGTTTCAACTCAGTACAACACAAAAGGTTTCAGCCAGCTAAGACTTTTTTTTTTTAATGAGCTGGAATCAAGGCAAGGACAAAATAAAGAGAAGTTCTTCTATTAGGATGAATATTAGCTTAACAGAGATTAGGTAATGTAAGACCCCTTGTCATATTATTTTGCTTGATGTACTAGCAAACCATAAAATATAAAGTAAAATCTGAAACCCAGTGGAATTGCTCAGTCTTCCAAAAAGGTTCAAATCAGCAAAAATAAATTAATTTATTTACCAAATTATAACTGAGTGTTTCCAAATGAGAACTCTACCATAATTCAGCATTTTCTGCCTAGACTGGCTGTACATTTAAAATCCAAACAAACCCTTTATGCTGTCACTTACAAATATGGGGGACAAAAACATATTTAAAATAAATGAATGAACAGTGATTAAGAGTGAACCATCTGTGATGAAGGAAGGTTACATCAGGGAAACATGCTCTGCAAATACATGTTTACTCAGAACACAGAGCTCACAGAAGTATAATGAAAGTTCTGCCTCATTGCCACTCACCAAAATCAAATTCACAGAGCAAGCCCAGATCACTCATTTTTAGCACACCAAAAGGAATGAAGTATTTAAAAGACAACTGTTTCTCATTCCCATGTCTGGAACGTGTGCACATGCACAGGTTCGCACATCACCAACCTTTGGTTGTAAAAGCAGATGTTCCCAAGCATGTATCAAGCTCTCCACAATTCCTTCTCCAAATAAGCCAGCATCGACTGTTTCTGTGACAACCAAGGAAACTCTAGACAAGAAAAATATGATGTATAATAAACACTCCTGTCAACAATCAATCATTCTTCTAAAGAAAAAAAACCCACCATACCATTATGAGCTCAGAGCAAAACTTTTACCAGGAGTTTCAGTACATGTGGACAATTTAATTCTTCCAAAAAATTATGTGTTTTGAATTGTTGTCAGAAGTTACTGAAGATGAAGATAAGAGAGCAAATATTGAGCAAGAATTTACTGTAAAGCTTCTTGCTCAGCATTTATAAATAAGTTGTGTGGGAAGAATCTAGCCAAAACAGGAAGATGTTTCAGCCTGGGCACACAGCCAATGATACCGCAGAATATATATTTTGTGCAATAGTATGTACTCATGCATGTGCATAAAAAGGAATTAAAACCCCCAAAACTATAATCAAAGCACAAAAAAATTCCTACACTGACTGACAACCCTAAAATCTTAAGTCCTCTGGAATTAAACAAGAAAACATATGGCATAATGAGGAGACACTTCCAGAACAGTAGTAATTTATTTATTAATAGTTGACATCTAGTAACTCATTATATACACTAAAGGGATACATGTATTACAGTAGCTCAGCTGACACAATCAGGCAAGGCTTGATTGGCCTAAACCAGGAGCTTCATCATTTCAGATCATGAGCCTGTAACACCACCAGAACTTCATTAAATGTTAGTAACTCGATCCTATTCAAAGGCTGCAGAAGTGAGCCACAAGATCTTAGAAGTATAAAAGTGTGTTAAAATTACTATTATGACATAGTAATCTAATTTTTTTTTCCCGTTGCTGCAGTATCATTACATATGCCCCAAAGCTCCCACCATCAAAGAATTAAACTCCTTAATTTACGACATTGTTGGTCTACCAATAGAAACTAGGATGATCTGAAGAACATGTTGGATGAATGAAGAACATTTCTGCTCTTTAAACACATAAAAGATCCAGAGAACCTTCTCACATTATGAGCAATATCACAGAAGCGTTACTTCCTGTTTAGGTCACAAGACATTTCCTATTTTCTTGAAACGATGAGCAAACTCAAAATACCATCAGAAGAGAAAGCAACAACGTACCTTTCAGGTATGTGCTTTGGGATTTCTATATCAAGTGACTTCAAATGCAGAAGTTTGATCTCTCTTTGCATATTATTTGCTGCCACCACATCACAGGCAAGTTCATACATGGTTTTGGATAATTCACAACCATAGACAAAAGATGCTCCCGCCTTTTTTGCAAACATACTGAAAAACAAGAATCAGGGGTTTCCCCCTCCTCCACATCCGCTTCATATTTCTACCAGTTCAAGTCTAAAAAACATTCTTAGATTAACTGGTAACTCTTGTGTGAACACTGATATTGCACAAGTTGATACCCTCCCGATAAGTTATCAGCAAAAAAACCACCACAGTTAGCATAAGGACACTCCCTCAGCTATGCTGAATCCACTCTTTACAGGCAATATTTAAAGGCAGGACAAATAACATTACAACTTCAAAACCCACGTGACTAATTCGACTTCAGCAGCATTTACTGGCACAAAAAGCATCTGCAACAAATAATGAAAAAAGCTTCAAAAAATACTACTCCAGACTCACTGGCTTCTGAAAGCTTTGCTTCCTTTTTTAAGTTTTGTCTCCATAAAAGGACCAAAGCTGTTATTTTTTCCACTCTCAGCCAAATTTTGTCAGGCAACCAATACTTTCATATTAAATTCCTGTGAAATGTGCATTGTGGCATACCTCAAGATTCCTGTTCCCGTTCCGATATCCAGGACGGACTTGCTCCCCGAGTGCACAGCGTTCTCAATGGCCCTGAGGTAGGTGAGGTTCCTCTTGGCATCGTTGAGCATGATGAAGTGCCAGCGCTCCACCAGCCAGTTTGCAACGCGGTAAAAATTCTCCTTGGCGTCGGCAAAGTCGGGGTTGAGCTTCACTGCTTTATGGAAATAGCCAGCTGCTTCGTCTCTGAAGCCCATTCTAAGAGCAAGAATGACAAACAAATGGAAAGCATGCATGCAGCTGTGAACATCTGAGGGTCTGGAAAGAGGTCTTATGTCAGCTACAAGACAACAGAAATATTTTGTGTTAGTTAGAAAAATTATCTTTAGAAACAGTGCCATTATTTTATGAAAAAGAATGATTTATAGCTTTACATCAAGCCACTGTAAAATGCAAAGCCAGCTCAGAAACACCATTGTGTGCACCAACCTTCATACACTACTGCATCTTCTGACAAAGTAAAACAGGTTTTATTTACAAGAATTCACTGCAACAACATGACAGCAGCAGCTCTGCAATCTAGTCTCACAGATAACTCAAGAGAATGTTATAAACTCAACAGAATGCTATAAAACTGTGGGTACTGAACTGGAACATCCTGCAAAACCACCCAATTTTGAGTTGCCAGCTTTTGCATTAAGTACCAATTTTGAAAAAATAAATTAAAAGAAACCAAATTGTGAATCTGAATCAAGTTTTAATGATACCTACAGCATAATCTCAAATCAGCCAGCACTGAAGAAAGCCCTAAATCTATCAAATATTTGTATACATTTTAATACAATGCTCAGAGAGGTGTTCCTTGAAAACAAAGAAATTACAAAAAGGAAACCTAACTAAAACCTCCTCAATTATGATCTATTATTTCGGTCTTAAAATTCTAGCATTAGAAGACCTGAGCAACAACAAAACATGGTGGCTTTTTTTTCCCCACGTTTACTGTGATTAACAACATTTATTTTAGGACTGGCTACTCTTTTTAAGCTATTTAAGACAAACAGATATGAATGTGTTTGCACTCACAACATGACCCTTACAAAAACTGAATATACATCACTGCAAACCTGAAGAGATGCTCTCCCATACTGTTACAGATCACTTCATCATTGGGATACAGTTCAAGTGCTTGTTCATAGCAGTTAAACAGATCTTGAATCCGTGCCAGAGAATCCAGTTCTTCTGCCCATTTAAAGAGAGTAAACTGAAATGTTTCCTAGAATATAAAGCATAGACCACTGAGGTGCTGGAAGCTGTCAGAAGTAGGAACTGAGCCCTGAAAACATCTGGAGGTGTCCTGACATACACCTGGACACCCACACACGAGGATCAGCACTCAGCAGTGGTTACTGAGAGCCTGCATGTGTATATTAATGCATGCTCCAATACCAACAAGGCCCTGCTTTTATTAAATGCCATTGACACACAGAGACTAAAAGAAGATTCTACGAACTCCCTTCATACAGAGCTTATTAAAGAAATTATTGGGCATTGCAATTCTGTCTTCAATAAAAGCAGAAATCAGTTACAGGTAACAAATCACAAAACATGTCACAAAGACCTCAAGAGAATTAGAATAAATAAAATTTCAAGTAATTTAAAGAGCACTTACTTTGACAGGAGTTTTTAGCTCAGGAGCTAGATTTAGTACCAGGAGATAGTGAGCATATGCAGTTCCAAAATCCTGGTTCTCCAGGCAATGCTGAGCACTCTGCAAAGACCTGGAAACCAATTCCCGTCTGCCAGCTTCTCGGCCACTCCTGGGGTTAGAATGAAGTTTGGCATTGGAGTTGGGCATTCTGAAGGATGTAAATACACTTATTCTAAAAAAAAAAAAAAAAAAAAAAAAAAAAAAAAAAAAAAAAAATCACACATACTATATACTGTAGGTCAAAACATTTGTACGCGAAGTTGACAGATCAAAAAACGTTTCAGTTTTCATTGGCATATAGTAAAGACATCTCTTCTCCCACCAAGTCCTAAAGATTTAAAAGCATCTAATCTTTACACTGCTGATAATTCCATCAGCTCTGAGTGTTCACCGTTCAAAAGTCAGGTGCGTACCATATCTAGGTTAAACCGGGTGTTCTGGAAACAGATTGCATTTCTGGCTTTGTAAAATTTATTTTCATAACAGACATCTTAGCATGTCTCTCACCAAACAGTCTGGCACACTGGCAGTTTATGCACTCAATAACTTCACAGTCAACTACAAAATCTGCAGGTTAAATTTCTTCACCTTGAACAGCATCTTCATAAAGGAAAGCCTCACAGAGCTAATGAGTTCACAGTTTATTTTACACGAGGCACCACGAGGATTTTTTCCCTTAAGAAAATATTAAAAAGAGCGACCAGAGCCAATATGCACATTTTTATACTTGCCTGTGCTACCGCTGTAACTCTTAAAGGTACTCAGGTGAGCACGGCCATAGCATGTCGAGTCGGGCCCCAAAGCTGAAGAACGCGAAGGTTTCGTGGAGAGGAGCTACAAGAAACACAACACCATCAAGACTAGACTTTTTCTTTTCTGTTTTCTTAAAAACACAGTAAAACAAATAACAACACGCAGGCCAAAGCCTGGCCGCGCAAGCGCGCCCCGGGACACGCACAGCCGGGGAGGCCGGGCCACAGGGCTCCAGGCGTGCCCCACGAGGGGCTGCCCGGCTGCTGCGGGGGAGGTGGGGGCTTCCCCTGCTCTCCCTGCTCCCGGCCATCACCTGCTCCAGGGCCATCCGTCACGGGCCGTGCACGGAGCTGCGCTCCCAGGCCGCGGCCATAGCGCTGCCGGGCCGGAGCCATTGCGCAGGCGCCGGGCGGGAGTCAGTGCTGCGGGTAAAGGTGTTTCCAATCCCCACAGCCTTTGTCGGCCCGCATCCAAGCCTCTGGAAGCTGGCAGTGCAGCTCGTGCTAACGCAGGGCTTTGGAAGGGATCCGCAGCCATGCCCGATGCGGTCCCTTGGCGCTCCGGTCTGTTCAGGGCTGCTCGGCCAGCACGGAAGAACCACCACCTTAAGTGTTGCCCAGCGTCGTGTACGCACTGCCTCCCTCCAGTGCCCTGTAGTCACGGTGCTCCTGACTCTGAGTTTTAATTCCCCTCTTGATAAGTTCCCGAGAACCTCAGAGGAGAACAACACAGGCTTTAAGTCATAAACAAGCTTCTCTTGGGCCTTTGAGAGCTGTGCTCGGCAGCAGCAGATCGCGAGAAGCAAACTCCAGAGCTTTGCTCCACGTCTCAAGTTCCGTATCCTGCTCCCTCCCATGCCTGTGCCACCACTTACCTTCCCGGTGGAACCGTCTGCTCCATGGGAACAGCCCCATTCGGAGCCCTGGAGTGCAGCTCTAAAAAGGCAGAGTTCATTCGGTCATGTCCTACTTCTGGGACAGGAACAGGCCGTGGCATTGTTTACTAATTATGAAGTGTTTGGAAGCTGCTCATCTTTACTTTCCCGTTTTAAAGCACGAATGCAGCTCATCCACGCTTTTACAGCTGTGGGTACTGTGTGTGCATACCCACCCTTTTAGAAACAAATGAGCCTTGTGTAAAAATGCCAGGCCAGCATTTTGAACAAGATGAAAAGAGCACATATGGAGTCTAAATGGAACACACTAGCAGCTAAACTGTGCCTTGTGCTAGAAAAAAACATAACTGGTAAAGCACTTGGGCTGAATTAAGTCCATGAGGATGTGCAAGTACCAGTATCAAAAAAAGTATCATACTCTTTATATGAGGATTGAGCTCCAAAGGATGATATATTACCTTACTAAATCAGCTTGTTGATTGCTACTAACAAGCCTTCATTTGGTTTGGGGAAAAAAAAAAAAAAAAAAAAAGCTCTGAACTTTAAATTAGTTACAGATAGAGAATAACCTTCTTGGACTTTGGCCTAATTATATTTCCAGCTAGACAATGATAGTATGAGGCAAAGAAAATGTTAGCACCTGTGGGACATCATGAGCAAGAACAAGAGGAAAAAACACATTGCAATTATCACCTGTGGTCAGTGAAGTGTATGAAGAGCTGGACTGTACCAAATACTATAATGGGCAATTATCTCTGGCCCTCCATGGTTCTCCAAACTAATTGAGCTGTATTTTTTGTCAGAGCAAATAAATGCTCGTGGGTAGCATAAATTATTTATAGGGCATATTTTTAGGCAAAAATGAAATAATATTGTGTGCTAATTCGACCCACTTGTGAAGATTACTAAAATACGGCAGTGTAAAATCCTTGGAATTCACAAGAGTCCGTTCATTTCAAAGGCTGGGGAGGATACTTGTAAATTTCATACAACTTTGTGATGGAACACTTCAGGAAAAAATGGCCCCAGGTTACAATGCTTTTTAACACTGACAAAACATATAGCAGCTTTCTAAAATAATTTGTTGGGTAAAGCCTGTACTGTGAAGGAGTGACAGAAACGAATGCCCATCAGAGATATACATGATTTCCATAATAATCATCAAATTGGCTGACAGCAGAATAAATACTGTTGGTCTGCATGGTGGGTGGTGGCAGTTCAGTCTGTTTACATATATGAACTGCTGATGGATGAGAGGAGAGGGAGCATGCAGCCTCAAGGTATCTCACATATGCATCAGACCTCTAAGGTCTTGCAAGTCAACCATGATGACACAGTCGTAACCAAAATGGGAGTTAGAAGGAAACTCTTTAAACCCTCTATTAAACCCATGACAAAGGTAAAAGTGCTTAGACAAAGACAAAAAATTATAATTCCTTGGAAGGCTACTATTGCTAATGATGTTTTGAACAAGACAGCTGTGTGTTGAAATGGTGAGAGCTGATATCAATTCTCTGTAACAAAACATCAGTAAAACTGAAAGTTAAATTCACTAATTTCTAACCCATGCCTCCTTAACATGCAGCCTGGAGACACAATCAGCCACACATCAGAATATCATCTTCCATAAGAATCAGAATGGTGATCTGAAAAGAACATAAGGAAAGTAAGATGGAACAAAACATATGATACGCTGGTGTACGCCTGTTGTATGAAATGACTTGAAGAGGGTATTTCCTGAAACCATGCTTGCAGTGAATGTCAAAGGAAAACAACCAAAGCAAAGATAAATACAGAGTTTATGGACAGGATATTGCTACAGCTTCACATAGTCAATCTATGTCATAGTCTCTTAAAAGAGGATACAAGAAGACTGTAAAATTTGATGACCTTGAGTAGGGAGTGGCAAAAAAGCAGAGATTTTTCTGATGTAAAGCCACTTTGAGCCTTAATTAGTGGCAATTAGGGGTAAAAGGGCAACTCCTTTTATTGCTCATTACATAGGTAATTGTTGTGCATAAATAATAGGTTATTATTTCTTCTCAGTATTCCATCTTTTGTATTAAATCCCAATTCTGCTTTTTCAGAGTGTGATAACATTTTGAACTTGTGGGTCAAGTTTAGGAAAACATATATTTAATAACTGTGGTGGGAGGAATCCAGCATGTTCTTTTGGTTAACTGGATAAAGAGTGTAGAATATCAATTTAGTAGTGAGTTTCCTTTCTTGTTTTATTATGTAAATAGAAGCTGACTTTCTTTATTCTGGGAAAATGTGTAATTTTTATGTATTTAAATTGGACTGGCTGCTCTTCTTAGCTACAACTAGAAAGGAATACATTTTTACTTCACATGATGGAGGCAGGTGGACCAACTTCCCCTGATGGGCCTGTCATAGTAGAACAAATCTAAATTTCAGACCTGCTGGATTTTTTTGCCAGCTAAAAATCCCCAGGACTAAGACAAACTTTCAATTTTTAAAAATAATTTTAATTTGAGTGCAGGCAACTCCACACAAAGCATGGGACCCCACTACTTTACAACACTTTGGTGAAATTATAATAGGGAAATTAAAATAACTAAAAACAGCCTTGAAAAATATTATTCTAACTTAATGCTGAAGACAACTACAGAACAAAGTAAACAAACTATCCACGGAAGGCATACCTATACTTGAAATGCTGCCCCAGTAATCTAAACAGAGATAAGGATTGTTTGTTATTTGTTTAAGGTGATTTTCTTTTTCTTTTAAAATTCTTTTTAAACTGACTTTTGAGTAGCATAGAAACTTCTCAGCTATTAGAAGTAATTTTAGAAAATAAGTATCAGCAGATAATGTGATCTAGCAGGTGGAACACTTGGCTGAAAAACGGAATGTTCAGGAGCAGCTCTCAATAGCCCCTCCTGGTCTGCTGTGATTTCAGGCAGATCATCTGCATGTTAAGGCAGCATCTCATTTGGAGGGGCCACATTCATTTTCAGACTACTTTCAGAAACTACACTTAACCATGAGCCTTCATGTCAAGCCCCTTCTCCCTGGCCCTGTCTTTACATAATTGTGTTTTCTTACTATCCTTATCTACATGAACAATCAGGACATTATCTTGCCCTTTGATCATGAAATTCTGTGTTTACTCACTTGAGCTCTGTGATTGCTGCCAGATGAGTAACACACATTGTCAGTCTGGTTTCTGAAGGAGGCTCTGAAGTGGACAGGTATTAAAAAATCCAAATGTTTTCAAATTTGAATACTTCCCAATATAAAGCTTTATGAACAGCAGTAATTAAAAATGAGATTTGTAAAGTGACCACCTATTTCCATGCTTGACTTCTCCAGGTCAGTGCATGAGGTCATACAGAAAAAGCTTGATAGTTACACCACCATTTATCTTCATCTCAGACATGCAGTTTAGGCTTTACTGTGGGCCCAACAATAATACATTTAATTAATACCTAAGATCATTGCTTCAAATGGAGAGGGAACCCAATTTGCCAAAATACAGAAAAAAAATAGATTGAATTGACTCCCAAAGTAGACACTCATTACTAAAATATATATACCCCCAATCATCCGAGAAAGTCCCACAAAAGCACTCTGAATTGCACTACTGTCAAACCATTGAAACCATGAATTATAGCTAAATTATAAACACAAATATAACTATAAGCATTTTCTGCCTTCTTCATGAATTTCCTAACATTCTTAACTGAAACAATTCAGCATTGAGTGGTCTTCTCAAGGTCTTGCTGTTGCTACAGTTCTTGTTCACAAGACTGTAGTAGTTTATTGAATGAAGACATAAAGGTGAGTCTGTATCTCCTTTACTGAGTATTTCACCTGCAGACACAAGTGGGACAAGGTGAGCAACACCAGCCTTCTCAGCTGGTAGATAACCACCACCATGGCCAATTTTGGATCAAGCAGCCCATGTGCTGCTCTGTGCATCCTCCCTCTGTGAGCCTGCTCAGCCCCTTCCTAAAGCTCACAGAGGTTTCCCTGTGAGCTTTAGGTGCAGGGGGCCCAATGGCTGGTACAATCATAAAACCATTGAATATGCTGAGTGGGAAGGGACCCATCAGAATCACTGAGTCCAACTCTGGCCCTACACAGGACATCTCAAGAATCCCACTATGTGTCTGAGAACACTGTCCAAATGCTTCTTGAGCTGTGTCAGCCTGTGACCACTTCCCTGGGATGCCTTTTCAAGTACCCAATCACCCTCTGGGTGAAAAATTTTTTCCTGATACACAGTGTAAACCACCTATGACTCACCTTCATGCTATTTTCTCAAGTCCTGTCATTGGGTACCACAGAGATCAGTGCCCGCACCTCCTCTTCCCCTCACGAACAGGTTGAAGACCGCAATGAGGTCCCTCATCAGTCCCCTCCAGGCTGAACAAACCAAGTGACTTCAGCCGCTCCTCATATGGCTTCCCCTTAAGGCCCTTCACCATCCTCACAGCCCTCCTTTGGATACTCTCTAATAGCTTAATGTCGTTTTTATACTGTGGCACCCAAAATTGACCCCAGCATTCGAGATGAGGCTGCCCCAGTGCAGAGCAGAGCAGGACAATCCCCTCCCTTGCTCGGCTGACGATGCTGTGCCTGATGCCCCCCAGGACACAGTTGCCCTCCTGGCTGCCAGGGCACTGACTCACATTCAGTTTTCCATCGACCAGGACCCCCAGGTCCCTTTGCACAGCTCTGCTCTCCCGTTCCCCAGGCTACACAGAGAGCCAGGGCTGTCCCGTCCCAGGCGCAGACTCCTGAGCTTGCCCCTGGCTCGGATGGTGATTGTCCATCTCTAACTTGCCGAGGTGCCCCTGCGGAGCAGAGGGCTCTCTCTGGCAGCGGTACCTGCCCCCGTTCTCCGCTCGGGGACGCCCGCAGCGCCTCAGCTGCCCCGCCTTGCTCGGGAACCGGGCTCACCGGCGCAGCCCCGACGCCCCGCCCGGTGCCGCTGCCGCGGCGAGCTGGGAAGGGGCGGGCCGCGGGCTCTGCCCGCCCCGTTCGGGCGTGTCCCGGCGGGGCTGCCGGGAGGGCGGCTCCGCTAAGCTCGGCTGTCTGTGCCCGCGCCCAGCGCTACGCGGGGGCAGCTGCTGCTCCGTCTTTGTGGCCGCGGCTGCGGAGGGCGGCGGTGCTGCGGTTCGCTGGGAGCCGAGCCCCGGCGCGGCGGCGGCAGCCATGGGGCTGCAGCCCCTGGAGTTCAGCGACTGCTACCTGGACAGCCCCTGGTTCAGGGAGCGGGTGAGAGCCCACGAGGCCGAGCTGGAGAAGACCAATAAGTTTATCAAGGAGTTGCTGAAGGATGGGAAGAACCTGATCGCCGCGACCAAGAGTGAGTGGTGGGGCGCGGGGGGAGCTGCGGGGGCGGCTGCCCGGCGCCGGGAGCTTTCGCCTTTGAGCCGGCGGCGCTCGCCTTTGTGGCACAGAGCTTTGCACTGGCGTTCTCCAGCCTCTCCCTTGGGTTCCCCATCAGCCGCTTGGAGACGCAGGTCCTCTCCAGCCCTTCTCCGCGGAGGGGAATAAGGGATAGAGGCGGTGGCAGCGCCGGGTGACTCCTGTTGCATCTGCCCGGTTCCTGGGCTGGGCCTGGCTTCTCTGCTCGGCGGTGCCGAGCCCGGAGCAGCCCCGGCTGCCGCGTGAAATCTGCTGGGAGGACTCGGTCCCAGGTGTTGCGGGCGCTCTGCGAGCTGAGCGGTCGCGAATCGCGGTCCTGACCGTAACCAGGTCGTGCCTGTGCATTGCCGCCTGTGGAGAGGCTGCTGGAAAATACCTCTGTCAAAAGAAGTGTATTCAGGAATTATCAGACTTAGTTTTGTGCTGACAGCGCTGGTTACCAGTTCTATGCCTTTGGCCTCTTAAAATGTGATCGTGTTTTGTTAATTTTCCGTTTAATTGTTGGGTATATACATAGTGTATATAAGTAGTTAGCTGTAATGTGTTTTATGTGGGAATAATGCTTTTTGCCTTGAATAACCATGTTCATGCATGTTCTTAGTATTTTTGTTGTTATTTTATTGTGCTAATGTATTTTTTCCGTTTAACAAAAGATGCAGTTGTGTAGTCACCTAAATACTTAGTAGGATGATTTGCTATACCAATTTTTCAAATAAACCACTAATACAGTGCTCTGGCACTTTGTTCTCGGAAGTGCACAGCACCTGTGGTATGGTAAACTTCTGAAGCCAGGAAACCATGCTGTCAGGATGTTTCCATTAAACTGATAGGGTTTTGAGTGGTGGTTTGATCAGTGTAGCTGCCTGGATATGGTGAAATTTTTAAAACCAGAATTAACTCATTTCTGTAAATAAAAACCACTGCTTTCTGGTTTTGTCTCTGGTAGAAGATGCCATATCAAATATAGTCACTTCTTTGTAACTGTTATTCTTTGGCCAGTTAACGTTCAGTTACTGCACATTGTGATCTTGAAGTTATTAAAAATCTGTGACTTGAAGTGTCAGTATAAATCATCTTACCTTGGAGTATAAAGTAAAAAAGTGTCTCCAAAATTGGGTAAGAAGAGTAGAGGGAAATAATTCAATTTCTCTTCCTCAAGCATCTAGACATTATTTTGGCAACGGCCCCAAGCTCTCAGTTGCTCATGTACAGTAATGTATACATAACTTAATTTGAAAGTGTAGAGCTGGCTGTGGTGAGGAAAGCCCTAACTCAAATGAGCATCCTGCCCACAGCTGGGTGTCCACAGCATACCAGAATCCTGTGCTGGTAAATTGGCTTTGTGTGCAGTGCTCAAAGTGCTTTCTTGTGTGTGGTGGAAGCCAAGTGTTCTGGCCAGAGCCACCTGGCCTGAGAGGGCTCCATGAAATACTTTGGGCTAGCCCATGAGGAATATTTGAGAGGCTGTCTGAAATCCTGCCTGTTCTGGTCTAAGCACTGCCTTCCCTTCTGAGATGACAGTCAGAAGGTTTATTCTTGAGTTTTGTTGCTGTATCTTATTCTAACAAACATGTTCAATGTACTTGTTTAAAAAGTACAAACAGGTTAGACCCTTCTTCCCACATTTCAGGTTTCTGCAGTTGGCTCTCCTCTTTAGAGTGCCCTGAGTGACAGATTTTCTGCTGGTGCTGGTGAAGGAGTGCCACTGTTCAACAGACATTTAAAGACAAAGTGAAGTAGAGGAAGCACAAGAAGCCCAGTGGTTAAAACCCACTAAAACTCCAGTGGTTAGGATATTGGCCCTCCTTGTGACTTCAGACGAAAACGTTATCATCTAAATTCTTTGAGGAACCTGATTCGTTTGCTGTCAGGAAACCAAATAGGATTAGTATTTGTTCCAAAAACCCAGCTTGAGAAGTGGTCTAGATACAATGGTCTATTCATTTGTGCCCAAACTGCATTTTCTGCACAAAGAGTTTCACTGCAATTTAGAGAATGTGATAATAAAGCAGGGTGTAGTGAGCTTAGATGATTGCCTCTTAAACAGCAATTGCTGACAATTTTTAGAAAATTGTTTTAGTCTTTTGAACAAAAAATAACATCTTGATAATAGCTAAAATATTTCCCTGTTTCTAGAACCAGGTAAAATATGAGATTTGCACCTGGTGTAATTGATATGTGAGTGTGATAAGCTGCTCTGAGTGGTGTGTAAAGTATAAAACATAGTCGGTGCACTATTGTTCTTGAATTTGTGGAAGATGTGTGATTAGTGGGACTGCAATAGACACTGTCAGCATTTCCCTCCCTTAGCAATTTCCTTATTTCACTTGTAAAGCTGACAGGAAACGTTATGGGGATTCTTTAGGTGTGAATAACTTATGCAATTGAATAGATCCCTCTTCCTGCCTGACAGACAGCCTTGTAAGTGACTTTGATGCTGCCTGCACTGGGTTACATCTTGACAGGTGACAGCAGATACTGCTACCACTCCCTCTAATTCATAGGAACTATCAGTGTCTTGCAGGGCACAACAGTAACGTGATGTGGATCCTTTCACTGGCTCCTTTTCCTTTGTCTCCTCAGTTGTATGAGATTGTATTTTTCACCTAAAACTCAGAAGAATTGATTTTTGTTAGTACAGGATGATACTACTAAAAAAGAGAACAAAAAAAAAATTGCATTTTTAAACTGTTGAATTTCCAGAGTCAAGCATGCTTCAAGTGTATCTTTACACTTTAAAGTTTCAGTAGTCTGAATAATGTGATAGAAAGATAAACAAGTGTGACTCAAAGCTGTCTGTTTCCTGTGTAAGGTTTTGAATCACCAAGTTGTCTAGTTCAAGCTAAATATTGGAAGGATGAGTAAACAATAGGTGGTTCTTCCTTTTCTTATGACAGTTAAATGTGTTTAAAAGGAGTACAAACCCATTTTTCCTTACTGTTACTAATCAGTAAATACAAGCGGTATGCACTTATGCTTTTTATATAGAAATGTAATATTTCATGGAGGATTCCAATTCAGTTAAACAAGTTAGGATCAATAGAGTTTATAAATAATTTCTGGATGGAGGTAGTTGTGCTTCAGTGAAAGTGAATTTAAAGGTGCCTGATAAGAGAATCCTTATTCTAAGTCATGAAAGGAATGTAAGAGGTTTTGTCCTGAGCTCCTAAAAATCTGCAGTGCAATTTTTTTGACGCTAAAGAACACACTGGATAAATACTATCTATTTAGTCTGAATTCTTCTCCCTGTGTTGATCCAACTCTAGATCTCTTTGCATGAGTGTGAGATTTTTGGGGGACTTTTGAAGATATTATTTGAAGGTTTTTTCTTTTTTTTGTATACCTGCAGAAGGAGCTGACACTGGTAATGAGATGCCAAGTGGAGTAGGAAGAGTCAGGATGAGTACAGGTTTTGGCTCTCTCACAGGGCCTTGCAAAGGATACTTGTGAGTGCATGCTCACAGCTGTTCCATGTGCCTGAAAGCAGAGCCTCCTCATTCTTGGATTTAGGCTCAAACTGGAGCAGAATTCTGTTGAGTCAACTGTAGTGACTTTGTGATGGGCTGGTGAAGACAGAAGATGGATGTACTTGGTGCAGTGGGCATCCTGACTATCCTGTGCAGCCCAGTATACTCAGTGACTGTTTCTTATTGCCTTTTTTATTTTGTGTTTTTCATGGAAGAGCTATTTCTTGCACTCTTCCAGACAGCATACAAAATTGCAGCCAAATTTATTTTATGTGTAGAAAGAGTTTTTCGGAATATCCAGAGTTACTGGTGAGTATTTGTTTTAACAAAGATGACTGAAGAATCTAATCCAGTCCCAAGCCTCAGTTTGGTATCTAAGTTGTCCAAACCCTTATGCTTTTTCTTGGCCAGTTCTTTTGGTGTGTGGTGGTGGTTGACCTTCCAGACACTGGTCTAGTTAGATTTTGGCCTGACTTGGTGTATATATTATTATGTAAATATAAAAGCTGTGGTAATTCACATGATAACACCGCATAAAAACCTCTCAGACCACTTGAGCTGTGGTGCATTTTTTTCTTAAGCACTAATTGTCTATTTTTGTTAAAGCTTTCCTTAATATAATCTGCCTTTATGAAGCCATGTGTAATGCCTGCCAGCTTTCGAAGTCTTAGGAATTTTTTTTTGCAACAAAAATGTTCTACTGACATTCCAGTACATGTCAATGAAGTAAGACAAAACAACTAATATTGGGCTTATTAATAACTTCTAGACGAGAAATGGGCATTTACTAAAGATTTAGGTAGAATCCAAAGGTTGAGTAAAAACTTAATGCCATTCTTACTGGGGAAGGGGGGAATATTGCAAGAGAGTCTTAGTGGAACTTGTGTGCAAAATTTTCTAAATCAGTTGAAGTTAATTAGGGCTCTATATTTGATTATTTTGCCTTGAATTCAGTGAGACCTCTGAATTAATAAATCTTTACATTTATCATTTTAGAAAGCTGTTTTATTTTTCAATTAGTAACTCACACCCGGGCTTTATTTCAGTTGTAAGGCACGCTTTAGGTGTGACAACCATGAGCAAATCAAAGTTGTATGTGAATGCTCTGAGATTTAAATTTGAAATATACTCTGCTAGGGCCACGTTAGATAGTTAATTTAGGGCCGGATTGCAAAGGCTACCGAGCTGTATGTACCTTTAAAAACTTCCAACTTTCTATTGGAAGTGTTTCCATTATTGAGCTCATTAGAAAACTAAGGCATGCAGGTACTTTGGGGCCCATCTAATAGAGATTTCCCTTAAGAAAGAGCTGCTGATAATAACGTCATAAAATGTTGCTTTTCCCTTCCCTTCAAGATAATTGCCACAGCTGAGGCCTAATTAACTGTGACAGCACTTTTTTTTTTTTCTTTTCTGCTTGTAGATAAAGTTGTTTCTGTACAGGACCAGGGAAATGCTTATATTTAAGAAAGTACTCTAAAGAACGTTTTGTTTAGCTCCACCCCAAGTAGAGCATTCGTTACTGTGTCAGTAGCTATAAAAAGTGTCAGGCTCATTCTGTGGAGGATGCCAGTTTGTCAGCTTGAATCTCATCCCTTCAGCTTGAATTACTAACTAGCTCCATTACTGTCTTTGTCCTGTAGATGTTCTACTGTTCATTTTATTTTCTGTATTGAAAGCAGAGCGTTGTGCTACTGAACATCTGTGATATCAGAAAATATGAAAATTCATAAATTTATGTGGATTTTCTTAGTTCTGAGAGATGAGAAAAACTGTCATTAAATGAAGTGATTTTGTCTTTTAATAATTTGGGGAAAAGGTATAATTTTTCAGCTTTAGATAAAATGTGTGAGTGTTCATTAAAGAGAGCATCACTGATAGGTGTAATTGTCAGTCTTCAGGACAAAACAAACAAATAAGTTTATAATTTTTAGAGATGTTGTCAGGTAGATCATGTTGAGAAGGTTTTTTTCCTTGATTTTTTTTTTTTTTTTAATGACAAAACTGTTATGTAATTTTAGAATTCTATGGAATCTCAGTCTATCTTAAGGAGTTGTAAAAAAGAGTGGATTTGCCCTACAGTCTGTAAAGTGCCAACACCTGCTTGAAATTAAGAAAAATAGGCCCACTGCTAAGGCTGTAGGTGTGTGCTCTTCCTAAAATTATCCTGTGCCTTCCAGCTCTGTATTGCAAAAATGTTGCAAATTTTAGCAAGCTGACTTTACAACGCTGATAATACTTCTCAAGTCCAGTCTGAAATAACTTGGTCAGTTTTATTGAGGCAGAACATCTCTTTCTGCCTGGCCCAGATGTTTTTCCAAGGGGGCAGGAAGGAGAGTGCTATGGTGATTTTGGTTTTTTTGGGAAGTTGCAAACAGGCTGGTGCTCTGCCCGTGCTTTAGACAGGGAGCACGTGGAAACATGTTTGGACTGGCTCTGAAGAGCTGCATCCCAGTGCTTGTTTCCTCCTTCCCAGCTGTTTTGTAACATTATGTAATTAATGTCTAAGGTTTACATTGACTGTCGTGCTTTCATTTTACAATGCCAACCTCAGTCACTACTGCAACATTTAGCACATTAACCTAAAAACCAGGGGCTTGGCTGTTTTAGGGAGAGAGTTCACAGCATGTGAATCTTGGCAACATGCTTAATGTTTTGATAGTGTGGGTTGTGGCTTCTTGAGATAATTTTTATGATTTGCACATGTCTGATGGTGCTTCCTTTTGTGTCTAATGCCACTTTTCTGAGTTTCAGTACTATATTTACTGTTCTATGCCAGTTGTCCTTTAGATAACCAAAACACTGAGTGTATTGTAATATCTTTTAAAAGTCTTCAAGTTTCTGAGTTGGCTAATTAAGACACTTGGAGCAGTTGAATGCTTTCTGGAGTATCTAATGAGTGTAAAATATATGATCAGATAAACTTGGGTGCATATTGGCAGAATAATTTAAGAAACTACTGTTCAGGGAACGTAACATTTCTCTGCTGGTGGTTGCTGCCACCCACTGTAGTTGTCAATCTTAATCAGCATCTAAAATCTGCCTCATTGCTAATTCAAACCCATCTTCCTTGCCAAATTTAAACTCAGCCATCAGTTTAGCAATGAGTTGAAGCAGGCACTTGTGCTCCATCCCAGTAGCTCCTGTGGAGGTTATTTTCCTTTGGGTGGGACTGATGGAGAGAGGGCAGTAATTTATGAAGCCCCATATTATACAGCTGGGGTAAATGTGTGCCTTCTGTCCAAAACATGTGTCTTGTTATCTCACTGGGAAATAAGAGACTGGAAAGTGAAGTGTGTGGCCTGGTTTACACTATTCTCCAATTCTTTTCCTAAACAGAAAATTTTGGCAAATTTTGACAGGCAACCTCAATGTCATGTTGTTTTTCCATACCTGATTGTAACTATGGATGGAGCTTCTTGCAGATACCATGTTCTTTGTCTTTTACTCCTTCTGCTCTGTTTTTGTTTCCTGCCTTTGTTGTTCTTTTCCATCCTGTATGTTTGCTCATCTTTCAGGATAAAAATAGAGAGAAAACATCCAGGCCCTCAGAAGCTATGTGGCCATCACAGGCCAAGGCCAAATCAGAGGTTCCTGTAAATCATTCATGCTAGGCTTGTCCTTTGTGGGAAAGGAGCAGCGTGAGGGGAAAAATAATCTACAGGGATGGAAAATCACAGTCTTATTAAACAGATTGTGGTTTTACTACAGCCCAGACCTTTGAATAAACCCCTTGTGTTGCCTCTTTAAATGAGAGGACTGGGCAGGTGGAGGTTATTGGCTCAGTAGGTAGGTCAGAGAGGGGCTTTGTCTCTCCGTAGATCTCATTGTTACAGCTTCCCTGGGTTCTTGTCAGCTTTTGTATGTGCACCTGGCTGGTTGGGACTGCATGTCCTTGAAGAGGAAAAACAATGCTTTGTTTAATTTGGCAGGGAAAATCGAGTATCCAGGATGAAACTGAGCAGGGCTTTGTACCAGAGCTGGGCCTTGAAGGACATTGTAGTGTGTGTGGTGTCCAGGAATAGGTTCTCAGCCACCTCTTGTTGCTGGTGAATGGTTTTTAGCTTTGAATGTGTCCATTTCCTCCATTAGGCATGGGGGCTTGGAAATAATGAATTAATTAATGTTGAGGAGTATGAAGTTTGTCGTACATTAAGTATTTAAGCCTTATTGTATCAAATCTCAAAAATTGGGATGTTTTCCCAAGCAGAGAGAGAACATTGTATTTTTGTTTGCACCTAGCTGATCAAGGGAAGCCAGGTGATGTAAATGTTTTGATTTAATCTGTGATTTTGTCAGTCATTAGAGTTACTTGCTTTGAAAAATATTACTAATATTTGAATGTATGTGTGTTGGAACAAAAAAAAAAGTACATTGAAACTTGTAGCAGTTTTGCATAAAAGTGTAATTGCTTACAATGTGCTTCTTCAAAAGCAATCCTGCTGTCTTGCAAACAGGTGGAGGGAACATGCTGCCAGGTGACGGAGGACCTGACACAAACTTATCAAAATATCATTTTGACAGTGGGTCCCAGTTCTTAGAAATCTGTTGTGGGGCTGAGTTTGCAGATTATGTGGATTAACAGACTGTGACTGCTTCATAGTGTCAGCCTTTGGAACACATCAGTGCTCTGAGAGCAAAGCAGTGTAACTTGTTCATGCCTTTTTCCTCTTAAAATCCCAGGTTGTAAGCTCTCTGTTGGAGAGGCCTGGACTGACTGACAAATTCAGTCACGAGCCAAAGGACTGTTTCTCCAAAGCTTTTTGCCTGTTCAACTCCTCGGCCTGCAAGCTTTTCAGGAACAAAGCTGACTTTGTCCAGTGTGCTCTCAAACACTTGCTCTGTGGTAATATTACTGTTATTTTATTGTGCTTCATTTTATGCTTTCAGTCATTTCAAAATGCACAGTTTCAAATTTCTGTTGTGCCTATTGAGCTGTTCCCTTGTTCCAGGGGATTCAGCATCTTTGCTAAAAGAATTCAAACTACCTAGAATTATTGCCTTTATTATTTTTTCTTTTTTTAATATTTAGCAGTGTCATGGCTAAATCCCAGCTAACAACTGAGAATCACCCAGCCACTTGCTCATTCTCCCAGCTGGTGGGATTGGGGAGAAAATTAGAAGGGTAAAAGCTAGAAAACTCCTGGGTTGAGATCAAGAGAGTTCAACAGGGAAAGCAAAAGCCATGAACATAAATAAAGCAAAACAAGGAATTTTTCACTTCCCATGGGCAGGCGGGCAGGTGTTCAGTCATTTCCAGGACAGCAGGGCATCTGTAAGGGTTACTTAGGATGACAAATACTGTTATTCCAAACATTCCCCCACTTCCTTCTTCTTCTCCCTTCTTAATATATGGAGCATGACACCATAGGTACAGAAATTCCTGCTTATCAAACCTGATTTCCTTTTATAACAAGGTACTGCAGCTGGTTGATCAAGGGAAGGCAGCTGGTGTAAATGTTTTGGATTTCAGCAAAGCTTGGCTAGTGTCTCTCTCTCTCACAGGGTCCTTCTGCACAGGCTGTACAAACAGACCGTGCAGTGGATGAGCAGCTGGCTCACAGGCTGGGCACAAAGGGCTGTAGTGAAGGGTGTGCTGGAGACCTGTCACTAGTGGTGTTCTGTAGGGCTCCATCTTAAGCCCTGGGCTTTTCAAAATCCCTATTAAAACTTGGAAGCAGGACTGGAAGGGATACTAAACAAGTTTGCAGATCACACAAAAGTGGGAGGAGCTGTTGACTCCCTGAAGGCAGGGAGGCCCTTCAGAGAGACCTTGACAAAATAGAGGGCTGGGCAATCACCAGCCAGGTGAAGTCAGCCAGGGCAAGTGCCAGATTCTGCACCTGGTGTGGGGCAGCCCTGGGTGTATGGGCAGACTGGGGAATGAGAGGCTGGAGAACAGCGCTGTGCAAAGGGGCCTGGGGGTCCTGGTTGATGGAAAGTTGAATGTGAGTCAGTGCCCTGGCAGCCAGGAGGGCCAACCCTTTCCTAGGAGGCATCAGGCACAGCATTGTGAGCCAAGCAAGGGAGGGGATTGTCCTGCTCTGCTCTGCACTGGGGCAGCCTCATCTCGAATGCTGGGGGCAGTTTGGGGTGCCACAGCATAACAAAGATATTAAGCTATTAGAGAGCATCCAAAGGAGGGCAAGAAAGGTGATGAAAGGTTTTGAGGGGAAGCCCAATGAGTAGAGGCTGAAGTCACTTGGTTTGTTCAGCCTGGAGAAGAGGAGACTGAGGAGAGACCTCACTGCAGTTATGACTTCCTCATGAGGGGAAGAGGAGCGGCAGACACTGAGCTCTTCTCTGTGGTGCTGAGTGACAGGATGTGAGGGAGTGGCCTGAAATTGTGTCAGGGGAGGCTTAACTTGGATATCAGGAAAAAATTCTTTCCCCAGAGGATGGTTGGACACTGGAATGGGCTCCCTAGGAAAGTGGTCATAGCACCAACTCTGACAGAGCTCAAGAAGCATTTGGACAGTACTCTTGGGCACACGGTGTGACTCTTGAGGATGGTGCTGTGCAGGGCCAGGAGTTGGACTCAGTGATCTTTGTGGGTCTATTCCAACTCAGCATATTCTGTGTAATACCCCTTCAGTCAGTTGGGGTCACCTGTCCCAGCTGGGTCTTGCCCTAACCTCCCACTCACCCAGTCTCCTCACCAGCATGGCTATGCAAAAACTAGAAAAGGCTTTGGCTTTGTGCAAGCCCTGCTCAGCAGTAACAAAAACATCCCTAATACTGTCACTGTGTTCAGCACAGATCCAAAACTCAGCCCCATACCAGCCACTATGAAGAAAATTTTCTCTATCCCAGCCAAAACCAACAAAAGAAGTAGAAGAATCTGATGTTGAAAAGAAATGCTCCTCTGCTCCTCTCTCCCATGGCTAGTTTTGTTTTGTTTCCCAAAACACATTTATGTGTCTTCCAACACCATTACTGCTTGTCCCACGAGGTTCTGTAGGGCTGTACCTCAGGGGGAAGGCTGCCATCCTGAGGGGTAGGGAACTACCTAGTCAAGTGTGGAAATTTATTGTTGCCAATTGTGTCTCTCCCCTCACTGCAGTTTTTTGGAATGTTTTGTGAAGGAATAGTTCTAAGCTCCAGACAAGCAGCTCAAGTTTTTGTGTAGTTAGTGAAATGAACTAGGGAAATGTTTGTGTTGCATCCTTGAATGTCATATGTTGAACTTGATTTAGATGAACTTTGCTGGGGGCTTATAGCAAAACTGAAGGAGATTGGAACCTAGTGAACCAAGCAGTGCAATCATCTCTGAGGGTATTGATGACTAAAAATTACCTTGGAGAGGTCTGAGACGTGAAAACAAGGAGATTGAAGGTCTGTGAGAAAGATCAGTCACATACAACAAAAATTTTATTGTGTGTATACAAATATTACTCTGTATATGTAGTATGTGATAGCCAAGATGCAAATTTTATTTGGAAAATGTATCTGAGACTCAGGACAAATGATTCTTTGTCTTCACTTACCTGGAAATTCCATTTCCCTTACTGCCTCCATTACCCACTGTAATATATCTGTAATTAGAATGTGTCTTAAGTATGAATTCCTCTTTATTAATTTACAAAAATACTTTATAATTTGGTGCAACATAATTTGTGTATAGGGCACTATTTTTTTTTTTTTTTTTAGTTGCTGCAAATAGGTTGCTGTGAGTCTTGAGGATCTTTCTATAGTGGTCATGGCTCATGTCTGCAAAGTTACTTCTCTTTTCATATACATGAATACTTTTATGTTATAAATGAAAGACCGAGCTGTGTCTAGTGAAGTGACTTTGTGAGCAGCTTTGGGCAAAACTTTCACTAGTTTATGTCTTTCTTTTCATCGCTATTTAATCTATTGCTTCAAATTTAGGGTTATTAATCTGTTAAGCATTTCATGAATATTGAAATGTCACAAAGAAATGTTGAGTATGAGTCCTTTGTGCATTAGAGGAAGCTGCTCTTTTTCTGCAGTCATGATTTGAATTGAGCAGTAGTTATAAACTGTTTTTATCCTCTTCAAGTAAATTAGCTTAATGCAGAATCTGAGAGGAGGATGTTCCATGTTCTCCTGCAGTCCTGAGATGTGGTGGACATCTCGGTATGGAGGGCATGGCAGTATGAGCTCAGAAGGCAGCTGTTCTGCCCTTGCCATGCAGACTATTCCAGTGGAAATTTCAGTCACCAGTTTGGCTTTTCTAAGGTTTCTAGCATTTAATCATTCACTTTTTGAAATAGAAAGCATGCAGATGTGAAGAAAAACAGGTATGCCAACCTTGCTATAACACTTCATGGATGAAGTCCAATTCAGGTTAGTAAAGTTATTGCAAAGCTTGCTTCATTAAGGAGAGTTTTTTTTCCTCTTGTATGTTTTTTTTTTTGTTGTTCTTGAAATGAAAATGTTTAGAAGAAAGCTGGCTTTAATACCTTCTTGGAAGGCATAATTACCATCAATGCATTTAAAAATGGAATTAGGAACTAAGATGTCAGGCAGGAAAAGTAGCAAATTTATTTTGGATGGGGGAAGCAACTGGACCACACAGGCAAGTAATCTGATAGTGCCTCCTCCATCACTTCTCTCTGGTACAGAGAAAGTTTTCTTTCAGTGGAATGTAACTGTGTTTGTAAGCAAAATATAACTGAAACAAGTAATCAAAGCCCCTCCTGAAACAAAAGCTTCTGATACCACAAAAATGTCAAATAACTCCCAAATAATTCTATCAGCATTTATTTCAATTTCAGTCCTTTTGTAAATAAAGCTTTATGCATGTCCTTTCCATTCCTGTAGTGATACCTATGGTTTGCTTGCTTTTAGGATCTTGAAGACTTGTGAGCAGATGAAAGGGATTGTGTGCTTTTGATGTGTCAGGTTTGATAGCAAAGCCTTGTTAAGAGAATTTATCTTTAAAGAGTGCTATCTTTTGAATAAGGATGCTGTTTTTCATACGGTTTCAGGAAAAGAAAATTCTTTCTTTCAGTTTCTATTTTAAATATAGAATATTTCCTTATTTAATAGCGGTCTGGAGGTGATCTCACGTATCATGAGGACATTATTGAATAGCCTGATTGGAACATTGCTTCCTAGACCCTATTATTAGTGTAGTAGCTGGGAGAGATAGGAGCAGCTGCTGAGTTTTGTTCTGAGTGCCTGGATGGGTGTGTTGGAGAGGCATTCCCAGTGACAAGCAGAGGCACTAGGGGATGCCATGAAGGAATTTTGATTGGAAAATAGTTGACATGAACTCAGTGGTTGGTGATTCTGTCTCTTCTTTCTCTGTCTCCCTCTGAGAGGTCTGAGTAGGGTAACTTTTCAGATTCCTGCCAAAGTCAGCAGAAATTGGTGCCTTCCTCACCTCGTTTGATGTCTTTAGCTGCCTTTCTGGTGAACATTTATAGAGCAAACTCCAGTGAATGTTCAAGTATTAGAGATGAGCAGGAAAGGTCTAATAGGCATGGGTTTTAGCACATGCTACCATGGAGACATGCTCATGCTTCCTAAGAGATTTTGGGATAGAGCTGTAGGACAGAACAATGGCTGAATCAATTCTTCAAATCATGTACCTCTAGTTCCTTGCTAGGCTTTGGAAAAGATATCCTCAGACCAGGATGGCCAATGTCAGTTGAATTTTTAGTCACAGCAGAACAATTAGAAGGGGGAAAGACATTTCATTTGTGGCTCTGTAAAAATTGATGTCAGTATTTAGTAACGTCAGAGGAAGAGAGCACGTCAGTTCTGTGGGGAGGGGTATGGTGGGGTTTCTTTCTTACTTGCTTTATTTAAGACCCTTGCTTATTCCCAGTTGCTTTGCTTCTAGAGAGGGACCCATTATACTGCTCTCTAATGCAGTTTGCCTCAGCCTTTTCAGGTGATGCATTATCTAACCTTTTCCAGGGGGAAAGAGAAAAAAAATATTTTGTATAAAATGATAATATTTAATAATATTGAACGAAAGCATTCATTTATTGAGCATTATTGAGTGAATTTGTTTTCATTTTACCTTGTGTTTTTTGTTTGCTTAAACATGTTGAATTTGATTTCTGGCAGTCACTTTTCTCAAGCTGCCTTTTGATACTTCATGGATTTCTCCTGGTTTTTGGATCAAAGCCCATGGGAATGTTTTAGTGGTATGTGCAGTATAGGGAGAATTCCTTGGTGTCATAAACAGTTCCATTAATGTTTGTTTTCTTAAGTTATAATGATGTTTGTCTGTGAGCTGGTTTAATGTTTGTTTTCATTTCAAGAAGCTGCATAGTTACAGCTGTAAGTGGGTAATGAATGTGAATAGAGGGAATGGAGAGTTGTTGTTTTGTGTCCCAGCAAAACGAAGCACTTCTGTCTGGCAAAGACTAATTCTTCTACATACTCTTAGTGATACAAGATCCTTAATAATTCAAGTCAGAGGAAAATTCCTTGCTTTGCCCTATACTCCTGCAATGAACAGTTTGGTGTAGTTGGGATTCTTGATAGCATGAAGCTCCTTATTTAGGGTTGCCACTAGAAAAACCCAGTAGAAGGATTTATATGCAGAAAATGTCATCAGAAGAATTAAAGGTGAGTTTATTTACTTATGATCAGCCAAGTCACAACCCATTTTAAAGTCTTGCTAATGGTTTCCTGTGTTCTATTTGTAGCACAGTGGTTTTTTTTGTCAGGTGAAGTATGTACACATTATAGCACATTAATATGAGATTATTCTTAAAAATAAACAAACAGAGCTCTTAACCTATATAGGACTTAAAAATCCTAAGTGCCTAAAGCATTTTAGATGGGAACCTTTCAACATCCTGTGCACTAGATTGGGCTGTGGCTCTGTTTACACATGGCTGAAGTGAGAGGCCAAGTGATTAGATAGGATTGCACATCAAGCCCTCACTGGAGATGGAGTTAGTTATTAGGAGGCCCTGACATTTAACCTTTTTATCCATGCATTGGCGTATTTTGTTTTGTCAGACAACTTGGAGACATTGGGATTGTGCTGTAAATTGTGAGAATTTTGAATTGCCCATTGAATTGCCTAACCAGTGATCAGAACTGTTCTGGTATAGATTCTTGCAGATTTGAAGAGAGTGTTGGATTTTAAATGCTCAGTTTTATTGTGCAGTCATGTTAAATGTTCCAGCAAGGTGGTGAAGCCATCTGTTTGATTCTTGGTACTTTCTGGATTATGAAGGACATGGGATTGCTCTTACCTTGTTGCTCTGAGAGAATTTTGAATGTTTTGGCTGGTGGTGGTTGGAAATGTAACTCAGCTCCAGCAATTGGTTCCAGAACTACATCCAGTCAGGCAACAATCTACACACACTGCACTAGTTACAGTACAGTGGCTTTGGCTTGTCCAAACCTCACCTTGAGCAGCTCACTCAGGCTGAAGGTGCAGCTGGCTGTGCCACCCTGTGCCCTTGCAGTGTCCCTTGGCTCAGTGCTGCCTCTCTGCTGCTCCTTGCTTCAGTCTGCCTCACATCGAGCCAGAGCCTTTGGAGCTCACTGCCAGTTTTGACTATGTTTTCTCCTTTTCCTCTCAGTGACCCTACTCAACTTAGTCTCTGCCCTTACAGATGGTTACTACTGACACCAGTCCTAAATTTAGCTCTAAATTTTTTCTTCTGAACCCATCCTTAGTCCTAATTTGGTGATTGTAGCCTTTAGCAGATACAAGCCAAGAAAGGAAATTTTCCCTGCTGATTCTAACATCTCATCATCTGGCAAACCTCTGCTGAACCCAGCAATGAGTATTCCTGCTGGCTGCTACCCAGCCCTAAAAGTAATTGACTGAATTTTTGGATCCTTCTCTGTCTGTTGACAGTGGTAACTAATAACAAAAAAAAAAAATCTGAAAGCCTTGCAAGTGAATCCTAGCTTGGGTCTTGTCCTAACACAAAGCAGGTGGCTCCCACTGAACTGCTAAATGAGGCATGAACTAAATCTTACTTGGTTCCATTGTTTTATATTGATTATGTATAGATAAATGTCTTAGGGTAGTGTGAATCTCTGGAAACTAGGAGTGAAGATTATAGAATGTATGCAAATCCAGTCTGTCTTTTATTTCCACCAATGGGAAAGAAGATAAATTGACAATCAGGAAGGATTTGGGGTTTTTAATGGGCAACAGCAAGCCAGCTTAATTGTACGTTGCCAACAGTCAGAAAGTTTTCAATTTTTAAGTTATTTTTGTATTAGTAATTTTACTTGCCTAATAAAGTATTTTTTAGTCTCTGCTACTAATAAGGTCAAGAGGATGGTTGTGCTTTGAGTTGACATCAGACCAAGAATACAAGAAGACTGTTTATGCAGAGGTTCCCCTTTGCAGATGCCTGCTGTGGGATTGAGACATATCAGGGGAAGAGTCCCCTCCTCCTTCTCACAGCCATACATGAGAAAGAAAACATGAGTGCTTTTCCTTTCCCTTTGTATCCATATAGCTGATTGTATGTGAACCATTTGTCTCATCTGTCTTGATGGCTCTTTAAATAAAGTTTTAAATACAGAAGGATTAGATGATAATTTTATATATCTTTTACTGAGATAAATTAATTTTTGTGGGGAAAAATCTCTTCATTTACTGGGCTGTAATTAGGAAATCACCATCCATTTTCTGCCCCCAGTTCTATATAGTCTGTGCAACTGTGAGCACTGTTCAAAACTTACTGTAATACTGTTGTCTGGGAATCCTACACTGGTCTTTGGTATGTTTTACTTTATTTTGGTATAAGTTGCTGCAATGTGGAAATAGGGAGGACCAGCTTATGATACTCATGAATGGTTTTACTAAGTGCCTGTTACTGCTAACTCTACACTCTTAATAAGTTTGAGACCAAATCACTGGTTTTGAAAGAGTGGGCTGGGCTGGAGAAAAGCCATAATATTTTGCTGGGGGTTTTGGCCACAGAACAGAGAGGTCTTCTGAAAGGAGTGAATCTGATCTTATTTCTGTTTTTAATTAAAGGTTTCCTTCTCATCAGACTCTGTTCCTTGACGTCCCAGGACATCTCTTCTTTCTCTTGCATCACCTCACAATTACACAGTACTTTGGTGAACATTCTTGTGGTCAGTAACGTATGTTAGTACAAGCTGCACTTCCAGCTTTAAATGTGCCTCTAAAGAAGATGAAAAATAAGCAAGTACTTGATAGTACTGAGGGCCCATGTCCACCTGGGTGCAAGCTTGTATTCAGGGTCTTGCACACACCCAGTGCAAAGCTGTGATGGTAGAAAACAGAAAGGCCCTGCTGGAGCTTCCAGAGGAAAAGCTACTGATGGTCTGCAGTACTGGGGCTGGGGTTTGATAGTATCTCTTGGTGCCAGTGCAACCTCCCTGGTTAATAGAACTTCTGTAAGGGCTAGAAGCTGTCCGTGAGAGACTTTGTCCTGTGCTGGAGCTTTTGGTGCAAAGTCTCAGGCACTGCAACTCCCTCCTGTTAGCTCTCCTGTGCCCTTGAAGAGCATTTGCTTTCCCTGCCTGCTCTGCTTCTGCCCCTGGAAGATGTAGCTGTCATTTCTATTTAAACAATTAATTGTATAATTTCTGTACACAGAAACAAAGGAGTTGAAGTATAAATTATTGCAGAACTTTTTTTTTAGGGTCTCTGAGGAAAGTGGATATTGTGCTTTCCTTTCTTGCTTTCCACTATACTCGACACTTGCTTAATCAGTTGTACCAACATGCTTCCCCTTGGGTAATTTTCCTTACATTCCTAAGTTAGACATTTCTGCTTGAAACACTGCCTGAACATTTAATTGCTTTGATGGGTATTTCTGCAGAAAAATCATGGTAATCTGAGTTATGCTCATGTTGTGTTCCTATGAGCTCCAGATACTTGTATGTGTGCTTGCGTGTTGCATCCTGGTATCTGTGTACCATTCCTCCATGACAGGAAATGAAGGGAAGGAACACCCACTAACTAGAAAAACTTGTAATTCAGTCCTTACACCTTCTTTGATATGCTGTCCCTTGCTAGACAGCGTTGGTATTTGAATTGCAGGATTTGAAGTTTAGGGCAGAATAGCCTGAAGCACTCTGTCATACTAACAGAGAAGCTTTTATAATTGGTACAATTAATACCAGTATAATTTCTGTTGCAGTCATCATGTAGGAAGAAAACCTCATTCATTTGACTGTAAACATTAAGGGCAGTATTTCTTACACATTGTGGGTCACTAAATTCCTCACAGTACTCACAGAGGCTTGCTCGACTGAGATTATTTACATGAAGTGATTTATTGGGCAAAACTATCAGCAGAACTGCAAGCCTCAGCTGAGCTGGGTGAGATTTTTTTTATGTACCATGGCCTCCACTAGGGTTCTGGCAAGTGAACCTTTCCTGAATAATTTGAAAGACCTTGTCAAGCTGTCTCTGATAATTAGATTTGACACAGCTAATACCTGAAATACAGGCAGGACAGTCATGTGGCCAAATCATGGCTTGTCAGCAGTGAATGTGTTTGTATTGCTTGTCAGCAGTGCCAGTGTTGTTTTTGGGAAGGGAGCATTGCAAAAAGAACATCTGGAAAAAAATGTGTAGATGCTTCATCTGTTCTGTGGTACTATAAAAGGTTATAGTTTTGCTATGCCAATTATTTAAATTATATATTTAATTAAAGCATAAAAACTTTCTGTGTTTGATAAGAGGAGACTGAAGTATTTCACAATGTCTGCGCATCTCCCAAACATTTTAATTCTGAGTATCCGATAGTAACAGGATGAATTTAAGTTGTCCATTCTTCCTAGTGCTGAGGAACAGCAACATTTAACCATCTATCCCTTTAGTTTAATACTGACCTCATGTCTTCTGTCTCCCTTTTTTTTTAATGGATTATAATGTTGGATTAAGTGAGGCTATCATGCAATGTATTAGGTGCTGCTGTTGCTTTCTTTAATGACTGGAGAGGGATGCAATTTAGAAAAAGAAAGCAACTAAAACATGAGTGTGCAAAAGTATCCCTGTGATTGCTGAAATTGTAGATAACGTGACCAAGATCATCTAACTGTTGGAAGAATCTTTTAAGCAACCTGGGATTTCTATGGGCATCATTTCTGCAGAATAAATTAACAATCTGCAAATGCTGGCTCTTGAGTTTAAGGAAAAGCATAAACAATTATTTTCTGTTCCCTTAATGCCTTTTTGTGTTCTTCAGATCAAAATTTGCTCATTTATTAAGAAATGAAAATATGTTTAGCTTGCTGATAAATGAAAGAGAGCTGCTTGAAAGTAATTCAGAAATTATTCATATCATAGGCAAATTCCTAAGAGAGAGGGAAGGCAAGTACATGATGCAACATGAGGTAAAAGTTCTTCTCTTCCTTCCCTTAGAAGAGCTTTGGATGAGTGTGTTTTGTTGCTTTCTAGCTTTAAGATTTTCTTAATTTTAATTTCCTGGTATTGGAGGAAAAGCCTTTCTGGATTACTGTGGTAAACAGGCTAAATGGGTATAGTCAGAAATAGTTGTGGCTGCTTTCAACCAAATGTGGCCAGTTGCTCAATTGCTTTCATAATTCTTTCCTCTGCTTCTTAATTTGGTTGGCTGCACCCTTTTATTTTTTTCTTCTAGCTCCAAAAGAAAGTTCACAATTCAAGGAAAGAATAAATTGGAGCAGTTAGTGGTGTGTTTTTCTGAAATGCACATTCCTGCAGGTAGCAGGAGTTGCACCAATTGAGCAAAACAACTTTGCCTATTGATGTTTTGCTTGGAGCCACAGAGTGGATTATGAAATTCCTGGAATCAAATGAAACTTCAGATATACAAAGCATAAAAACAATGTGGTGAGCTTGTGGTTTGTGTTATCTGTTGGTTTTGGGGGGTAGTTTGTGTTTCCAATTTTGTCTAATTCTTGTCAGGCCTTGGACACAGAGAGAAAGAAACTTGAGTGTCTGGACTGAAGCCCTTTGAAAGCATGAAGAAAGCCAAAGCAAACCTCAGTCTGCAGCTGTCTAAAGCAATTTCGAGCTGATAGCCTGGCTTTGTCACACCCTGTTCTTTATTATACAAATCTGGCTGCTGGATTGCTTTGGTGCAGTGCTGTGCAGCAGCCAGAGATTCCTTTGGTCCAGTCCATGAGAAGTTAAGAGTTGAGCTTCCCTGAAGAAGTGATAATTCTGGTTTATGGAGTCATTAACCCCACTGCTTTTTCAAATAAATAGAAGATAAACTGGAACAAATGTTTGTATCTTATTCTTATTTGGTCTGTTTGGCTGTATCACAGTGTAATTTTAAGCTGTGTCACAGGAGTTGGTAGTGTGATGTTATTCCCCCTCCCCCCCCCACCAGTGTATTGCTAGCTCTCTTTTCTTTCCTTTTGTTGTCCTTTTGTTTCTCTCTGATTTCTGTGATGTTGTTAGACCTTTTTTTTTAACCAAGGATAAAGCAAACTTAGCAGGGAAAGGGAGTCTCCTACTTTATGAAAATGAAGATATGATCCATGAGAGAATTAGTGCTATAAAAAATGTTAGAGTATTATTTATACAGACTTCAACCCTTTTTTTTTTTTCCTTGAAGATGCCTAGATGTCCTGAGAAGTGCTGTAATGCCTTCTGGATTTCCCAGTTCATACTTAGCTAAACTGTGTGTGTGCAGAATGGATGGGGAATCTTATTGCCTGATGCCTAGTGAGATTTCTCTTCCCTCAATTAGCTGGATCATGTCAGTACTGCCGGAGACAAACTGTGGCAACTTCTGTCTCTAGTTAGGGACTAACACTTAGAAAATGCTGGAGGAAGCTCAGGTGTGGCTATAAGCAAATTAAACTGTTTCTAGCTTCCATGAGTCCTAAGCTCCTTAAATAACCCCTTAATTGCTAACTTGTTAAAGTTTTTAATAAATATTTACTGATTTGTCTCACATACTTGGGCGGTGTGAATGTGATTTGATGGGCATGTCTTCATTCTTCATGATGAAGAATTTGGCACCTAAAGGATTAAACGATCTAGTTGCTTGTGATCTAGGTCAGATATGAATCTGGTGATCTGGATAATGAACCCCCAACTTGACAATTAGCTTGCAGTAGACCTTCACTGTAAATTACAGCATTTGTCTAACATTATGTACAAGTCTAAAGTTGCAACATCATCCCCTTTTCTTTGGTTGTAATATTAAAGAGAACTTAAAAAAAAAATTATTGTGAAATACAGCTAAGAAAGGAAAATTCCACATGAAGACTCTTGGCTTATTCTGAGGTTATGTTTGGGTCATTCAGCTTTTAAAAAGAGTGAAGACTAGTGATGAGAATACTAATTTTTTGTATGTAGTTGAAGCTATTGCTTCTTTACACATGCTGTATAGAGTCATCAAGGTTTAGATTTATAGTGGCTGCCTATTCTTATATTGGAAGATTTGATTAAATATTTGCTATATTTCCATCTTCAGGTTGCACTGGGATTGTGCCAGTGCCTGTAGATTGATTTGCCTTAAAAGATAGATTCCTCAGTTCCAAAAGTACTGTTTTTCATTATATAGATGTCTTTTTAAAGGTTTTATGCATCTTTTTGAAGATTTTTGCATCTTTTTTCCTGAAGAATAACTAATGCTCCCTTTTAACATATAATCAGTGTGACTTCAGCCCACTGTTTTAAAACCTAACTATTTTAAGATTCATAGGTGTTCTAGTGATACAGCTGTACGCTGTTTCATTACCAGTGCACCTGTAGCAGAAGTGGTGAGAGGGAGATGTGGTGACCTGAATAGCTGAGTATATTGTTCACTAATAGATTTTATCCTGCTGATAAGAGGCTGAGGTACCTTCCTGTGTAATAGCTGGGGCACAGCATGAGTCAGTGACTTTATCAAAGTCTGTTCATATGCTGGAACTCAAGTCTCTTGAGCCCAGTTCTATTGTTTTATGCATGAAGCCAGTTTTCCTAATTCAATGTATTTATTTCTACTTTTAAACAGAATTTATGCCAAGTCACTTGAGTACTGGCAGACATACATTTATTTGCTTGTTTGTTTGCTTGTTTGTTTTCTCAGGGCATTTCATTAGTGCGAAAACATTGCTCCTTGCTCCTTCAGAATTCCTGCCTAACTACAGCTGTTTTGAGCTTGGGGTGCTCGAACAGTGGCAAGTATATGAAGCTAGGCAGATAGTTTGCAAACATGCAGGTGCCAGTTTGATTCCAGTTTGATTTGGGAAGAAGATGTGTTTCCAGTGCTGAGGCCAGGCTGATATGTGCAGAGATCATGGATGTGTGTGGCATTTGCCAGCTGCTGAGCTGCTATAAATGATATCATCAGAGTCACACTTTGTCTGTGTCATGCTCTGGGTTCATAATTTGGCTTCAGCCAGCAGCAGGTCAGAGTTGCTTCGTGTTTGAATCCAGTTTTCCTTGCAATACTGGCCATCAGTTTTTCCTTGTCGTTCTTAAAAGGATGAGTGTGATGTGTGATGTGCTTCCTCCATGTGTACTATGTATCCTTGGTGGTTCTTTTCCCATGGTTGCAGGATTTACACAAGCCCAGTGATGGGTGTTTTCATCTTGGTTCCACATTGAGTTGTGAAATTGCATTTGCACGTGGTGGGGTAGCAGAAATAAAGGTAGGGCTGTCTTTGATCAGGGATTTCAGTGATGTCTGTTGAATGTGCAATTTGATCAAATTACCAGCTCACTGGTTCTAATACATGGTCTTTCTTGGAAAATAAATCTTGCTGATACTATGTTCCCAAATAGTGTCTCACTTGGTTTTTCAAAAAAGAAAAAAGTTGTTCTTTTGGGCTTTTAAAAATCTATTTTCCCCATCATCCTCTAACATTACTTGCTGGGTTGGAAATGAGCAGTACAGAGACTTTGAGATGCCTTAGATATTATTTGCTTTAGTTGCTATCTGCTCTTCTGCATGCAATTCTACTCCTTGGGAAATAAATTCTATGTTTTCAACTGTTTTTTTTTTTTTTGTTGATGTTGTTTGCACTAAATGCACTATTATGTTTTCCCTGATCTACTTCTGGAAATACTTGGTGAACCAGGGCAGAGTGTTGGCTGTGTGTTGGCCTTTTTCCAGCTCAAACACCCAACAGTCACATGTGTAGGGGTTATCATCCTGAACTTTGTTCGGGCTTTTGGATGTGATAAATGCTCCAGGATCAACATGACAGCAGTTAATGAAACTACAGGTCACCAGTGTTTGTTTCTGAAGTGGAAACTGGCTGTGGGAGGGGAAGTGTGTTTCCTCTTACTTCATAATGTGGAAGCAAGGGATCTGCCTGGACTTCTGTGTTCTGCTCTTCAGAGCTGCTGTGTTGCTGCAACACTGCTGGGCTGCTTTCAGCTGAATGAAGTGGTGGAGGAAGGTGGGGAGGAGCTACGTGGTCTTTGATGTTTAGTGGTGCACGTGTAGTTCAAGATGCTGTTCAGTGCAACACCATGCAGTAAATTTATGGATGCCTTGTGTAAGTGGTTCTCATGTTTGTATCATGGCTAGGTGGCATCTTCCAGTGGCATGAAAATAAGAGGGAAAAATAAAGTTTCATTTCTTTGGGTCACAGGCACTTTGTTGGGCTGTCTGTTTATTATTGGGGTATCCTGGACATCCGAAGCACGGTGGGCATCAGGGAAGGGAGGGGATTCTGCCTCTCTGCTCTGGTGTGATCCCCTCTGCAGTGCTGCATCCAGCTCTGGGCTCCCAGCACAGGAAGGTCATGGACCTGTTGGAACACGTCCAGAGGAGGGGGCTGCCAAGATTATCAAAGGGATGGAGCATCTCTCCTATGAGGAAAGGCTGAGAAGACTGGGATTATTCAGCCTGGAAGAGTGAAGGCATCAGGGTGACCTAATTGCAGCTTTCCAGTACCTGAAGGGAGCCTATGAGAAAAATGGAGAGAGAGTATTTACAAGGGCATGTAGTGACAGGACAAGGGGGAATGGCTTCAAATGGAGAGACAGTAGGTTTAGATTGTATTTTAGAAAAGAATTCTTTACTGTGAGGGTGGTGAGGCACTGGAACAGGTTGCCCAGAAAAGTTTTAGATGCCCCATCACTGTAAATGTTCAGTGCCAGACTGGATGGTGCTCTGAGCAACCTGGTCTACTTTAAGGTGTTCCTGCCTGTGGAAAGTGTTATAAATTAGATGTTCTCTAAGGTCCCATTCAACCCAAATCATTCTATGATTCTATGAAATATGTGATAGTGATTAAAGTGTGACTTCTTGCATATTCTAGAGTATGTGATGAAACAAAGATTACAGAATTGGAAAAAGTGAGTTTACTAATTGATTATTTCAACTTGGCCCTAAAGGTGTGATTTGAGCTTGTTTATGTTATGAATAGACTACCCTGTGTATCCAGCAGTACATTTTTATATATCATTAAAATTAGCCATCTGCATGTGTAGTCAGACCACTATGCTCTCAATTTGTGCTTGTGTCCTGCCTTCACTTTTCTTTATTCTTCCCTATTCCCCGGTATTAAATTTGAAATTTCTTCAAGTAGTCCAAAAAGACAGGACCAATTTTCTGTTCAGTGAAAGGCTTTTGTCCCAATTCTCTTTGTTGATTACTAGAAAATGCTTGTGGCCATGTAAGCAAAACATAAACAAAATATCTGTATTAGCTATGCATCCAACTAACATTTCTGCAAGTATGCTGACATCGGTGGAAAGAATTTGGTAAAAAAACCCAACAAATACAATGATTTACAGTCTTTTTTTCTCAATAAATCTATTATTTATGGAGAGTTACAGTTGTAATGCTGATATGGGAAGTGTTACTACTGACCAGCAAAGATCTTTGATATCTGTTCTCCAGCAGTCATGTGGATTTTCTGGATTTTCTCATCTCTCTCTCTGTCAACAAAAATAAGAAGAAAGGTAAATAGAAGTCAGTGAGTCTATTGCATTTCTCTTAGTTGGGCATTCCTGCTCTTAAATTAGCATTGCAAAACACCTCTGTCATAAGATAAAGTGGCATTTACAGGTTTGCACATGCTGAGTTGTTTTGTTGGATTTTTTTTGTGTGTGTGTGGTTTTTGAATTTTTTTTAATGCTTTAATTTTTTTTCCTGTGGTGTTTGTACCATATGCAACCACTCAAGACCTCCCCACATTTATTTTGGCTGGTGTCACTCCTCAAAGTTTCTCATGGATTTTAGTCTTTTGGGAAGAAAGGTAGAGGAGTTTCAACTGCACCACATTTAACAGGTTTTGCAGGTTACTAGAGGTCCAGGGGACTGCAGTTGGAGAGTCACAAACATAGGGTGGGTACACAGCTCTAAAGCTTTGGCAGCAGGGTGAATTGTGACTGAAAGTGCCAATACAAAAGTACAGCAGCCTTGTTGAAGCTAATCATCTTTAAAGGCTTAATGTTCTTTGTTACGTAGCTTCTGACTGATCCTGTCTGAGATTTTGTGCCAGTGTGGCCTTCATCTGTTCAGGACAGTAAGAAACAATACTGCCGTGATACTGTCATGTTTTTAACATGCAGGGACTCCTAAATCATGGTGATAGTAGGGGGAAGTACAAACCTACCGTGACTGTGCCTGTGGTCTGGCCTGTGCAGCTGAGCACCACTGAGCTGCTTCATCTGCTTCTCCCTCCCTCCCCAGCTCCCTCCCCAGAGTCTGGAAGGTGCTAATTGATTGCTGTGGTCTGTGGCTTTGATATGTGGTTTTGTGCTGCACATACCCAGTGGAACACATTGAAGCAGCCTGGACCTTAACAGCTGCTTTTCACTGAATTTGTAGTGTGTATCTTTGCATCTTCCTGTAGGCACTGGTTTAAATGGGCAAAGTAGAAAGTTACAGCCTGATTTTGACTCATCAATGTATAGACTGATGCTTAAAAAACCAATTAAGTTTAAAATACCACAGCTAATCGGTTAAATTGGGTTTTCTTTTCTTCTGCTTCAGCAATAATTTTATTGTAAACTGGGACATGAGAAGAAATGTTAATACATTAAGAAAGGATTGCATTTAGGAACTTCCAGTGTAAGAATTATCTATTGGTGCGAACTGGGACTTGAAAATAAGATTAAGGAAGAATTTTAAGGCATATGTCTTATTTGGCTGAGGGATCTTTCACACATCTTGCAGAGTTTTGCAGTAATCCTAAAGAGCTTTTGCTTGTGAGGAGCAGAAGAAAAAGCATGAAGATTTGAACTGACACTTTGTCTTCAATACTTATTCCACTTACCCCAACCTAAAAATGTTGTGTTTATATGATGAGATGGGTAGGAGAGTTGCTGGTGCCAGTACTGTACACTAGGTCGTTCACTGTGGTTCTGAGGACCAAATGTGGACAGACCACTTTTGTCTGTGCAGTCTGCCATGGACCAGAATTGTTAGAAACTGTTCTCAGTTTTAGTCATTCAGAATCCCCTGTCCTACAGAAATCAGCAAATGTTTTTTCCAGCTGTCATTGGCTAATGCATTCACTGAACAGTTCAGGGTTTCCAGTGTTTTGCTGCCTTATTTTCATATGTGGTAGATTGAATTAGGCCAGTTCCTTTGGTGTAGAGAGGTTTTATTGACATTTAAGGTTTGGGTTTGTTTTGTGGATAGTTCATTGATAGTGTAGTCCTACAATTACAAACCAGCAGTGCGGCACAAATGAGATTCAAGACTGGGATTTCTGACTCCTTCCTTCTGGTCTGTGTGTAAGATGAGCTGTGAATTATCCAAAATAAGGTTTGAGCAAATGAAAGTATACTTGATTTGTCTTGTGACAGGCTCTTCTCTTTAATCAGAAAACTGACAGCCTTTCAGAAGCTTACCATGTGATAACTGCTTCACAATACCTCTCTAATTATATTTGCTTTTTAAATACTTGTGTGTTGAGTAGCTCTTGAGCATGCTGTTGTTGCAGGAGTGAATTTGACATGTCAGAGCATCTGTCACTGCTCTGGAGCAACAATGTATAGATGTTACTCCAGGTGCTTGGAAGTTTTCTCATAAAGGTAGTGCTCCAGATACACGAAGTAAATTGTTCCCAAAGCTAAAAAGATCTTCTCCATGGATTCTTCTAGTTATCCACATGAAACTACCTGTGAGAAGTAGTAGCAGAATATCAGGAACAGGCTTTGCCAGTTAAAGAGCCTGCCATGAGTTGTAGCTGGATCCAAGGATACTGTGATCATTCATGGTGGTTCTCCAGGGGAAAGAAGAGACTTTTCAAGTATGCCAGTAGATGGTTATCTCGCATTGAGGAGCCCAGCTGTGAAATGTTTGCTCTCCCAGTGGTTGGTTTGTTTGTTTGTTTGCTGTTCCTTTTGGGCTTTGTTTTTGATGTAGAAAGCACGAATGTCCAACGAGAATAACTGTGCTGCTGTACATCAGCGGTGTGTCTCTCCTGTGTATTTCAAACCAAGGTGTTTAGATTACAGTGGCACTTGGAAAGGCAGGGGGGGATTAAATCCCTGTAGCTGTGCAAGACTGAGCATGGTAGTGGTGAGACCAGAGACCAAAACCTGAGGGGACACTTTTATGTCTGACGTTCCTGTTGCTGTTTCCCTAGCTATGGACAGAATGTGTTCAAGTAGTTCTTGTAATGCTTTCTCTTGGATTTTAATCTTTCTGAGGGAGGAAAGGAGGAGAATACAATTATTTCAGTTCTCTAGAACAAGATGCTTTTGACAGTACTCTCTTTTAATACTATTTTTAAGTGCTTAAGTAGGGGTGAATACTAAGTTGCAGGTAAAACCCGTGCTGTCCTGTGACTGCCTTAGCTGAGTAATCACTGCATTGGTGGTCAGTCTGTCTTTCCCTCTCTTGCTTTCAGCTTATGACTTTGAATTTATGGAAAGCCTGTGTCTTTCATGTTAGCTTGAGCTGTAAGTTTTCTTTTTCCCTTGAATGTGGGAAGAAACAGACTGCTGAAGGAACCAGAAGGAAAGGTGTAATTTTGGGAAATATGTATGTTACATTGTCTAACAACTCTGCCCCTCCCATATCTGTTGAAATGTGGAGTTTCATTTTATTACTTAGGTTACTTTCAGGGCGTTCTTTGCTGCTTGAGTGACTCTTATCTCAGTTTGTGTGTTTTGATAAGTATTTGTTAAAGGTTTCTGTTTTGCAGCTGGAATAATGTAATGTAAAACTTGTAAGAAAGCAAGGGGTATTGCATTAGGGAAGATATAGCTTTGCTTTCTTAAATGAAAAGGTCAAAGAGAAGGGAGAGGACTAAAAAAAATAAAATCCTTCTTTCACCCCTTACCAATCATCAAGATCAGGTTCTTTTTAATTTTTATAAGTAACTCTGGTGCAATATTGCCCAACTTTCCTAAAGTACTTTTGCATGTTTTCAGGAATAGATGAATAAATACCCTTCTTTTCTTCTGTGACCATTCCTGTCACCTGTTAACAGTGCTTTAAAAAAGGAGAAAGGGTCCAGAGTAATTCCTAGTTTATTTCAAATAAACAAAGTGCTTGTTTTTCTAAAGGCCTGTGATGTCCTGAAGAAAGATTTTTAAAAACTAAACTTCAGTGCATATTTTTCCTTAACAGCCTATGATTTTTTTTTTTTCCTTTAGAGATCAGGAGTTTCCATGTAGCAGTCTTGTCATTCTCTGTTTCAAAAGACACAGGCTTGGTCACTTGAGACTGAGTCCTTTCTTTTACTCTAAACCAGAGATCAGAGAATATTTAAGCACCACCTCTTTGGTGCAATCTGCAGAAACCTGTTAAAATCTGGTTATTATTTTAAAGACAGTTTACAAAAGAGCCCTTTTCACTGGAATGTCAGCCAAGCAAATTGCTTTCTTGTTGATTTGTACTCTAAATGTATAAACTTAACCACATGGCAGTTGGATAACTTGAATGATAACTTTAACTGCTAATCTTTTCAAGTTTTTCTTTTTTTATGGTAATGTGTGTTGTGGCAGAGAGTGGGACAGAGCACAACTACTTAATCTTCCCTATCAGTTTGATAAAATCTAGACCTAGTCAAGCAATTATACCCTGCCATTGTCATGTTAATTCACATGTGGTGACTTGTTCAAATTTTTGTTTTGTTTGATGTCTGTATTCGATTTCTTCCATCATCTCAGTTGTTTTCTGCTTGCTTCCAAGCCTGATCTGTGAATAAATAATCAGATATAAAAAGCACGTGTGTTTCAAGTTCTGTGAGCAGACAGGACAGTTTGTACCAGTGAGTGCTGAAGCTGAGCTGTAGAGCCAGTGCAGCTGGAGTGCAGAAGGCAGCGGGGTTTGTCCTTGCAGGATAGTTCAGAGTAGGTAGGTGTATATGTCCCTTCCTTGGATTGTGCAGATGCAGTGCTCTCACTGCTGAAAGCTGGAGCTTCTCCTTCAGATTGTTGTGTAATTTATTGTCCTGTCTTTGTATATATAATTTGGTATATTTATCATTCCTCAAATTCAGAATTTGGGGCCCTTCTGTGAGTATAGAACATTTAACAGTGTGCCCAGCTGGCCAAGAAGGCCAATGGCAGCCTGGTCTGGATCAGCAATAGTGTGGCTAGCAGGACCTGAGCAGGGATTGTCCCCTGTTCTGGGCACTGGTGAGGCTGCACCTCAAATCTTGTGTTCAGTTTGGGGCTCCTCCTGGCAAGAAGGACATTGAGGGGCTGGAGCATGTCCAGAGAAGGGCAAGAGAAAGGTCTGAAGCAGAAATTCTGTGAGGAGGAGCTGGGGTTTTTAGACTAGAGAAAATGAGGCTCAGGGGAGAGCTTATCCCTTGTTATAACTCCCTCAAAGGAGGCTGTAGCCAGGTGGGGATTGGTCTCTTCACCCAAGGAACAAACAACAGGGCAAGAGGAAGCTGCCTCAGATAGAACCAGGAGAAGGCTAGGTTGGATATAAGGAAAAAAATGTTCACTGGAAGGGTTGGAAGAGGCTGCCCAGGGAAGTGGTGGTCACCATCCCTTTAGGTATTTAAAAGTTGTGTAGATTTGGCACTCAGGAACATGTTGAGTGGTGGACTTGGAAGAGTTAGGTTTTGGTTGGACTCCATCTTTTCCAACCAAAATGATTCTATGACTCTTTGACATAGATTGTCACAGTCCAAGCAGCTTCTCATTCCAGCTGTTAGCCTGGCAAAATGTTTTGGGTTTTTATTTTTCTTTGTTTTGTCACTTTCTAGAGAAGGGAACCCACGTCTGTGGTGGTGAAATAGCAGCCCAGAGGCCTTTCAAACTGAATCTTGACTTGAGCTGACAGAAGCCATGAGAAAACAGCTCTTAGTAGAGAACAGTCCTGCAGCAGTGGAAAACAACTTGTTTTCCTTGAGAAATACTCTAGGACTGTGGAAAACAACCTGGTTTCCCTGAGAAAGAACTCTAGGACTGTGAAAAATGCTAGCCACCTGTATAAACTGTTTACACACCATTAGGTACTAAAATGAAAACAGTCTGTCACAAACAACCCATTCTGCACATACACACTGGGGGATTGAGTGACCAATCAATACTGGGTAACAACTTGTTACTGACCAGTTTGGGACAGACAGGGGATGTTCTTTAAAACTCTGTATAAAGAATGTGGGAATAAACTGGGATCTTCTGGTTTGGTCCATAAAATGTGTGTCCTGCATCTTTCTTTAACAAGTGCCACAGGGCCTCGTCTAAATTAAGTTGATAACATTTTTTGGCAGCCATGGGTTGCTTTAGTCTCTGCTCTGGTTTTGTCTGCTTCTCACTTGTGATGTGCAGTTAAAGCTTCAAGTGTGTTCAAGTGTGTCTGGGCTCCAAGGGCAGGGTTGTGGATCCTTAAACTGATGACAAGCAGAAACAGTATTTGAATATGAACTGTTGTTTACAGGATTCAGGGAAGAGAGACAAAGGAAAAATAAGTTCTTTCTGTTTTATAAACAAATTATCTCAAGCTTAATAATGCCTCAACTCCAGAAATGTCAATGGAAGCACTTTAGAAAACATCTTTCTATTTGGAAATGCTGGCTCGCTCATTTTCCCTCAGCTTCACCAATGAAACTCAAACATGACTGAACTAAGTCCTGAATTTCTGTATTCCTACTCTGTTATAGGAAGTCTTCCTCATATCATCAGAGTGGAGAGAATAGTCACTTCCACTGCAAGAGATACACACTCGAGTTTCTAAGGGAGGTTGTGAATTCTTTCATAGTATTGCTTGTCTTGGACAAGAAACTGCTTTATCTGCTCTCATGAGACTGTCTTATGGCAAAATGCACAATACCTAGTAAAGCAGCAGGAACAATTAAGTGAGGGAAAAATCAAAAAGTTACTTAGGCTTGGACTTTCACTTAGAAATTTTGCATGTTATGCTTATTTAGAAACAAAACCAGCTCGACTTTTCCCCAAAACCATAATAGTATATTTAAGCTAATTCTTGTGTCAAAGCATGAAGCATACAAATAATATAAAAAAGATTCTCACTGTGTAATACACTGTAAGTGTTCCTTTTGTTTGAAAACAAAATGAAATATGGAATTGCATTAGAAGACGAAAACATTTTTTGTTTCCTACTGTGTAGGATTGCAAGATGTTTCTTTTTCATGCCTTGTGCTTCTCATGAGGATGTGGTGGTTGCTCTTGCCTATCCTTAATTGCTTTTGCTCAGTTATTTTGATTTTTTTTGATCATTTAGTGATCTTTGATTCAGGAACCAAGTGCCGCTGATATCTAGGGTTGGAAACTCATTTTTGAGAAATGTACTGAAAACCCAAAGTAGTGAGGCTTTCACATGCTTGTGTGCCAGAAGCTTTATTTCCCAGTCAGAGTCAGTGAGTTTTACTGTGTGTCACTTTTGAAATGCACATTATCAGCCTACATTTGATTCATTGGCCTCTTGTAAAATTTCTAATCTGGAAGTGCCAGAAGGATTACAAGATTTCTTTGCACACAGAGTCCAACTCTTGCACAACCATCCAGACCAACGATGAGTGAAGTTTCTCCTGTGGCATGTACCACACTACCTTACTGACTATTTAAATCAGTATTTCCTGTTAAGCTCTCTTAGCAGTTATTGATGGCAGAAGCAATAATTTTATTATTTGCCCAGACAAATAAATTGCAATAATTGGAGAAGCTGGCATGTGAAATGAGGCTGGAATATCTGGGCTTTCTCTAGCAATAACTTTTTTAAAAGAGCAACAGTGAGAGCAGGGAAAGGAGAGTATAAAACTCATCCTTTAAAGTAAAGTTTTGTGTATTTTGGTGCTTCCTGCAACTTTTGTTTATTTAAAGGAAACCTGTATTCGCAATAAAGATGTTGAAGTATTCTGTTGTGTTCATGTAAGGCTTTGGTCTTACCTAATTAGAAGCTTCATTTTTAATATGTTTTAGTCAGAAACAGCTCATATTGGAGCTGTCAGAAAAGGTTTTTTTTTGACACACGACTGTTGTGTCACTTCACACTTTAAGTCCCTATTTGACAGTTTTGGGAAGGTGTGGAATAAGACTTCTTTTTTTTTTTTTTTTTTTTTTTAATTTACCCAAATTTAAAAAAAAACTATTTAAGTTACCCATTGCTATTCTGTCTGCTGCTTTTTCTGGAAACTATATATGACAGTAATACAGGCTGTCCTCTGCACCACAGTTGCTACCAGCTGTTTTCTCTGTCAAAACTTGGATTAATTTCACTTCTGTATCAAGCTGCAGCAAGGTTATTCTTGAACTCTTTGATCTTTGAGGGTCCTTTGTGGTCATTCTGTCCTTCTTGATGCTGAAGATTCATCTTTTAATAAATAAAGAAATAAATAGCCCAAGGATTGAGCACTTGGTCATTATGTGTTGAAATAAAGATCTCAGCTCATTTATCTGATTTCTCATTGTGTTTTCCTCTCTCCTCTCCCACTTGAATCCTGTTGCACTTAGGAAAATAAAGCTGTGCTGTCTCAAGTCTTTGTGTTCAGGAAGAGTTTTGCCTAATGGTTATGACTCATGAGAGAGGAATTGGTGAAAATATAACTTTATTTTTCTGAGCCTTGTATGGGCTTACTGATGATGAAGTATTTGGTAGCCATTTCATATAACACCCTAATTATAGGTGTGCAGATGTGCTGAATGCGTGTTTGGACGTGTTTTCTTGTGGAGAAATCACAATATCATGCAAGTTTGATCTCCTTCTTGGTTTTTCTCTACATATGCAAATATTTAGGTAGTAATTCCATACAAGTGACAAAGTTTTGAGATATCTGCCATTTTAGAGGGAAAAATCACGTGAATGATATTTTTTCCTGCAAAGGTATTTAATGTTTAATGTTGACATTTCTGCAAAAAAAGGTCTTGCTGGAAATATTTCTTGGATGTGAAGTCATGGCTGCCTAGTGGCAGCAGATGTGGCACATGAAAAACATGCAAGCTGATGTGTTTGTTGTGACCTTCCTGTCCCAGGCTGAGCTGGGCTTCCCCTCCAGCTTTCCCAACCACATGAAGTTTTGGTCATGTGTGCTTTCTACAAGAAGAGACTTCAAGTAATGAAGTCAGTCCTGTTTCTTGGAAGGGGGAATCTCTCTGCCTTGGTGGTGGATCAGGACCTCTGCTGGTTTGGTGTCACAACTTGACCTGACTGCCAGGAGCAAATTTTGCTGACTGAAGAAAGTAGACGTGTCCTGTCAGTTTCTTGGGGTTTAGAAAAGTGCTTTGAATTCAGTGATTATTTCACCTAAGATGAGTTGTATGGGGTTAATGCTTCATTGCCCATTTTCACAGTGGAGATTGGATTATGTGGGGTTTTCCCTGGACCAAAAACCTCTTTTATAATTTACAGACTATAATGGCAAAATTTAGCTTCTGACCAACAGTCAATTGCTATTTTTCTTTTGCAATCAAAACAGTATTTCAGCACAATATATTCTTTTTTAATGTAAACATTGTAGTTGTCTGGGAACTCAGTCTGGGAATGAAAGCAATGATCCAGAATTTAAACATTCAGAATGCTGATGTTGGATAAGTATCTGTAGAATAAACATATTTTTTTCCTCTAACTGCTTTATTTCTTTCATGAAGTTTCCCAGTTGAGAATGCTTTCAGTTAACTAGCACAGTTTTTCATCCTTAAGTAGTATGGTCTTCTGATTTACTTGCTGCTGAACAGCAGTAATGCATGAAGGCCCTCAAATCTGTGGTGGTTGACAAGAATTTTAATTGAAGAATAAAACATCTGGAAATCTGTGATCTATTTGGTGATCAGAATTGTTTTGTAAATTCTATCAGTTTTAAATTTCCATTTCAGAATTTGTTACTAGTGGTGTAGTCTCACATTCTGAATTCATGCATCTTCACGTTAATAATAGTAAAATCTTGATCTCTGAAAAGGAATTTTTTCATCACACATTGTCTGTGGCAGTCACTTTTGGAAGGCACTTCACAGGTCTGGGCTACTTGAAGACTTGCAGATATTGTAGAAAGTTTTACCAGGGAACCTTTTGATTGTATAAGTACTTGATATTGTGTGTACCAGCATTGCTTCTGAATTGATGAAGTTTTCTTTTGGGAACACACTGTAGAACAATGGTGTCCCTCTTGCTGCCATTGGTGCAGTATGGCAAAGGGAAACCTTAGCAGCAAATCCTGAACTGCTGGTTTTTGTCTTTGGGAACTGTGTGAATTTGGTGGAATGCCCTCATAGTTTCATGCATTGCAAATTTGTTTTTCCTTATTCTTTGCTTTCTAATTTATTATTTCTTTCATTCTATTTCATTGTTAGAGGCACAGAGTTTGTAGAGATTGGTAAGATGATTCTGATTCCTTTGAAGACAGATTATCTTTCTGGTGCTTCACAGGAACTTCTCAGAGTTGCAAGACTCCTCAGCAGAGACTTTGGGATACAAGTCTTATGCCAGGGTGATTGCAGGAATATTTCTTCACCACTGAAGCAGTGAGTTTATCTGCAGGATTGTAGGACCAGGAATGGAGATTCTCTTTTGCTTTCATAATGTAACTTATGCTGTTCCTGAAAAGCAGAACTGAAAGATGTAGTCACCATCTGAGCTGGCAGAGGGGTGGGAACACTTTTTCCTAAGAGCTTCTTGGAGATGCTTTAGAAAAACCCCAGTCATTGCTGAGATACTAAATGTGCTTTTTTGCCTAATGCCTCTGATGCAAAGAGGAAAATGCCCTTGGCAGGGTGGAGTAGGGCTGCTGGAAGATTTCAAAGATCCAACCAAAAAGGCAAATAACCAGAGCCCAAGAAGGTGTGGTGGAGCTGAGGGACAATACCAACAGGACTTGGCACTTTTCCCACAGTAAGATGCTACTTTATTTCATATGTGGTAATTAACATGTTAATTATATGTTTCTTGATGTGGAGGATTATGGAGTTTGTACCCTTGTAGTTGCAAGGGTAGAGAGAGGAGAAATGAGTCAAATCTGTTTTCACTGATAAAAGTTGTAGCACTAGAGAAAAAAAGGTAGGAAAAAAAAGATAAATTGATACATATTTTATCTTAGTGTACTGTGTACTTTCTGTAGGAAAAAACAATGGTTGGAGGTTGTGGCATCTAAACAATTTTGCATATTTATGAAAAAAATTAGCCCACTCTGCTGACATCTGAAAGATTTCTTAACTTGCCTGTTCTGATTGGTATGGGGAAAAGTAGCATTTAGACCATGGGATTTTGCATTTGAAAGAAGGAAAATCATAAAATTCTTGCAAGAGTTGAGTTCTCTCTTTTAAGAAGTGGGCAGGTTAGAATGTGTCTTTTGTGCTACACAATGTGATTTGTTCAGACTAAATAGCCTGGTTTTACTTGTCCCAAAATTACACTACAATTAATGACCCCAGCATGCAGAAAAACTGGTAATAGGGAATGTCCAGCACTGTGGAAGAAACATTTGGGAGCAGTAGGTTCCTAAAAGAGGCACTGTTTGGAAGAATGGTATTCATTGTGCTGATATTGGTAGTTCTCTTTTTATTAGATTGAACACTAAAAATATGGTTTTGTTTTTGGCTTCTGTGTTGTCCTTAGTTGGGAGAGTCATGACAAAATCTGGACTTTAGTGTAGTAGAAGAATGGCATTGATTCTTATCTGTGTCAAGAAGAAAAATTCCATCAGTGATTAGGATTGCTCAAATTCTTATTGATCTCGAGTTTTTACGTATAAATTACCTTAGAGATGTTTGTTTTTCATTTTACTCTTTCAATTTCCTTTTTTCTGTTTGATGCAAAGTGTTTGGTTGCATGTAGTTTTTTTTTCCTTCAACTTGCAAAAACCCTTTCCATAAACTTTTAAAGACTTTTCCTAAAACATTGCTGCTGCCATCCCTCTTTTTTGTTGTATTTTGAAAATTTAAACTCTTACTTAGGTGCCTGAAAAATTTTGAGGGATTTTCCAAAATAGTAAAACAATTTCTAACTTTGGTACACTTAATGTGGAGTTGCCTCAGACCTGAGCATATGAATGAGGTGGGTGTGAAATTGCTGACAGCTGGAGAGGAGCCTTTGGGCCTGCATGAGCAGGATGCTGCTTGGATTAAACTGAAATGGTGAGAGGCTGAGCTTTTCCTTATTTGCTTTAAAGGTGTGGGATTGACAAGTCAGTAATACGTTGCTTTTTAATCCTCATAGCCAAAATTGCTAAGCTTTCAGAAACCCATGAGCTGCCATGGGTAATATGACATGATTAAAATGGGACTCCAGAAACCTCTTAGACTTTGAACTTTATTTCCATTCAGGTTTTGGATGGGAATGAGTAACTTTGTGTTTTAGTTTCATTGTAAATTTTCTTGTTTTGATGGCTCTTTCAATATATTTGTCAGATAAAAATGAGGAGTAAAAAGTTTATTTGGTTTTAGGGAGTTGGAATGTGTTACTGCTCTTAGGAATTCTGCTACATGGCCCGCATCTGCTAAGTTACTAAATTAATCCTGTGTATCCACCTTGCTAAGGTAATGACTAAATCCTGCTCATGTTCTCAGTGTTATGGATTATATTAGATTAATTTCTCACCTTGCGAAAGGGGACACAGAAAAGGAACGCAGAGTTGCTTTTAAAGTGTTCAGATGGTGCATTTTTTTATATAAAATGTCATACAAGTCCATACTGCAGCTCTTGGACAAACTACTTCGAGTGTTCTGTTCCTCTGAAGCTGCTTTGTTGGCTCTTGTAGGAGATTGATGCCTGGGAAGAAGAGGGGAGAGGCCAACTCTAGCCTTAGCTTGTTCTAGCCTATTTCACAATGCTTGCCTGATCTTGGCCCACTGCAAAGAAAATACCTTGAGAAATCTAATATTAGTCCTTAAAATTGCTTGAAGATGATCTTGGAAGTTAAATCTAAATGTTTGTTCACCTTCTAGCTTTTTAGGGAGGATATTGTTCAGTAAAGCCAGGGCAGTTTTAATCCATGTTAAATAAATCTGTCATTCCCAGAGTTTATCTGTTAAGTCAGTGAAACTTGAAGTTAGGACTGAGGAATGGTGATGTAATTCCAGTCCTTCTTAAAAGCTCGGTGCATAAATGTATATATTGTTGTAGAAAAATATAAACACTCATACAAACGGGTGTGGTTCTTCTGCCTTCCAAAAGAGATCCAGAATAGCTTTAGAAAGCAATGTTGTCAGGCTTTGTGCAAGACTTCTGGTTTGTTTGGCTAGCACTGAGATTAGTACTGATCTTAAAGGGAATCATTGGATTCTGATGCTGTTAAGTGAAGCTTGGCCACCACCCAGCAACTAATGGTGTAATGTTGGCTCAGCTCGACTCAGATAAGGAACAAAAGTATTTTCTTTCAAATCCAAATGGAAAAAATATCGAGGTTTTTGTGTCTTCTACTGGCAGCGCATCTGGTGCTGGAGAAACTCACAGGAGCACTTGTTACCAAGGTGTTTCAGAGCAAAGTGAGGAAACAGGCAGCTGCTGCTGTCTCTTCTGTATTTTTAAATAGTTGCATCCAAACATGAAAGTACAGTGTACTAATATGAATAATGCCAAAGAAAAAATTGAAAGCTGTACTGATATGAATAATGCCAAAGAAAAAATTAAAAGCCCTGGTGTCCTTGGGTCCCCTCCCTTCTCTCCTTGGATCTGTCTTCAGCCTTTTGGTCAAAACATTTAGCAGATGCTTAGTTTCTTTTAGTGTTTTAGAAGGTGAATCTTTGAAATGACTCTGCCTTATGGGTTTGCTGGGATTCCATTGTATTCAGCAATGTTAGTGTTTGGTTGATATTTAAAGCACTCTTTGATCTTGAATGCCCTGTTCCTCCCTTTCGATGATAACTGCAGTTTGTAACAAGCAACAACCCTATTGCTGCTTCCTTTATCTTTCAGTTTGGTGTTACTTTGTAAAATGTGGAGATTAAAGGGAAAAAAATAGTTACTCTTCAGTAGGCCGCAGCATTATTCACATAACCAGTTAACTGCTCCTGCTATTTGAAACCTAATTGTACTCAAGTGCTGTCTTATTTTAGTGTTTGTAGCTGGAGTCCATTCGGGTTTACAGTCTGCTAAATAACACACTCTGGTCCTGCAGGCTCTCATGCTGGTGTGGAACAATGCTGGGATGTATCTGCCAGTGCCAGACAAATAATTTTGCTCTAGTAAAGGTCTTCTGACACATCGTGGAAGAAGGTGAAGTTACATTTATGAAATTTCTAATTCAAGCAACAATGCTCAGCATTTAAATTGTAGCACAATAGTCAGACACTGCAGTACTTACAATGATATCAGCATCTAGTTTGTTTTTATAAATGCTTATAGTTGGGTGAACATCTGTGTATGTACTGTAGGACATTTGGAATTTATCAGAGCAGTTTGATGTTGTTTGTCCCACAGTGGAAGGTTTGACTGCAGGTGGTCTCAGATATCTCACTCTGGCTGTGGTTTGTCAGGTGGCAAGAAAATCCACCACAAAGCTATGTTATCTCTTTTTTTGTTGTTGTTTGTTTTCAGCCACCATCCTTGAAATTTTTCCTGTGCCTTAACAAAAAAGAAATCAGTATTCTTGCTCTGACCTTCTGAGATGTTTTCCTCCATTGCTACTTGATACTTGGTTTTGATTTTGCTCCAGTGAATTCTTTTGTTGAAAGTGCCAAGTTCTTAAAATCCAGAAAATCTCTTCTTGTTTTCTTACAGGTGTTGATTCAATAGTCAGGTATCTGCAGCTTCTCTTAACCCGATCAGGTTGTTATTCTGTGACCCAAATCCCCAAGTCCCTCCCACTCACTGATGGTTTCCAAAATTTTCTCTAATGGTTCTTAAACATTTCAGAAATTATTTGTGGAAGTATGTTGCAAAAATTAAATGTGTCTTCACGGTTTTGATGAGGAATTCTGCAAATATAGCTTTGATGTGTGAAAAGGTTATTGCTTCCAACAAGGTGGTCGGTCCTTGGGTCAGTAATTTCCAATCCCTGAGCAGGTTCAGTAATGAGAAATACATGACTGTGGGTTTCTGATGCTGTGAGAAGCTGAGTGTTTTAATTCAGCCCATTCTCAAGCTGATTGTAGATGTTGGACTTTGCACTGAAAGAGTCTGTGTGTGGCCATAAGTTTTATTTGCTGTCACTGACACAAGAGAGGTGGCAGTTTGATGGCACTCTAGAAAGGCTCATAAACTCACTAATATTGTACCTGTTCAGTCCATGAAGAAAAAATGGGGGTGTTGTATGTGTGTGGTGCTGCATGTCTCTTAGCATGTGCCTTGCTCAACCTGATTTGAATGCTTCACCTCTACAAGTAGGAGAAAACATAATAAACAATTCCTTCCTCTAGCATGGGGCTGACTCTCATATGACAGGGCTTTAGGAGGGGATTATTGGATTCAAGAAAATTTAATAAGTTTGGGAGAGTGAGTGTTGTTGGAACCATTCTCCCATAAATAATTTCTTTTCAGCCTTGTGCTGTGACCTGGCTCACAAATAAGTGTAACACTAGATGGTTAAGACCATTGTTGTTTTCTATATTTAAGCCTTTCACAGCCAACAGAACTTGTTTCTTTCACTGTTTGCTTTATGAACAGCTGTTCAGCCCATGAGACATTTGAATTAAAACACCCATGCTTCCTTTCACATGGGAGTTAGGTTACTGCTTCCTTCAGCCTTCTTATCCTTGTTATTTCAACCCTGTGCAGCATCCCGCTGCATCATGTGGTGGAGGGTACATGCACAGGTTTAGGAGGGAACTGCTCTGTTACACAATGGGCAAGGAGAGGGCTAATGAGAAATCGGTGAAAAGAAAGAAAAAGGAACAAAAAGCTTTTTTTTTTTTTTTTTTCATTTTAGACTGTTTTGCTGTTTGTAGACTATTTGACTTAAAGTTTTAAGTGGTTGAACTGAACTTCCAGTATGAGGGGTTGTACTATGACGTGTGAAAAATACATGATGTGTCGGATGCAGGACTGGTGATTTTTTTTGTTGTTGTTGGTAAAAAAAAATGAAAGAAAAGAAAAAAACCTCCCCAAAACAAATTAGCTCCCTCCTAAAACTAGAACAAAAAAGATCAACCTGGTAATCTTTTAGTGCCTGTTAATATTAAAGAACAAAATGCTTAGCTGGCCTGTTAAGAGTTCTTAACCCTTCAGAACTGCATGTGATAAGACAAAGATTATAGATTAACTAAGTACTTTAAGTTGTCCTTTGGCTGACAACAAAAATGGGAGTAAAACCTTCACTATTGGGTAGAAGTGTACCAGGACATGCATTCTTTTTTTTTTCCTACTGAACAATTGAATCTTTCCAGAACTTGTGACATTCCCAACCTGCACATGTCAGCACAACATAAAAGTGTGTGCACACTGCTTATTTACAGCTTTGTGAATTTCAGGGAGCGTTTATCACGATGATATTGTGACTGAATATGGAGTCTGATTACTTCCTGAGGAGTGCAGCCTCTGACCTCAAATTGTCAAATGTTAGCGGGTTAAATTTGGGTTGCTGGAAATGTTTTACAGCTATTACAAAACAGTTGTTGTATAAAATTAATTTTAATGCTGTGCATTTAACTTAGCTTTTGACAGAGTTTAGCTCCATGGAATTTCTACTTCAAGTGCAACAATTCTATTGTGTTTGGTTTATGTATATTTATGTGTAAAGGTTTCACTAGCAGAGGTATCTAGAAAAATAGTCCATAGTATCTAGAAAATTCCAAGATGCATATTTGTGCTGATGAATATATGAGTGAATTTAGGTTAGCAGAGCAAGACAACCGGTGCAACTTACAGTGTTGTGCCCTTAACTTCTGTAATTAGAGATTTGTTTTCATGGCCTAAATTTTTTTCATGTGCCTTAAATTGAAGTGAACTGTAAGGATAGATGTAATACTATACACATAATCACATGTGCTTTCTACTATATAGCTTTGCATAAAGAAATCTGTGTGACAAATTCCTTATCAAAAGAGGGTTAGGCAACACTGGATGTCCTGAAATGTCCTTAGGCAGACCTGTGTTAAGAGTTTCTTTTAAAAGTTGGTTATTCTAGGCATAGGAAGATTTTCTGGCCTTTGTAAAATGCCTGCTTACCTTTCAACCTGTGCTCTTTTTCTTGCAGACCTTTCAGCAGCCCAGAGAAAATTTGCCCATTCTCTGAGAGACTTTAAATTTGAATTCATTGGTGATGCAGAGACTGATGATGAAAGATACATAGGTAGGTAAGAAGTGACTATGAGTGGCTATATTTTGTCAATGCCATCCTGCAACATGATTAAACTTTCTTTGTATTATTTTATTACAGATGCATCACTTCATGAGTTTTCAAACTTTTTAAAAAATCTTGAAGAACAAAGAGAAATTTTGGTGAGTTGCATTAAATGATTTAAAAAGCTGTGGACGTAGCAAAGAGATCAACATTAGGTGAAATGGCTTTTATTACTTTGTTAACCACCAAGGTGTTGATATCACTGGCTTAACAGTGAGAGCTCTCATTGTGCAGCCTCTGGTTCTGTATCTAGAGCACAGACAACAACTTGTTCTCATTAAAGAAGAAATCTGTATGGTAGGGATGGATAAATATGAGCTGGTTTAAAAGAGTCATGCCCAGGTTAATTATGGCTGGGGTGAATGGGAAAACCACCATAAGTTTTTTTGCCATTTCCAGTAAAAAGCAAAATGAAAGAGTTAACGCTGCAGCAGAGAAACACTCGAGTTTTGGCAATTGGCCAACTTTGGATCCAGGATCTCTGTAGCTCTGGCTTCAATGCTTATGGGGATCTGGGATGCAATCTGTTGTGTTTATGAAGTAGCAGACTTAGAAACCTTTACCTTCTGTTTGAGCTTCAGTGAGAGGTTGGAGCTGCAGACAGTTGCTCTGTTGTGTAAAAGTTCTCTGTTCTTCGTTCTGTTGCCTGTGATTGCTTGGGGTGTAATCAGTGAAATATGGCTCATGTTGGCTGCACACAGAGCAGGGGCTGAGAGCTCTGCAAAGCACCTTGCTACCTGGGTTTCCTGACTTTTCAGAAGATGAGGGGGGTTTCCTTCTGGATGGTTTCTTACTAGTTCTTCTCAGCAGCTGCATGCCCAGCTTTTGTTTCAGAGCAGTGATTCATAGAGCAGCTGCTGTGTACCCAGTTTTCTTCTGAGTCAGGGCAGACTCTCCATCTGGGACATGTGCTTAGATCTGACATGATAGCAATTGCATTTCTTGGTATTTGACACGTGATTATATCTTTGCCTTCCTGGAAGTCAGTGATCCCTTGGCATCACTGAGAGGAAGCTGAGACTAATCTGCTGTCTTCCCTGTTTCCTTCTGCCAGAAGCTTTGCCTGCAGTGCAGGAATATAAGTGAAAAAAGAACTTGTGGAAAATTCTTCTTGTCCATGTTTCTCTTTCCAGTCCTGATCCCAGTAATAGTCGTGGTTCCTTGTAAGTGTTTTGTTCTGGTATGCTGTTCTGATCTGGAACCACATTCAGGTCTGAATTAGGGTCAGTATGATTCTTCACACTTTCCAAAAAACTGTCTTTGCATAGGAGAGACAATTTTTCAGTGTTTTGAGCTGTTTTGCCAAATTTTAGAGGTTGGCTCAAGTATATTTCAATACTTCTTCTGCTTTTCATAATTCTACAGTATAGTCTTTACTCTGCTTTTTCCTGCCATCCATAACTGTATTTTATTTTAATGAATTGCACAAATCTAATTAATGAAAATCTTTATGAAGTTTTATAATGAAAAATACTTAATGAACTGCCACATTATTTTGATGTCAGGCTTTTGAGGGATGACTTAACAATTACATGTCACATTTCAGTGACTGTATCAATAGCTCTTCAGCAGGGATAGATCACCACCACAGCAGGCTGTGCAGAATCCAGTGCTGTCTGTCTGGATCGTAAAACACTTCCATTGTTCAAACTGAATGCCATGAAACTGTATTAACTTACTCTTTTGGTATGGTGCCCATGCTTACACAGAAGGTGCTATCATCCTGAAAGCTAACTTGTGTCAGTTTCTTGATAGGAAAAGGATGAAATGCAGTTTTTGTTAGAACTGTGACTGATGAAAAACAGGGAATATAAATTGTAATGGGGAAAATATTTAATACCAAATGGAAACAGAATATATTCTCTGAGTTACCAGATGCGTGGCCTTTTTATTTCATCTGTAGTCTAGCAAATGTTATGTATCATTTCTGGAGTGAGCTTATATAACAATAGCCATAAGTCTCTGAGAAAATAATTATGTGGTGACTGGAGAAGTTAATTTCCAGCATCTGCTCCTCTGAGTGTTTTTGTTTTTTTTTGACTTCTCAGTGGATGTTTTAACAGTGGCATTAGCTGTAGAGATACTCCCGTGGAGAATATTAGGACATGTTGCATTCACAGATATTTGGAATGAGGTCAGGGATCCAAAGACTTTCCATTAAGATGCAAAGTATATAGCAGGATGTTTTTTCAAAAGCACTCAGTCTTTGTTAAGAATGCTCATTATTGAATATTTGCCCCCTTCCTATTTTGAAGATGACCAGAGGATTTTGGACTGCTGTCTTCAGTGGCAATGCATAGTTAAATAGGCAAATTTCAGGCCCATAAAGTAATATTAAAGAAATCAATGAATAATTACAGGATGAAAGGCATTTCAGACACTGCTGTGCATTTTGGTTTTTTAGATACTTGAGAAAAGGGTTATTTTTTTCACAACCACATTGTAAATGAAACAAATTTGCGCTTAAAATACATTCTAGACTCAAAGTAAATGCTCATCATCTACACTTTTCATGGTTTTCTGAATTTGTAGTGAATCCAGAGTCCATAAAACTTGCTGTCAATGTTTACAATGAATGATGACCAGAAAGGTAAATTTATCCGGTGAATATTTATTTGGTGGATATAGTTTCATTCAGATGGAATCTTGCACTTCATGGTTTTACCATTTCTCCCATCTCCTTCAAAGGTTGCTGAAATTATATCCCAGGTGTCAAAGGATTTAGTTGCATATGAAAAGAGAAGTTGGCAATAATCCAAACATTTCACTAAAATTATTACAGAGTTGTCAATTAAAAAAAAAAGAAATTACATCTTTCCGAAGCAGTGTAGCTTGGTGATGCTCCCCAGGGCAGAAATAGATCACTTTGTCCCTGAGAATATTCTGGAAATTATTTTTAGATGTTGAGGGTGAATGCAGTTGTAGATTCTGCTCCATTGGCACTGCAGAAGTGCTGTGAAGTTCAGGGATGATGGGGAACTTGGCAAGGATGTAGGAAGAGGTGGGGATGAGCAAGGCCCAGCATGGTGATGCTCAGATGCTCCGTCTCAGTACCCAGCTGTTCCCCTGGTTGCCAGGGAGAGCACCAAACCCTCCCTCCCAGCCCCAGTTTTCCTGGCAGCAGAAAGGAGCTTTGATTTCTGTGAGGGACTGAGAACAACAGGCTTCACTGTCTGCCCCCATTTGAGCTGTGGTGGAGAGCAGAGAAGCATTACCTGGTTAGCCTGTGGTTGTTGGTGCTTTCCTTCATACCTCCCTTTCTCCATCCCAGGCTACTCCTAAACAACCGGCTTGCCCCAATTAGTTCTCCCTGTTGATGCCAGTCTTGCTAAGTCATAACCAAATTTGATAGCTCTTGTATTGTTCCCTCAGTTATCTTTGCAGTGCTTGGCAGTCCTGCTGTGGTCAGCTTGGTATGCTGGCTTTGAGTACTTTCCCTCCTTGGAGTTCCTCTGTTCTCCTTGGAGTTTATCTGCTTCTGGAGTTCATATGATTCTTGTCAAGAGCTGGTCTAATATGTTCCTAAAAAAGTCCCAGGAAAATGGATTTCTCTTTATTCTGCTATTTAGTCTTCATTTGTTTCACCTCATGTTCACACTGAGTCTCCTTTACTACAAGTTAAGCTGGGAAATTTTTGAGAATTTTTCTGCAGTAGTCATGGAATAAAAGTGATCACTTTTCCTTCATAGTAGTATTTTTATGGTTCCCCTTTCTAAGTGGTGTTTTGCATCTGTATTTTTCCTTGTTCAATTTAATTACACTGTGTTTAGACTTCCTATCTTTTATGTTAGAATTACTGCTTTCTCCTCCTCTTCTTGCTTTTAAGTTGCCGCTGTATTTGCTCTTCTACCATCCTCTGGGGCCTTGCTTGCCTCTCCCTTTAGTTTGCTTGTCTGACTTCCTAAACTATTCTGAAGCAAAGCCCCTTCTGACTTGAATGCAGTTAATACTTCTGTTGTGTGATGTAGAAATACATCTAATGGCTCTTAAGGAGTGCTTATTCCCCTTAAGACCTATTTTCCCCCCTTTGTTAGATAGTTTGCTATAATTTACCTGAGGGTTTTTTCCTTTCTGGAGATAATTAGAATCTGTTGTCTTATACACCATCACTGATTTAACACTCATTTCAGTTCAGTGATGGTTTTATAGCTTCCTTCCTCTCTCTTTTCAGATACATATGAAGAACCTGTTTTCCTTAGGTTGTTTTTTTTTGCTGTTGCCCAATAAAATGTTTTTTACCTTCTTTCTAATTTTGCCCCTACACACTCATCTATTTTCCTTTCACTCCATTACATTTCTCTTTGTATAGTATTTCTGATATAATTATATTCACCTTACTATATTCCCTGTGATTTCCCGAGGCACTATAAACAAGCTGTTTTATTTTGATACATTCTCTTCTATTTCCTGCTACGTTTTTCACACACTTGCATCCCTTCAGATATCCTAAGAGGAAAGGTACTATGCAGCTGTATTTTAAAGTCTTTTTCCTCCTTTTAATTTTTTTAGCAAAAAAAGGGCTTGTTCTTTTGCCACGGGTATCTTTGCAATTTTGGCCTCTGAAAAAAATTCTTTTGCCTTCTATGTCAGTTTTGCCAGCTTGGCGGAATCAAATCCAGATTAGCATCTTTGAAAAGCAGAGTTATTCCTGGCATATATCTGGAGCCCAAGAATTGGTTTGTCTAAGGATTTTTAAAGAAATATCCCCATGAAGTCACTATTTTAGTATTTTTTTTTATTTCTTCTTAAAAAAAAGGGGGGAGAGGGTTTCTCAGTTGTGCTTTCACAAGTTAAAAGACATTGTTAACATCCAAAGGTACACAAAAGTTTAAAGATATACTTTAAGTAATCTGTACACATATGTACATTTACTTATTTATTCTTACTTAAACTCCCTCCTGTGATAAGATATGGAGGTGCATGAGTATTTATTTCACAGGTGAAGTGCTCACTTAACACACAGTGTTCCTGAATAGCTAACTGTTACCTTTTGTCCAATGCCTTTTGTATCTGGATCTGATTCAGCAGCTGACTCTGCTGTGAAGAGGGTGGTTTTAATTTTTCTAATCTTTTCTTTGGCACTCTTTGTGCGGTATGTACGGGTTTGTAAATCTTAATCTCTCTTGACAGTAATCTGAAGAAATCTGTGTGAAGGAGCAATCAGTTTACTCACTGATCTAGACTAAAAAAGTACCCAGTAGTCTTAGATGTGTGATGCATTCAAGATCTGTTCAATAGGAGTTCAAGGCATTATGTAGTGCTCCATATGTTCAGATGCTTTTAAGTCTGCTGACAGTGCAAACTGCTAAATATATCTGCCAAGACAGTGGAAAGGACATAATTGTTGACCACTTCTGAAAAATTAGGCTGCCAATAGTACATTGAATATTTCAGATGCTGAGATAAAGGCACATGAAGCAGTATGTCTCAGGAACAGCATTTGAGTACCTTAATTCTAAATTCTTTTATTTTCTGTGCAATTCTTCCAATTTAATAAGACATTTTCCAGTTTTAGAAACAAGCAGAACAACTGCTGCCATATCTCATTGCCCAGCCTTCCCTTTTCCTCTGCTGGGCATGAGACCATTACAATCATGTAATTATCAGAATATGGAACACAAAGGTAGAACTATGAGTATTTCAGCCACATCTTACTCTGATTTGGTCGTTCCTGACGTTGAATGTGTCATTTATTTGTTGGGTTTTGAATGTCATATACAGTCTTCTGAAATAGTTTAGTGAGTTACATATGAACTTGTCCACATCAATCTAGAAACCAAAGATGACTTGTCTATGCAATAGAAAAAAAAAAGTGCAAAACCAGATCTGGGTGTGTTCCTCCCACCTCTGAGTGAACACAGCTGACAAGTCCTGTTACCACTGGCTTCCTCTTCCAGATAACTCTGTGGTCTCACATGCATCAACATAATTCACTAGAGAATTTTCATTCTGTAAGTTCATCATTGGGAGATGTTTGGAATTTGCATTGTAAAGCTGTCACCAGTTTGGATTTTGCTGGTTGTTAATAACACCACTGTTTCTTCTGGAGGAAAGCGCTGACAACTGAGCAATTCATTCTTGACTGAATACTGATGCCATTGTTTGCTGCTGGATTCCTTGACTTTCAGAGGCATCTTTTTGCTCAGTGATGAGCTTTGCCATGCACCAAGAAAAGGGGCCTTATGCATTTTTCTTTTCTGAGCAGCCTTTTTGCTTGGTCAGGATCATGATATGACCATATACAATGTCTATGGTATGAAAACCAGAGCATGTTCTGGTGTGTTGCTGTTTGTGAAGGCAAGGTCTTTCTTAGAGGAGTTATCCCCAGCTTTCCTTCACTGCAGATGGGGAAAGCTGATTTGTTGCAGTGTGTGAAAGTCTGTTTCTCTTTATTTTGTTTTTTTTTGTTTGTTATGATTATGGCTTTGTAGTATTTTTCTCTTTATAGTGGAATGTATTGCATAAGAATAAACTGACTCAGAAGACAGGATCATTAAATAGCTTTCAGTAAACAATCTTTACTAAAACCCCCTGTCTATTTAATTATATATGTTTTAAAAAAAGGAAATTATGTATTGTTTCCTTATGATACCAATCTGATTTTGGAGGCCAGTGGTTTCATGACTAGAGAATCAAGGAGGGCAGCATTTCAGAGTAGGGCGCAGCATAGCAGATGGATCATAGGAGGCCCTTTTAGCTGTCTGTCCTTAAGGTGAGTCATGAACTTCCAGGAGATGAACAGGAAACAACTTTTCTCTAGAAGGGTGAACTCATGAGTCCAGCTGTTGTATTTCCTGTAGGGCAAGGCTGCTGCTTGTGAAAGAATTAGGAAGTGCAGAGCACAGGATTATGCCTGTATTGAGGCTTGTGAGGCAGTGGCTCAGTGGTCTAGGAAGCTCCCCCTGGAACAGTTTGAGAAATATTTTTTGTCTTCCTACCAAACCCTGAAATGTATTTCTCTGGAACACCTAAGAGGGAGGGGATGTGTTTTTTACAGATGCCTCCTGGTGCTTCAACAAAATATGTTGTCTCTAGGTGAGCTGTATCACTGGTTCCCTTGGCTCTTTTGTTACCTGATGGCTTCCTCCACAGCAATGGATGTCACTTCTTTTTTTTATAGCCTCTGCACACATGCCAAGACACACGAGTATTAATGGGCTATGAGATCCTAAAAATCCTTTAGTCTATATACTGCAGGCCTTCTAAACACCAAAACCCTCCTATGTCTGTATTCCCAATGTGTGCCTGAGGTCCTTTCATTATCTAAGATTGTAAAGCTACTGGGAAAGCTCTAGAGCAGGGAGAAAATCCAGACATGTTTACTAGAAGAAAACTTGATTTGAAAACAAAATAATGAACCTTGGGGGTGGTTTGCAGTGTCTGCAGTCATCAGTGCTCCAGATAAATGCAAAACCAGTGCTGAGGTGTGGTTATAGAGAGACACCTCTGTCTGTAGGGCTGGCAGGGGGGTTGGCTGTGCAGCTAACTGGGGGCGTGTGTAACTGTAACAGCAAATCATACTCTCGTGGGAAAAGAAAAAATAGAGATTCAGGCTTTGCAAATAACATCTGATGTTTTCAGTAGTGGAATTGTATCTGCAAATTTTAATAATATAGGGTTTCAGGCATAGGTCTTAGTGGTTTGAGAAATTTCAGTAGCAAATCACTATAAGAAGTAGGAAAGCTTTTTGGAGAAAATAATATTCTTTATATATTTCTCTCTCTCCCAATATTGGAGGTATCAGAATTGGCTTTTTTTAAAATTTTTATTAGGCTCAGATTTTCTTAGGGAAAACACAACCGTATCCTCTGTAAGAAGAAGAGCAGCTGTAGTGGTAAATATCCTTATTGGAAAGTGGACTTCTTTATCTAGCAGCATTATCAACTATTTTGTTATTGAATTACTGCTAGGTATGTCTTCAGGTATGTCTTCCTTTCTGCCTTCTCTGTTGCACTCACTAAGGCAAAGCTTCCTTCCCAGATCTGGTTTCATTGACACTTGCTCAGTTTCATGAGCTTTGCCTTACTGACTTGTTGGCCTCCCTCATAGCTTTGTTGAGAGACAGTCCTGCCCCTGACTACAAATAAATCTGTCCAGTTGGTATGCCCGGAAACTAAACCCCTCCTTTTTGCAAGGCATCCAATCTGCATTCCAGTTCCTGAGATGGAATTGGGAACTCAGCACTCCTGTGTTGCAGTGCAGGCTGCAGGAAGGTGTCTGTTTATGGCTTAGTTTTTCTTCTTTCTCAGTAAACCTGTTTTTTTTTTTTTTTTAATGGAAGAATGCATCATTTCAGACTGGAGCAGAGTCATGATATGTATTTACCTCACCACCAGTGTTGTTGATGTGCAGTGTGCAATTTCCAGTGCTTCCAGTAAAGGCTGAGCTCTAAGGATATTTTTAGGATGAGGGCTAGGAGGCCAGTGCTGCATTTGTCTAATAACAAACTTTGATTAACTTGGGTTGGTTTAACCTTTTCAGCCGCTGAACTTTGAGGAGAGCTCATGTGGGTTGCTACTCCTTTACAGACCATGCAAGCAGCCTTCCTCCTTTGCAATATAAGCCTGGAAAGGGAGTGGGAACTTAGAGAACCTGCTCCTGCCTACTGCAGGAGAAAGCAAGAGGAGCATTGAATGCTGGTGCCTGATCTTCTCTGTCAGGTTACCGTGCATAGAAGGAGGTGTTGGTGGAAGCAGTTTGTCCTTAAACACCTCTACTCCCACCTTTCCTGGGAAGGGAAGCAGTGACAGTCTAAATGGAGTCATCTTGTGGAGTGCCACTGACAGCTCAGTGACCTGTTGGGTCTTGTTGACCTGACTGAGGAAGTATCCAGCAGCTGTGAATGAGCTTGCTAATGGATTTAGCCTGTGCCATTGAGGGCTGCGCTGGAAAGAGAGGTTGGGGCTCCTTAGTCTATGATCTGTACAACTTCTCTGCCTGAGCAAGTGGAGTTTTGTAAAGACATCTGAAATAGATAAATACAAAGCTGACAGCATGCTTCAGGATGTTGGAAATGTTGGACAGAGTGATCTCCAGGTGGTGATGGCACTGATGACTTTATTGCTGCTGCTGCCAGGTTTATGTTCAAGTTAGTTCTTTGACCTTTCTGTAGGTGCTGCAAACAGAGCAGGACTAGTGTAAGCAGTTTGGGACTGTCTGCCCGGGACTTGTGTGCTGTCGGGTTAAACATTTCTGGGCATTCCTGAGACTCTGACAATCACAAACCTGGTTAAAATTCTGTCACCTGAGGCATGACCTTGTTACATTGGTTCACTTATGACTGGCATTCCACAGCTTGCCTGCCAGATATAATTGAATATATATTTGTTTCATGTAGGTTTGGATAGATGAGAGATGTAAAAAAAGGGATTTTAAAATGTCATTTTAAATAGTGCATTTCTGTCATAATCTGTCAGGATTAGAGAAGAAGAGGAATGAAAATGAATATAAGAGTCAAGATAGAAGTTGAAAAAGGAAGGAGCATCTAGTTTCATATTAATCAACTTAAATGCCTGGTTTAACTTTTGATGGAAATTTTCCATTTTAACATGATTCTAGTTCTGAAGAAGGTACAAGTGATAATTACAAATATATTTAGGTAATCCTTTGCTTATTTGCTAATTTGTTATCTATAGTTAAAAAAAATAGTTGTTTTAAGTTTACAAGTTATAAATAAGTTAAGAATGAATAGCAGTGCAAATATTTTTTTTCTATAAACAATAATACATCTATTTGTAATTTTTCATGACAAGCACTGGATTCTGTGTACTGGAAAACAGCAGGAATGCATCTCTATTTAATCTTGTGTTGGAGGTATTCTAATTATGAACTTGGTCAGTCAGAAGAGGATCTCTGTAATTCACTGTTGAATTTACCAGTCTTGCATTCTTATTTATGGCCTGGGATGAAGCTCTGTGAGAATGACCAAAGATCTGCAAAACCTCACTCCACCCAGAAGTAATCAAGAGTCCTGGTATTTAACCCAGGCACAGAAAGCAAAAGGAGTGACAAATCATAAGTACTTTCATGGCAGGCACCTGGGGATACATCTGTTAACAAAAGTTTAAGTTGTGCAAAATGAGAAATGTCTTTTTTGGAAGGAGGTGAGGCTTGTTTTTCTTTTAATGAAAGAATTATTGGCATATTGTCCCACTGGCAGCAGTGGAATCTGCTTGTTGGCAGTCGCTGAAGGGAGCATCCCATTTTGATTTAAAGATTTTCTACTTCAAACAAATTCCTGTAGAGATTCCCATGTTTAATACTGCACAGGAGTAGCAGGACAAGTGATTTACAGCCCTGCTGTTTTATGAAGCACAGCCTTTTATGCCTATATTTTTCTTTTTTTGGGGTATTTTTCCTTTGTTACATCAAGGTGCTATGGTTTTCTTTGATTTGGACTTTGTGTTCAGCATACATTTAATGTGCGTTAACCTTACACTTTTTTGTGCAAATGTTCAAACAACTGAACAGCAACTTGTCATTTTTTAATTATTTTTAACCCTCTAACCATGTGAGTGCTCAGTTGTTACCTTTAAAAGCTTTGAAATGATTCCAGTAAGAGTGGTGCTCTACCTTGTGGAAGCTTGTGCCATCCTCTGAGTTTTCCTCTGAGGAGTATTCTCCTTCACTTTGTTAGAACAGAGAACAATTTAAAGTTTTCCAGTATAGAAGGACTGATAGTGAGGTTTCCATGCTCTCCACTCTGACTTGAGAATTCTTCCTCCAAAGGGTGCTTTAAAATGTTTTTGGCAAAATCAGGAAATGGATGCAGAGGGAAGTTTTGTGCTGAGAAAACGTGCTCTGAAGTTGGGATGTAGCTGTTATGTGGATGACTGTGCAGCACCCAGTTTGGCCCAGACTTGCCAGCTCTTTGGCTTTCCAGTTAGCTGCAGGTTAGTGTGCTGTGCTGGCCCTGTAGAAATGTGGGTTGCTGTGGTTACAGTGAATTGGCAGGATGACTCCCGCAGTAATCCCTCATGGCTGCAGGGATGGGCGGGAGCAGACAGCGCTGCTCAGATTTGTGTTGTGCCAGATCTCCCGTGCATCCCGAGTGTGTTTTATGATAAGAGTGTTCAGAAGCGTTCCAGAAGGCCGGTTTAAGCCTCTGATGTTTTATCTGAAGATTTTCACTATAAAGGGAGGGGAAAGGGGAGGAAAGAGAAAGGCTTCTGTTGTATGTTAGGGGGATTCCAGGGAGCTCTGCCTGAACTCTTGGCATCCCAGCCCAGCGGCTGTGCTAAACCCAGTCCTGGGCATGATTTGTTCTGTGGGTCTGCCTTAGGACAGACCACAAGGTCTGCTCCCCCTGCTCCCCCTCATCTGCAATGCTCTTGCCATCTTTTCCATGCTGCTGCTGTGTTCAAGAAATACCAGCCTTTCCTGAAATTTCAAATATTTTTAAAATTTGAAGTCTTGTTTGCACCAAATGGAACCCTGCTCCATCTTCAGGGAAATTTCATGTGAATTAGTAGCTGTGCAGATTTAATAAGCTGCAGTTTTCTGTCTTATGATGGAATGCTGTGTCCTCCTTTTTTCTTTTTGCAGTGGCCATGAGACTTTATACTGTAAGTGCACTGGTGGATGCTCACCCAGTTGTCTCAACGTCTTGTTTTTTGACTTTGCAACTCTTTGATTTTATAATTTAAGGTCTTATTAATGTACTTAAGTGTGTTAATATTTGGAGATTTATATGAATGTCTAGTGGCTTTAACTGTCTTAAAGGAATATTATTTGCTTCTCACTGGTCTATTCCACAGTTGTCTGTTGTGCTTCTTGTTGCAGAAATCTTTGCATTCCCTAACGAAGCTCGTTTGTCCCCTGTGTCATTCTGGTGTTCAGGTATTGAGGCCTTCAACCTGATCTGCAAGACTGCCACAAATGAAGCAGTTGCAATTTTGGGTGCAGCCTGGAAATTTCTGAAATTTTTGCATTTGTTTTAATTTAATTTTCCTGATAGTGGATTGAATTAAGGAATTTTTTAGGCTTGAATGAACTCAGATGTGATTTTTTTTTTTTTTTTGGAGTTAGAAGTTCTATCTTGCAAGCTTCTATTATTTTACCCCAGAGCTTCTTTGCTTTTTCCTTTTTATTGCTGATGCTGACATGACTCATCAATCTGGCTACAGAAACCTAACCCATGCTTTTTTTTCTTTAGGCACTCAGTGTTACTGAAACTCTGATCAAACCTTTGGAAAGATTTAGGAAAGAGCAGCTAGGAGCTGTAAAGGTTTGTCCCTCCTTGCCTTTATAAGTTTGTTTAATTTCTCTACTTGGATTGCATTCTAGTAATGACATGTAATTGGCAGAAACATATTATTGTTTATGTTTCATGTGGTCACACTTTTTTTGTTTCTACTTTGAGAACTTCGTTCAGAAACAAATGGAAGAGAAGAATGTGTCCTTTCCCTTCCTTCTCCCCACCTACCTTATCTCCTCTGTCTGGAATAGGAAGAATTCTGCTAACAGCCTGCTCCCCCTTCCTAATGGGTAATCCTGTTCTGCTTTGTATTTGCCTGCAGTCGCACAATCAAGGGCTGAAAAATATTAACTACCTAAAGGAGCTCACTCATTCATATACTTTTAACTACATTTTTGCCACCTGCAAGTGAGAATTGCCTTTATTTAATTTTTTGTTTTGAACTAACTGGCTCTGTATGCATGGGAATAGGGATGAAGAGTCTGAGAAGAAGATCTCATTGAAAGTATTTTTGATAAAAGCATTTGATCATTTTTTTAAGATTGTCACGTAAGTTGTGAATATTTTTAAAAAAAGCTAAATGAACTTCATGGATTAAGTACAGACTAGATTTGGATAAAAGTAACAAGGGCAAATTTGTGTCTGTCTGCCTTCCTTGCAGTGAGAAATATGAGCGCTTATTTAAAAAAAAGTAGAAAAGAAAGAAACTAGCATTTTATTAAACTTTTCTGTTGTAAAACTCAATACATTTTCAAAATACCTTCATATGGTTTATTTTACAATTTCGTGTCTTCATCACCAGTGATATTTAGTGATGTTAAGACAATGTTTCACTTATAGGAGCACTACGCATTTTGACTTAGGCAGGAATGATTAACATGTCTGCATATGATTTTAGTGTTCATGAACTGAAAAGGCTCTGTTGGTCATAAATCCTTTCAGTTCAATGGTACAATGAGCTTTGTGTAATTTTATGGACTTGAGAGAAGTATATTAGGTGACCCAACCAACACACAGTAAAAACTTGGTCTGTGATATAGCTAGACTTCCAAGGAGAGAGAGAATTTGTTCTGAATGTAACCCATTGTCATAGAATGAATAGCTGTGTAATGAATGCATTATTTCAGCAGTATTTTTGCTGTTAAAAGTTATTGCTGGTTTTGGGGTGAGAACTTCTAATGCTTTAAGTTATCTCATATCTTCACTCATTTGCTAGTCAGAATTGTCTTCCTGATGCTTTTAACACAAATTACATTCACAAAGCCTACATCTCCCATTTTGTTTGGATGGATGTTTCTTTCCTTGTGTCTCTGCATACTGTTTCTGTGAAGCTGTAGCTTTTATTTCTGATCTAAACTTTTTTTTTTTACAGAATTCTGTCAAAAAAGGTCATTTTAACCTTTAAATAAAAGTCTTACATAATTGCATAATGTTTAAATAAAAAACCTCTAAAAATATTTAGCTCTTGGAATATTGTTAACTGAATATTTATTCAATATAATCAAAACACTGACATTGAAAATGTAACTCTGCTTAGCTCTGAAAACCAACCTATGGCATCTAGTGGTGAAATATATCTAAAACATTGTGTAGTATTTGCTTTAGGAAAGATTTTTGCTCTACCATTACAAAATAAAAGTTGAATCTGCTGCCTCAGATTTTTTTCTGCATCTTACATCCCTTTGCTGATTAAATGGTCTGAGTTAAGCTTAAGAAAAGGAAGGAGAGGAAAGTTTAGCTTCATAGAGTTGGAAGCTGAGACACTTATTGAATTACCGGTTATTGAAAGCTGTTGCTGCACTAATCCCAAGCTATGTGTGTAAAGTTTCTGGCTTTGCCTGTTAAGAAGTTAAGAGAACTCTTTTTTTTTTTAATTTTTTTTTTTAAATTTTTTTTATTTGGTGGGGGGGGGAAGCCCTCAAATGTTCACCACATCAATTAAAATTTTGCTAATATAAACACAAAGATTCACCTATTTCCCTGCACTTTGTTCCTGATTCCCCATGTTGCTAATATGTTATCTCTAATCACCCTGATACTCTATGCATATGTTCATGTTTTTCAGTTGATAACAAATATTTTTTAAGACTCATTTTGTAAAGGAAATTTTGAGTCTCAGAGTGGGGGAAAAAAATTCTGAAGTCCTTGCTGAGAAGCAATCCTAAACAGCATCTTTAATGTAATGCCATTTTCAGAATCTAATGGTTCAGAGAACAAAAATGTGTGTCTCTTCTAATATAGTATTATAGTAGTGTTAAAAATGAAAGGTTAAGAGGAGAAAAAAAGAGGAATTATTTCTGTAGAGTTTAATCAGGGGTTTGGTTAGAATACATTTAAATGTGATTTCAAATCTACAGATGAGGAAAAATATTTTAATTGAACTAGTATCTTTCTGATGATTAAATCTGCCAGTTCTTGAATATGTAGTTAAATACTTGATTTTACTTATTTGAGGTTATTTTCAACCGCAATTAGATATACTAAAAATAGCTTCAAAACTGGTTGCTTGAATTGATGAATACTGATTTTTGCCTTAATACAGTGGAACTGAGGAATCAATTTGTTTTACAATATCTTCTACTAAATTAGATCAGAAACTCAGATTTCCTGAAATAAGTAATGACTGTCCCTCTTCTAATACATTGCTTTTGGTGGTCAGAGAAATGGTTTGCATTGTGCAAAACACAATGCAGATATATATTCACATGTGTCTGTGAGAGTTTCTCTTTTGATACTGTATTAAGTTTGATGGATATTTTTTCCTTTTATTGGGTTTTTGTCATGGGCACAATAAAACTCCGTTAGAAATAGGAATTCAGCTCTGAGGTTGTTGTATAGCTTTAAAATGAAGAAATCCTGTGAATTATAGAAGTATATTTCCTTTGGATTTCGAGCTGTTGAAACTTTTCCCTTGTCAATTTAAGAAAGTTATTTTTTTCAGTGAAACTGGTATTTCCATGTAATGCCTTTTATTCAAAAACAAGGTGGCGTGGATGGTGCCTCAAAGTAATGAAAAATGCAATAAATCAAGAAGAGGCCAGGTTTTTTGCTTTTTTAACTTAGGAGATGTAAGCATCTGTGTGATAAGCTACACCATAATGGTGCAATGGGATTTCATTTCAAGTTAGCCTTTAAATTAATTTTTAAAATGAGATGGAGCATATTTTTCTCTGCTTTCTGGAGCTATGATTTTTTTTTTCTCTTTGTTCCTGATGAACTAGAATTGTAACAGAAGAAAAATAGTACACTTTTATATTGACATGATTGCTACTTTTTTTCTGCATCTAGGAGGAAAAGAAGAAGTTTGATAAAGAGACAGAGAAGAACTACAGTTTGTTAGAAAAACATTTGAATTTATCAGCTAAGAAGAAAGAGCTACAATTACAAGAGGTATTGTTGCCTCTCTTTTTTAATGCAGGCTGAAGGCTTTGGAATAGGTAAATATACTTATGCAAATGCAGAAACAGCATTCTCAGTGGTAAAACAAACCAATTTTCTCATCTGGGAAAGTTGGTGAGAAAATCAATATTTGCTGAACTTAGTACCTCCACCATTTTCTGAATCAAGGGTTTTGTGTGTATGAAGCACTCAGTCTCATGTAAGTTTTTATATATAATTGAGGGAGTAAGGAAGTGCAAACATACTGTGAAAAACTCTGAATTTCTTGTAAGACTTTACCATTCCTGTAATTTGCATTGCATTGTGAGTATTGACTGAATGCCCTGTGCTAACACTTATAGCAGAGGACAGCAAGATTTTATTCCCAAATAAAGTGGGTTAGTGCCTTTGCTTTTTCTCACGTTTTGAAGATTTGTTTTGGGTTTTTTTTGAGTAGTGCTATAAAAAAGTTTGGTGACAATTTATAACTGATAGATTTGTTTTGCCTGGAATTCCTTCTGGTTCCCTCTGGGTTTATTATCATCATCAACTTATTTGTAATAGTTTTTATTTTTGTAGCTACACTGAATAGTATGTGAAAAGACTGCTGGGAAATCTTGTAGAGGTTTGCTGTAGCCAGAAGGACTTTTTTTCCCAGAAAAATGTAATTATGTCAGAATTATTAATGCTTAGACTATAAAAAACCTTAATGTTTTCCTCGGGGATAACTCCTGTCCCTGCCCTCTACCCCATCCCAAACATTCTATGCCATTTTTCATAAAAATGGTTAATATTACTGGCAAAGTTACCCTGGAATTTCTCTACTCTTGAGTTTCACTAAGATGTCACTTCATCATGCTGCACTTGCAACATAGACCCTCAAATGTGTAAAGAAATGTCTGTTGGGGAGTTGGGTTGTCCCAGTGAAGTTATTGGGCATGGCTCATGTGTCAGGACCTGTACTTTTGTCAAATTGATCAGCTGCCAAAGAACTTTGATGCAGAGAAAATGATAAAGGGCTGATTGTGATCGCTTGATGAAATACGGGTTCTTGATATCAAATCTGAAATGAGACCTAACCTAAATGGAAAAATATGTTATGCCTCTAAGAGGCATTTTGAAGCTGTCTCAAATATAGCCTGAAGCTTTAGAGCATGTGTGAAATCTAGAATGAGCAAATAGATTTGTTTTAAATGTCCTTCAAAGTTGCATGAGCAAAAATTCTGAAATTATTCAGTCAGGCTCTCACATTTATGTGTTTAATATTGAGGTATAAATGTTTAAGAAAAAAGGCCCTTGGGGTGTGTTGTCAGAGGAGATAAGAAACAATTTCTTGCACAAGCTTAGAGAACAGGTGTATATAGTTGCATTATAATGTATATAATTTAGTTTTATTCATTCACTACTTGTGTCAGTTCCTGACTGGAGTAAATAGTGCAGTGATAAATTTGACAAAAATTTGATGAAAAACATGCCATGTTGTGGAGTGTGTCTTAATATGAACACAACTTTTAACTCTACTGATGGTGGGATATTTCTGTAATTTTACTGAGGCATGGTGTGTTTCTCACTTCTCTCTTTCTTAGCAGTACACAAACTACAATGCAACTTGCTGGGTGCATGGGGAGGCTCATGCCTCAAAAAACTGAGAGATGTGATAATGTATTCTGGACTGTGTGGTGAGCCAGATGTCCTCGAAGATCCACTTCAGAGTCACTTTCTAGGGTGTTGTGGTACCCTTCATGTATATATGATTAGAAGCTTAGCTGACAACTCAAACAATTCCTGTGTTTATAAGCTGACAACTCAAACAATTCCACAGTTTATGGGATGCATCAAAATGGCATGGCTTGTTGAAACATATTTGCTTACTGAAATACTTATCAAGGCTTAATTTATTTAATGGTATTTGTGGTTATGCCCCTTTAACTGCTGAGAGTTCTCCAGCACGGAGCAGTAAAGCCAAGCATGTCTTAAGGCAAAACTGTCTTAAAGCTAATTTGGTTTATCCTCTTAAAGCACAGCAGTCACTGTTCTGCCTGAAGGATCTAGTCTCAGTATTTAAGAGAGAGTCTGATAGTAGGTCTTGTCCTTTCACCTAACCCTTTCTCCACTTCCTTTGGTAATTCACTGTAGATGCATTTTGTATTATCTTTGTGGGCAAAGACTAAGTGTTAGTTACTTTGAGTAACCTTTTCTTTAATGTTATTAAAATAACAGTTTCTATAACTAAATTCTAAGACTAATTTAAATGAATCTTACATGTACCTTTAATAATAACTTCATAAAATAATGGCTAGGTGCTAGAAAGTGAAATATTTAAATGCAGATGGATGTTAGCTGAAATGTAGCTGTTCAGCATAGATATGGTGTCGGCATTTCTGCAAAGCTGTGCTAAATATCAGCTGCAGGTAGAAAGGCTGCATTTTTAGACACTGGATGCTCTGGGGAAACTTGTGGAGTGTTGTACCAATAAGTGAACTTTTTTCCATTGCATTTTTTGCCAGTGAGAGTGAGCACAGGTGTGGGATGGGTACAACAGCATTCTGGCTATTTACTGCAGTTATTGGGTTATAGGGTAAAATTTACAGCACCAGCACTGTAGTTTTCAAAAATAACGTATTTTTTCTTTAATTTTATTGGAGAGATGATTTTCCCCTTTTCTAATGGATGATGCTTTTAGCTTCCACTCTCTGTTTGGGCAGGTACCTTTGCAATGCCGTTTAAAGTTGGATTCCCTAGAAAAGAAGCTTAAAGAAGTGTTGCTGGAATTTTTCTAAAAAGTCTAGCCTCATGATTCAAAACAGCATATGTTACCTAGCGAAAGGGAATTGCTGCTGCCATTTAAAAGTAAATGAATGATTTATGTTGAAACAAATCCCTCAAATATGGTGAAAATTATCTGCTTGCCACTTCTGTGTGTGTGTTATCCTGAAGCTGTCTGCAAAATGTCTGTGAAACTTCATGAGGTGTGCTCTGTGTGCAGGCAGATAACCAAGTGGAGCAGAACAGAAAACACTTCTATGAGCTGTCCCTTGAGTACGTGTGCAAGTTGCAGGAGATCCAGGAGCGGAAGAAATTTGAGTGTGTGGAGCCTGTGAGTATCAGGGAATTCAACCTTTACCTTTCATAAGGGATGGAGAAGGAATGCATTTGAGCAAAAGCCAAGCTTTGCTTTCTGGAAAACACAACTAATTAAGTGACTTAACATAATTCAAATTAACTTGTTATATCTGTACAGATTCCTAGTGCAGATAAATTTAACCAGGTGTGTCAAACCTTACCTCAGTAGTAAGAACTGATTTGGAGCCACTGATGTTGATTTCAGAAAATGTGTGAAACCTTTTGTTGTACTGCAAAAACCTCAATTCACGTTGTGAGATAGAGTAGAGGATTCAAGAAGATGTTGGTGTCAAGATTCTTGCCTTGCGTTTTCTAACCGATGAAATGTTATTGCTGACTAATGCAAGGAATCTCATTTTAATTATGGAAGGTTGGGTTTAGAGGCCTGCTAGTAAAGAATTGCAGATATAAATCAATTGGGAGGGTGCTGCTGGGTAAGAAGCCCGTTCCTGGGTAGCCTGGTATGTTTAATTACACTTGCAGTTGAATCTGTGCAGAAATCAAGGGGTTTAATTTAATTTTGGTGGAATCAGTGCTGCATGCACTGATAAGACTTTCTTAAATCTATGAGAAGAACTTATTCTAAAAATTTTCTAAAATGTAAAGTAGCTTGGTATTTTAAATACAAATTTATCAAACAACAAGAGAACAGTAAGTGTAATACTGTTGGATGGACTGTAGAAGTGACTTCCATTTTCTCATGCTCTGAAGTCTGTGCTTTTGGGCCAAGTTTGTCCTTTTATTCTGATTCAATTGTTTTAATGTAATAATGAAAGAAATGTTTTAAATTACCCTAATCAAAATAGCTGGTCATTATGCAGTTATTAAGAACTATCTATTCTAATATAGATAATTCCTGTATGAAAAAAAAAAGCTAAAATACTTAAGAGGGAATAAATTGCTGCAATTATATTAGCATTGTTTAAAGAAGGAAAAAATGCTGTGAAAAGAGTGGTTGTGTGGCATTTTTCTGGTGTAGACATTTTGGCTTTTTTTTTTTTTTTATATTTTTGAAAAATATTTTTCTAACCCTAAATAGTTTTGCATTTGGTTATTGTGTTTCAGACTAGTTGAAGTATCCTCAGAGCCAGACTAGATAAATGAATTTTCAAATTATGTTCTTGCAACATGTCCCTTTCTCATTTCTGAAAGCTCCTCCTGGATGGGGCTGTACTTTGTGTTGCCTAATTTGTACTTGAAGTTCACACTACACTACAAAGCTTCATACCAAATTCTTCCTTTTCCCTTAATACTTAAAATTTATGGGGGTTTTTTGCATTTGTTGAAAATGCTTTATTTGCTCTATGACTTCAGACTTTTATTAAGTACATTCTTTGTCTTGCTCTCTTTAGAGAGTTGTTCTTTTATGTCTCACTTGCTTTGTTCCAGCAACTGAACTAAACAGGAGAGTTAGACAGGACTACACCTCATGCTGCTTCCAGTGTAGTACAACTTGTTTGTTCTTTTAAATTGAAATACTGAAGTCAGCATATGCTAAGTGGGTCACTTTCTGGTTCTGACAGAAGGTCAGATCTGTGCACAAAAAGCAGCAATGGGCAAAGCTTCCTTCTTCCAGCAAACCAGATGACTGATGTGACAGTCATCTCCACGTGGTCATTAGCAGAGAGAGGAATGACCAGGGAAAGGGTGACGAAAGGTCAGAATGATCATTACCTTCTCGTGCACAAATACATGTTCCAGACATCCTTGGTATCAGAGCAGTTGTAGGAAAAAGTTACATAGGAAAGTTTGGGAACATGGGATACACATTTCCTATGTCAAATGGACAGCAGAGATCAGTTGTGAAATTCCAGAGACAGGGCCATCCAAAATGTCTGTATTCATAGATCATCATTTGGATTTAAATATTACTCATAAAGTGTAGGCATTTATGGAAATTTGTTTTAAAATAATCATTTTGTAATCTGTCTTTCCAAAAAAAGCCTATGTGCAGCAATTGTATTGAAGAAAATGGAGGTTTTTTTTGTTCTAACAAGTCTTTTTCTTTCTATTTCAGGTGCTATCATTTTTTCAGGGCTTGTTCACTTTCTATCACCAGGGATATGAACTTGCTAAAGACTTCAATCATTACAAAATGGCCTTGCAGATAAATATACAGAATGTAAGTTGAGTCTACTTTTGTGAATAATATCGCTTGCTGAAGTTGCTGCATGTGCAGTATCTGTATTGCCAACACTTCCTTCCATGTGAGTACATTGCCTGTGAATTTTGGGGATATGGTGCCATCTCCTGGATAACCAACCACATCATTGAACAAATCATCGCTAATTCCAGCGAGTTCTTTGCAATTCCTAATAATACTGTAAAAAACAAGCATGAAGTAAAAGGCCTCCACTCCTTTTTTACTTTTTTTGGAGATAGAAATAATGCAAGGATTATTTAAAACGAATGAAGTCTGTTAAAAATGCATAAAACACTGGATAATTCAGAGTATGGGTAATGAAATATGAAGTTTTCAGTGCTTTGGATATGCTTTGAAATTGAGTATGTGGTGGTCATGTCTGAGGGTCATTTCCCTATAGGGTTACATTATCCATTACGAAGAAAAGGGAAGAAAACCAGCTGGTCACAGCAGTGTGGAGTTTGTGTTTGTCTTGCAGCAGCCCTTTCAAACAAGAACATCCCTGTATCCCTGTTGGTTTGGGGTGCAGAATTGTGTAAGGAGACTTGGTGTTGGCACCCATGGCGTATTTGACAAAATGATCTGTTCCTTCAAGGACAGGCAAATGGGGCCACCACTAGCTGAGTGTGCCCTCATCCCAAATCTCCCAGTGTGATCTGGACTGAGAGCGCAGGAAACAAGGTGAAGGCTGAAGCAGTGGGACTGAAAGAGTTTCTAGTCAAATGGTCTCCTTCCTTCCTTGAGATTTATGAAGAACAAAGCTTGCTCAGAGGAACTTGGGTGTGCCAGAGGCCTCTTGGTAGGAAGCATACCACACACCTCACTGCAAGCAATCAGTTCTTGATGGTGCATTTGTTTTGTTGACCTCTGAGGGCAACTGGAATTAAGACACAGAAAGTACTTCTTGGAGAGGGCAGTCTGTTTTTAGAAATGGCTTAACTAGCAGGGAGGTGGAAGGGAGGATTACGGTTGTTGTAATGCATAGTGACGTGATTCACGTGTCACCTACCATTCCTTTAGTTTTCTTCCTGTATGTTCAAGTGTCAAATTTCCTTTTGAGGTGGTGTTTGGCATGAGAAAGGGAACTGGTTAGTGGTAACTTTGTAAGCAGAGATTTGTTGTAGAAGTCAGTGCTTGTGGGGAAAATGTCAGGCCAGACTTGCTTCTCCTGTGTGTTTAACAGAGTGAGGAGCAGCTTAGAGGGGAACTGATGCCAGCTGAAACATGAGAGGGAAACTGATAGAATTTTGAAGAGCTGGGTTTCAGATGGAAAGGAGCCAGTGGAGTGATCTGAAGAAGTGATGAGCAGTAATAAAGCAAGCTAATCTCAGCAGCTGCATTTTCAATTGACTGAGTGGTGGCACAGTGTACCCCACCAGACACTGAAGCGCTTGAGCTTTGCAGCTCAAGTTTTATGGAAAGATAGAGGCTGAAGAGAGAAGGCAGAACAAGGCTCAACAGCTATCCGAGGTAAAAGGAGAATAGAAGGGAGCATTTGTGAGAGGACATGACACATTCTCCTCTGTGCTGAAGATCAGCAAGACATCCCAAAGGAAAAAATGAACTGGGGTCTGCCTTTGGTACAGCTGAGCTGCTGGCAGAACACTGGATTGATGTGTTAGAAATTGAAGGGTACACGATACAGTACAGACAGCTTAGCTGGATATGGAGAGTGATTTAAGAGGTGCCAGTATAACTCTAGTAGTTGCCTTTCATTCAGGTTGTCTTTACTGTGAGAATTATCCTGTAAATTTCCTCTCCACAACCTACCACAAACCCTGCATTCCTCTCACTGCCCATCTCCTCCCCTCAAGTGAAAGAAGGTAAAAGACCCACCCCAGCCTTGTAGCCCAAGCTCTAGAAAGCTGGTTCTTCCAAAAGTTGTGCTATCTTGTATGCTTGTCCTGGGGAAAAGATAAAACAGGTGAGGTCCCACTTTCAGAAAAAATGAAGGTGCATTCAGAAAGCAAAAGATACATAAGCATGCATCTGGAACTATGTGCTTTCCTCAAAACACATGTACCAGCTTGGATTTTAAAGTGGTTTTCAGTGTTTTTGGCTTTGACAGGTGCATATGTAGAGAAAACCAGTTTTTACTATGATTGTTGTGGTTTTGTTTGCTCATTTACCAATTACCAGTGTCTTTCAGACCAAACCAAAGAGTTTCTTGTGTCAGGTGTGAGCTACTCAATTGTTTCGTGTAGTCCTGCCAAGTATGTTGTGGGTGGCATGGTTACTTTCTGTAACTTTCTTTTTGTTTTTGCTCATATTCTGATAAATATTTATCTTCCTGCTGCTTGCAGACTTTGGAATAAATGACATTAATAATGGAATAATAATCAACTGGACTTCCAAGATTTTTTAGGTTGTTTTTGTGTGCTTCTGCTTGTGTGTGGTCCTAACATTTGGCACATACATAGTCTCAATCTGTATACACTGTTGGTGACCTTCCTGACACTTTTTTCCTCAATTACCACAGAAAATCCTCTACTTCCTGTCAACAAATAAGAGTCGCATGAAATAAGCCAATATATGTAGTAATATTTTTCTAAGGAAATTTCAATATTCAAATTTTTTTTGCACTTACTATTTCACTTCTCTCTGAACAGGTCAGTGCATTGTTTCAAAACCTACTCTGGCAGTCTTAGTGTGCTTTCCACAGTCATAGCAGCTGATGTCTAAACCTCACATTGATTTTGAAGAATATCAGAAAACTTGGAGAATAAACACATATATGGGAATTGTGCTTTAGGACTAAATGTCCTAAAATGTTCTGGATCGTTGTCTCTTTTTGTAGTTATTTGTGGTAGGTTGGCCCTGGCTGGATGCCAGAGGCCTGCTGTGCTATCTCTGCTCTCTCTAAAGCTGCTCTATCACTGCCCTCCTTAGCTGGAGAGTTTGTGGATTGAGAACAGGACAGGGAAACCAATTACAGACCAATTAGAGGCAAAACAGACTTGACTGGGAGAATTCAGTTTAATTTATTAACACATAGGGTGGGGTAATGAGAAATAAACCCCAAATCTGAGAAAGCAGGAGAATGAGGGTTATGGTTAGTTCTTCACATGATACCTCTACTACTACTTCCACCTCAGGGGGAAGACTCCTGACACTCTTCCCCTGCTCCAGCATGGGGTCTCTCTCATTTCAGACAGTCCTCCATGGACTTATCCGATGTCCTCAGGCACTTCAGGGGAATCTCAGCTCTGGCACCTGGAGCATCTCCTGCCCCTCCTTCTGCACTGACCTTGGCATCTGCAGAGCTGTTCCTCTCACATACTCTTGCTCCTTCCCCTGGCTGCATTTGGCATTGTGTGGTTTTTTCCTCTTAAATACATTATCCCAGAGGCTCTACCATGGTCACTGATGGGCTCAGCCTTGGGCAATGGCTGCTCTGTCTTGGAGCTGTCTGGCACTGGCTCTGTGGGACACAGAGGAAGCTTCTATCACCTCCTCACAGAGGCCCTCTCTGTAGCCCCCCACCACAAAAACCTTGCTGTGCAAACCCAGTACATGATTCCTATCAACCAGGAAAAGTCTTCCTTCCTCTCTCCTTACCAAAGGGTTCTTGCTGTCTCGTTTTAGACACGAAATCGTTTTGAAGGAACAAGGTCAGAGGTGGAGGAGCTCATGAACAAGATCAGAAGAAATCCTCAGGAACATAAAAGAGCAAATCACTTCACGATGGAAGGCTACCTCTACGTGCAGGAAAAAAGTAAGGTGTATTTTGTACTCCACAGTGCCCATATTGGGCATATGGGCAAGTCTTGTCTCTACAGGTTAACATGATGATCCAAAGAATTTACTGCTGATTAAAGAGTCATCTAAGTATATTTTCAAAGTTTTTAACAGCATTGTTGCTGTGGCTCATAAAAAGAATATTGAGCTGAAATTGTGACAGTTTTTAGTAAAAGTGACTAAATTCAGGGAAGTTTTGTTTGACCAAAGAATGGATTTCATTTTGTTTTTAATTCCTTACTAATGACCCCCCTCTAGAACTGTCAAATATTTGTTGTCAGCCAGCAACATGAGTTGTCAAGTTAGCCTCTGAAAATTTGGCTTGTTGCATATGATGAAATTGAGTGTCATTTCCTTGATTCATTGATACATTTCATTACCTAATTGTGATGATAGGGTCAAATAAAGCAGACTATATGTTAGGTAGCTAGTGTTAAAATTCTTGCTGTGAAGGTGCATGTTGCATAAATCATATCCTGTCAACACTTCAAACAATTATAAGTCTTTCTCACACTAGTAAAAAAGCCAAACAAGATGCAGAACTCTTGTTGCTCAAGGAATGACAATTTTATGTAATTTATTATTTATTTTAAAACATTTTGCATAAATCATTTTTTGACATCTTTGCCCTTATAGAGTGAAAAGATTCATTTGCAGACTTTTTTTTTAGGAAAAGTTAAGCAATAGAAGTGCAGAGATGCAAAGGGTCAGAATCCAAGTTTGAACAGTTAGCATTATGGTGCATATCTCAGCAATACTATTTGCAGCAAGTTGGGCTCTAAAGGAAGTGCCTTCTGTCTAGGGTATGCACTGATTAATAGGAGAGAGTTCTGAAGTCAGAAGTTGTGATCAGACCTTAATCATGAGATTGTTTAGAACTTGTAACAGAGGTGTGGTAATCTGTGGTTGTTTAGCTTCAAGTTACCAGGCATAAATCTAGCTTTCTAATCTAGCTCCTCTAAATAAAGTAGCAAGGGGGTATTTACTTTCTAGGGAAAAATTATTTTGTCTGTAGTAGAGAGAGAAAGATACATTAATAATTCTTTCCATTTGTCATTAAGCATAAGAGTGAAGTACAACATGCATTATATTTTAGAATAATAAGCAGTGGTTAACATTAGTATGATGTTGTATAATATTCTTAATTTGTACCTTTGCTTTAAATACTGCATTGTTAGGTATTAACTAGGGCTTTTAAGTATAATTTTAGAAAGCAGGAGAGGAGAATGCAGAAACTGGAAAAAGTACATACTATTTATTGCTTTTGTGTTATCTAGGGCCTGCTCCCTTTGGTTCCAGTTGGGTGAAGCACTATTGCATGTACAGGAAAGAGACAAAGAAGTTTTCCATGATCCCATTTGAACACAGATCAGGAGGGAAAGTTGTATGTATATTTATGTATTCTACTCTTACACTTGTCCTGTATTAAGATCAGAGAATGTGTCAGATAAGATTTGTCAAGTACTCTCCCCCTCTACCCTCCTTGCCCCTTTTTTTCATCTTTCCTTAAGCAATTCAGTCTGCCATTAAAGGCCATTAACCTAAAGTAGTGGACATTAACCCTCTATTAAGTTATTAATAGATAAGAATTCTCCAGACTTTTCAGTTGCATCCTTTTAGGAGAGCAGAGGACCTGGCACAGATAACATGCAATGTTTTACCATTTAGAATCTTGTTTATGAGGTCTTTAACTTTCTAAAGCATAAATCAGGAAAGTATAACGCACATAGAAATTTCTTTATTAAATGATTCAGAGTTTTCTTTTGGAGATTTAAATATGAGAAGTGGGGCTAGAAAAGTGGATAGGAATATAATTTGTACTGATAACTGAATGTAATTTCAGATATCTTTAAAAGCATCTGAAATATTCCAGACCCAATACTTTGTTTATCTTTAAATGGCTGAACTACTGAAATAGTTGCGAATTGATTATCTTAAAGATGACACATTAAATGAATGTATTGATAGGAACAAAATGCATTTTGTTGCAAAGAAGAAGGATATCTGAATCTGGAAACTAAGGCTTGAGTCATTATGCCTGTAAATGCAGCACCCTGCCCTGTCTTCAGATTTGGTTAGGAGATCATGTTGTTGGAATTTTATCAAGTTATTATATCCCATTAGTTTCAGCAGAGGGGAGATTACTTTCATAATTTTGAGGACTCTGTGTATTTATGAATATAATGAGTTTGGAAGAATCTTTCAAAAGTTTTGGAAAGCCTGATATACTGAAAATTAGGGGTATTTGGTTTCCTTAATCACTTCAGTACTTCTGTGAATTTTTTATCTTAATTACTCTAGTTGTAATAAGCCATAGTATGTGTGGCTGAGCATTCAGCATTCTAAAACACCTATGAAGCCATTTCTGCTGTATTAAAAGATCTTCCATTTGGAAATCCCTGCAGTTACTCCTTCAGTGACAGCCTTCTATGTCTGGAGATGCTGAATAAGACAAGAAATAATTAAAATGTGCAGTTAATCCTGATTTAATCTGGTACAACTCAGGCAGCATTCACAGATGAGTTTGTGATTCCTGGCTAAAATAAGATCCTAGTGTTGGTCTCGAAGAAAGAGAGAGTTGGTTCTGTAAGACATGTTACAGATGGTAGAGAACACTTTCTTTGTTCTAATAGGTGTAGCCTTTACTATGGCCTTTACTATGGATATCACCATGGCTGACATAAAATGGGAAAAGGCTTTTTGTGTGTTTTTATTGTAAACAGTGCAAAATATTTTTGCTAGCTTAATTTACTGTGGTACTGAGTCATTCTGTAAAGTACCAGCTAAAATGGACTCAATATTTTTAGATTTATGTCCCAGAAATGACCATAGAGTTTGTTATTGTGTAGAAAAGTGAATTGAAAACATGGGCGAATTCTTTTGCAAGTGTCAGTTTTCAGTATAGCTTTTGCCATTTAATATAAATTTACCTTACTTGCCTTGTACAGCTGGCTTACTGGAGCTTATAAAAACTTACAAGAACTGGGTCAAGCTTATAAAAACTTTCTTTTCACAGGGTGATGCAGAACTCTTTGTCCTTACGTATTGTACCAAAAGAAATACTGATACAATAGACAGGCGATTCTGTTTTGACTTAGAAGCCTCAGACAGGTAAGCTTGTGAAGCACCCCAGGAAGAGCTCTTTTGAAGTAGTAATTAAAAGTACTGCAAAATTACTGTTGCCTTTTCTTCTGATTTCTTCAATCCTCAGTCAGAGTTCCAATGGGAATGGTCACTGGAGGAGCGGGCAGGCACTGCCATGGCTCACTGAGTTTTACCTCACTTGTGTGTAGCAGAAGCAGAGAGGAACTAAACTGAAATGCAGACATGAGCCTGAGCTCATAATAAAGAAAAGCCCAGAGAGAGTAAAGAGGAGCTATTAAGAGTTATCATAGTGAAGAAACATGGCTTAAATTGAAGTACATACAGCTATAGTGAAAGACTGATTGCAGTAATAATTTATATAGTCATGACCACATTGTCTCACACTCCTGTGTTCCAAAATGATGTGTTGCTGAGGAGATATGCTGGATTTTCAGACTGAAATAAGGTTATTGGGATTTTGAGGCTTCTTGTGCCGGGTATAATCATCCACTGCATCTTGAATGTTGTTGCCACTGTCTTTTTGAAGCACCACTTGTTGCTCTATTTCTAAAGAAAAGACTTGCTAATATTTTTCTCTAAAGGACCTCAAAATTTGATAAACATTGTCTTTCAACAATGTTTGTCTTTCAACAAAGTCTTCTAGTCTTCCTTCATTATGAAGGTGAGAGTATCCAACTTCATAAGATACTCCAAATAAATTAGGCCATGGTAATGCTACATTCTTTTGATGCAGAAATGTGTCATATCTGGAATTAAATGCTAGATATAAATTAGTGAATTGCTGCTGAGTTTTTGCATCCACCCCCTCTGATCTGATTTTAATCTATATGTTTGCTCCTTACTTACACTAATTAACCACATGCTGATTTGTAATATAGTAGGTCTTCAATTTTTATGGGCTTTTGGGGCTCTTTTGCATCAGATTCTTAGTGTTTTTCACTTTAAAAGCAGCAGGGCCAATGCTCTCAGGCACCCCTGTCCTGTGATTGCTCATGGTCTGCAGGTATGTTTGCGATTATGTGCTCAAACTTTAATCAGAATCTATGCTGAGGTTGTGTGACCAGTCAGTCTGGCCAGAGGCATGTGATTCCTACAACAAGCAATGGGTAAAGGGATGTGAAACTCCCACTGCATCAGAAAACTTCTAGCCCACATGGCAGATGAGAAGAGGCTCATTTACAGCTCAGGTGATGTTTTTTGTCACTCTACAGCATGGTTTGAACTTGCATTTTTGAGTTGAGGAGGATGTGTTTTATCTATTCTAATGCTGTGTCCCAACAGTTTGAAAGGAAGTAAAGATTTACACTCTAGGCATCAGTTCCTCTTAGGTCATTGTATTGACTGGTCAGTAGGGATAACAGATTTCAAACTGAGTCTGATAAAATTGCTAAAAAGTAGCGTGAGAAATGTCAGTCTGTCCCCCTCTGAGTGTCATCTGCTCTGTGGGGTATCTGGAGCTTATACAGAGATGGATGGAGAGCAGGGTTTCCTTGATCCTGCAAAACACTTTTTCATTCTCTTCTCTGGTAAAAGGGGGAAAAATCTAGTTCCTCTTTCTGTCTTGATATAATAGACACAATTCGATCTGCTGTGACCTTGATATCAGACATTTTTCTTTGAATAATGTATGTGTGTAGTATGAGATGTTCCCATGGAGATTATTTCTGTGCTGCAGGCCATTAGCTTGTTTCCTTGGTATCAGTTCAGGGTGCACCTATCCCTCAGCTTGTCCAAGTTAAAAAATAACACAGGGATTGACAGCTGGGCATGGGCATTTCTTCAGTACTGTGCTTTGGAAGGAGGCAAGGTGGTGAAATTTTAGGGAAGACTTTTAAGTAGCAAACATTCAGCCTTGTGTGTGACTTGAGCATAACTTTGAGCCAGCTTAAAATTTGCATATTCTTCTTTCAAAGGGAATGCTGAGATGGTTGTATTTTCTTTAAATTCTGATATTTATGGCTCTCAGCGTGCTAAGATTCTTGTTAAATCTCTGGGAAGCGATACTTTTTTCTGTTTCTACTACTCTATCATGTTCACTTGAAGGCAAATGTAGAGAAATTTAAATCTTAGGGAGAGAGGTCTTCTAGGATAGGAAAAAGTTATTTTATTGATAAAGAAATCCTTCTAAATACTACCTAGATTTAATTTTTTTCCAATATAGGACAATGAGAGAAGGTTTTGTTTCTTTTGACTTTATTTTGAAGACAAATAAATGATATTTCAAGCAGCATATATTGATTTGATGTATTGCTTCTGAGTTGATACTCTGATACCTTGACAACTGTAATTTAAAGAAAAGAACTAAATGGTTGCAAGTTATGGTCATTGTTGCTGCTTTAAAGATAAAGATTATATATTGAGTTAACAAATTCTATTTTTCATCTAACAAGAATGCGAGTCCAAGTTTATTTACAGTTCACAAAATTCAGTAACTCCAGCAAGTGTTGGAATCAGCAGGCGGTCAACAATGAGCTATTTCAAATAGTTTGCAGATTACATTAATTTTCCTTTTTCCTCCCTGTTCTCCCTATTTCTTACTGCATGTATCACTTCTATACCTTTTATTTTCAAGATCAGCAGTGTTCAGTTATTAAACAAAAGAAAATGAACCCTGACTTTTAGGACAATGGGCTTTTGCTTGTAGTTGGAAATAGAATTTGACAAGCATGTTTTAGTTGTTGATGAATGCAGTTACCTTATGTTGTTGGTACATTTGCAGGCCTGGAGTTCCTGTGACCATGCAGGCATTTTCTGAGGAAGACAGGAAGCTGTGGATGGAAGCCTTGGATGGAAAAGAAGCTGTAAGCATAATTTTTAAAAGATTCTTTTATAGTGTAATGGGAAATTCTCTCACCCTCTGCTTTCTGATCCCATTTATACTTTAATAAACTGGCATTATGTAGTTTGCAAAATGATAGATTCAACGAATAAAGGATAAAAGTGAAATAAAACTCAGGAGAGATGAGTAACTTGGTAAAGCTCAGTGTAGATAACTGCTAATGCTGATACGAGAATTTTTCATTGTAATGACAGCATCAATTTTTATAAATGGCTTCCCATCCCAACGATAATATTGGTGTTGTAGAAAATGTCTAGTATAAGCATGTTCACTTAGTCTTATGCTGGCATGCTGCATTCCAGTGGCAAAATTTGCATGAGTGAGTTACATGGTGTTATTATTTTATTTTTTAAAACCAGATCAAAAAGTTCTTGTCAATGGGACTGAGGTTATACATGAATTTGCTTAATTTCTGCCTCTCATCAGGAAACAGGTCTGAAATGTTGAATTGAAACACACTATTTATTTTTACAATGATAAATGTTTTGGTCTTGTGGGCCAGAAATGGTGGGTTTTTTCTAGACAACGACACAGTCATGTGTCTGCCCCAGCAGTTGTTCAATTCACCTCATTGTTACACTGATCTGGTTTCATTTGCAGAGGTGTTTATTACCATGACAGGTTGGCTGAGCTGGACTCCCCAGTAAGTTTAAAACTTCTGGGAAACCCAAACTGGAACATAAGTCCCAGGAATCATCACATTCTTAATAATTTAAATGACCTTGAAATGGTGGGAATTTAGCCTGCAGAGAAACATGGGAACATGGAGCACATAAATCCCAGTTAACTGGCTACAGCCAGTTCAGTGGCTGTATCTGTTCAGAGGGGGCACAGACCTCTGATCCTGTTGTTAGAGATGCTGGTGGTGCTGTGTTCTGGCTGTAATCAGCTCTATTTGTGCCTACTGAGCATTAAGATCGAGAGTATCTTCTTTTTCTGGTTTCATGCAAGTCTTTAAAGTAATTTGTCTTTTTTACTCTTTTTGTGTTAGCTGCTCATCAACATGAATAAAGCGAATGCAAAACGAGAGGGAAGTAAGTATTTGAATTAGCATTAAGGCTGATTTTGTTAATATTTTAAAATTGAGAAAGACTAAGGTAATTTGGTTTTTTTTTTTCCTTTCTGGAACTTTTTTCCCCTTAATTATTTTACTTTTAAACCTTGAGTTTTGACTATTACTTGTAATTTTTGTAATTACAAGTAATTAATTAATTTTGTAATTAATGGGTTTTCATACTAACTCAGTACATATTTTATAGGACTGGACATAAGCTGGAGAAACAGTCTGATTGTTTTTGCCAATTTAATTCATGCCTGAATTTCTGTTAGAATGTGAAGGAATGGTTTTAAAAGCAGTTGCAGCTGAAGATCAAGATAGGCAAAAAAGCTGAATTTCTGCATTTAAAATATAAACCAAAATATGGAAGTAGAAGAGGTGGCTTTCTTTACACAATATTAGCTGTCTTCTGTTGATGAAGTGTAATAGTGAAAACAGGTATCCTTCTTTGGTTATGAGGCAGTTTATGCTTGCTTTTTTAAAAACTTGAAATTGCTGATTCAAGCTGGATCCCGGTGTTATTAATAGAAATTTTTCCTCAGATTTGTCTTTTCATGGTACAAGACCAGGTCCCCAGGAGCAAGAAGGCCAGATGTTTGGGGGAAGGGCACAGTTTTGCAACATAAGCTTTTAAATGAAGTTTTGATGTGAAGAAAAAAAGTAAGATAGGAACAACAAAGGAATGCTGGAGCTCAGCTGTTGTCCTGTTCATGCATCTGCTTTCATGTAGTCAGATCATTAACTGCTGTGAAATGATATACATGTGTCCTGTATCTTTAGTGTGGGAATTTCTTTGGCTGAGGATAGGACTCAGTAAAAGCCCTGCTGTTGATAATTATGTTTTTTCATCATAAGTACTTCCTTGTCCCATTTGGTGAACTCTCTCAGATGTTGTCGATGTTGCAGTAAGTACTGTTAAATTCCATCTTGCATCTGCCAACATGTGTAACTAATCAGGGATCCCATTCTTCAAAGGATGCTGCTGTGAACAGATTCACTGAAGCCACTATCACCAGAACAAGCCTTTACTTTGGCTAGGCAGGCTCGTGAAGGAGAAAAGCAGAATTTCTCTATAAAAAGTGATGTATTCTTCCAGTTTTCCAATATTTATAGTCTTGCCTCAAAAGTACTAGCTTTATAATTAAGTCCAGCCTTATTTTCAGTTAAAGACATAATCGTAATGGTGCTTTTAAACTGTTCAACCCTTTTTATTTTTATTTTTTTTGTAGATGCACAGTTGGATAAGATAGGGTTCACCATCATCAAAAAATGCATCAGTGCTGTTGAAACACGAGGTAATGATCAATCCAACCTGTTTGTGAAGAGGATGAAGCAGCTGATCTGCTGAAGAAGGTGGTAAAGTCTCCTGTAGATCTCTGGAAAAGACTTTACCATGGAAGACATTTCACTGATTACACTGACCAAGACAGGAGTCTGTCCAGCCTGTCCTTTTATGCATAGCTTTCTTTCAAGAAATGTGTTTGCCAGAAGTGCTCAGAAGTGGGAAATAGCACCTCTCTTGACAAAGGGGAGCCAGTTTTTGTGCACAAAAGCTAAGAGAAACCTGTTGTGTTTTATAGGCTGTGCCTGCACCTTTGCTTTGCTGTTCAAGCAGAGTAATTTATTTCAGTGTTTCATTTCTGTTCAGTCTCTTAAGGCAGAAGAGCAGGAGCTGAGCAGGCAGGTGAATAACAAAAAGTGTTGAAGTACTTGTCATGGAGTTAGTTTCACCCCAGGGACAAAGATGCTGTCAGGATTTATTGTTGCATATACTCATTGTTGTACTTCCAGAACTGGAGATGGAGGAGAGGTCAGTGTGCAGACAATATTCAAGAGGTATTTGAGATTGATTTTGGAGAGGCTCTGCTGAAGTGTGTGCTGACCAGCCACTCTGAGGCTTACTGCATTGTACATGGCATTGTGTGGAGAACCATCTTGTTTGGTTGTAGTTTTTAAAAAAAGAGGTGAAGGCCTAAAAGTAGGTAAGGTTACAGTATATTTCTCAATTTGTTAAAAGAGATGCTGTAGTTTCTCTGTGTGCATTTTTGTTTTCTCCTAAATTGTTGACTTTCCCTACTCCCAAAGCAGACACTTAGAATTTTTCACAAACTGAATCTTTTTTTATTTTCTGGAGGTCTGGCATTGCACAGGGCAGAATACTTAAATCTTTCTGTGTATCATAGTCCAGCTTAAATAAGATGAACAGAAGAGCAGGTTCATGCTTGCTCTCAGTGCAGCATCTTACTGAAAAACAGTGTCTTCCATGCATTCACTTACTATACAATATTATTAGGAACACAAGCAGCCTTTGTGATACTGAAAGTTTTGCATTTAAACAGCAAGAGGTATCTGAAGTCCTTTTTCTCTTAGACCTTTTTGTATCAGTCCAGTCTGATGCATTAAAGATGTTATTCCAGATTAGGCCATATTCTGTCTGGTGTTATTTTTGTTCATTCTGTTCTTATGAATATTTTTTCAGATAAGTTGGCCTGTCTCATCACTTTAAATTTCAGTTACTGGCATTTACAATCTGAATATTTGAGCTGGGAAACACTGCAGATAAAGCTGGCATCCTACAGATAAGTTGTCTTCCCTGCAAAAGCCTGTCTCAGTATGGTCTGGATCTTCTTTTTACAGTGAATGAAGCAGATTTAATAAAAAGGGTGGCATGTGTTCATGTAATGAAAGGCTAATTTTGGCCTATAGTACAGTTACAGGCTACCTCACAATACCTCATGAGTTCTCCCTACTATAAACAGTGTGGAGTATTCTGTATTTTGGTTTATTATTTTTAACTGTGTTCAAATAGTTTTCTTTTAGTTGTGCATTGATTACTTTTTTCTTTTTCTGATACCCGACCAGAAAAGTGAAACAGGACCACAACTGTGGAATAAATGCAAACACTTTCTTCATGAAATGACTATTTGGAGAAATGGTTTTTGCCTTTTTTTTTCCCCCTCAGGACTGTGGATGGATAGGTTAAACTGAATGGAGGTCTAAGTTCACTCTGTCCTTTATGCCTTGATTAGGGGCACGTAAGAAGATGCAAAGTATTTGTGTAACTCTCTTGTTCAAGACAAATTATGAGCTTTCATGGTTTAGCAGTATTTCTCCCCATAGTGGGGTCTGCCCTGAAACATACTTGGGAAAGAATTAAAGTTCCCCAAGTCTATGCAGACTTTGCACCTTTGCTGTCCTATGTACACAGCCTCTGTAAGATGTGTAGTCAGTACAGTGCTTTGTGGTAGTTACTACCAATGAAAAAGACTTGGGTCTATTAATTTTGTTTCAGAGAGTACTCAAGAAAGAAAATAAATCAGTTTTCAATTAATGTTTCTCATCCTGGAGTTCCAAGGATATGTTTAGGTGAGGTACTACCTTCCAGGAACTCAACAATCCGCTTAGTTTGGTTTCAATCCACTTGATTTTTCCATTACATTTCAAGCAGTCGTTGATGATTTTCTGTTTACTGATTCTGAACTTAACATCAAGTGCATTTAAAAAACAAAACAAGTAAACAACTTCAAAACAAAACAAAAAGCCTCTAAAGGACCTTCTGCTGATGTCTGCTGAGCTAAACAAACCAAGAGCCAGGAGAGCATTCAGTTGTTTGTCTCAAAAGAGTTTGGACACATAGTTGAAGAAAATCCATCTCTCAAGTAGCAGAATTTTCTACCCGTACGTTTTCTTGAAAACCATTTTTACTTGGTTATTTTACTTTAATGATAATACATCAAAAGCAAGTTATTTTCAGCAGGAGAAAACAGGACAGATGCTTCTTCAGAGACGGTGCTTGTGTGCCATGTTTTTATCTCTTTTAATCATAATGGGTGTGAGGTTGGCGTGGGTGGGAAGAGAGGACAGTCTAGTGTGGGTGGAAACTGAGAATAGTCTTGTCATGTCACAGCAGAAGTAGTCTGATATTCAGAGAGAGAAGAGCATAACGGAGATATTGAACATAAACTTGTCAATGGCTGGATAATTTTTTTTCTCAGTTATGTTCCCTTTTATAAAGCCAAGAAGGGAATTATTTGCTCTGAATGAACAGAAGCACAAAAATCGGTGTCTTGGTTAAAATGCATGTGAGCTTCTGATTCAGCATTGCCTTACAAGAGATTGGCTATGCTTCACTGGTAGGACATGCTGAGGCATCAGGATATGCATCCCATCTCTCACATACTGAGCACCATGCTGGTTGGATGTGCATCTGTGTTTTGTCTTGGAGAGAGCGTTTTGGGATTCTCTTTGGAGTATTTCATTTATTATTCTCTACTGAGAATAATAGAACAGGGTAGGTGTTTACAGAAACATCAAAGAGCTGCGTGCTCCACCCGTAAAGGCTCTGTGCATGTTTTTGTGTGCAAGTAGCTGGTTGTACCTTCTGAGGGGATGTGATGGGTAAAGTTTGCCAGAGCAGTATTTGTCTTGAGCTTAGTACTGGCAGAGCTGCCAATCTGGGCTGCAGAGAGAGATGGCAGCATTGAGCTGCATGACCAGGCTGGCTGCTCCTCAGGCAGAAAGTACATGGTGAAGAAGGAGTAGAAAACCTTTGCAAGTGACATAAAACCCTCTGTTATTACCTTGAATTTAGAGTGTTGCTTTTATGGCTGTTTCTGTGCCATGGATTTTGGTATAAAAATTTGTATTTGCAGCTATATTGCAAGTCTGTGTCAGCCTCATGTACAATGCCAGTCGCAAAATAAACTTGCCTACTCCGTACCTTACTTACAATAGGATAAATTACTATCTTGCTTTCAATACCTTATATTTCTAAGCATGCTTCACAAGCTATGTCCCTGTGCCAAATTCTGTATCAGGCAGCCAAACATCTTGAGATAATGTAAATATGAAGGAAGTTGTGCTGCGGGGCTTTGCCGTTCCAGGTTGCCAATAGTGGTTGAGCCGGCAGACACAGCGTCTGAACCCTTCAGCATTTCAGGCAGTGGGGAGCTATTCCTTGCAATGAGTCATCCTGTCAATTGTGTTCTGTAAATGCCAAGCATTATCAGTGTTGTATGTGCTGAAGATCTGAAATGTGCAGATTAAATCAGAAGTAGGACTGTTTCAAACCAGGTTTGTATATCTTAAATAAAACATCATTTGAAAGTATGGTTAAAGGTATCATCTCAAGCTATGTTGAAATATTAATGCCTCTTTGCACTCCTTGATTTCTGCTAGCAATTAGCTGTGCTTTTTTCAGGTTGATGAATTTGAAACTGATCAATTATCTGATAATCTCTATCATAGACTCATGATTATTGCTGGAGGATTGTCATAGTTTCAATACTGCCATTTTCCAGAGACTTCTGCATTGTCATATCTGTTTCAATACTGAGGAATAGGTTTTGTGGTTTGACCTTGATTATTTCTAAGCCTGTAAAGGTATGTTTGGGGTCAGCACACTTGGTTCCCCCCAGTTTTAATGTCAGACACACAGGAAATCACAAATCAACTTCTGAGATAAGCAAAAGCTGAGTGTGACAGTATTTTTTCAGCTTTTTTTATCTTGCATATGATGCAGAAGGCTTGTTCTGTGGTACTGAAAGTAGTAGAAGACATTGAATAAAAAAGTGTGATGCATTTTGGCAAAGCCTGGTGTTAGTTTGGTACAAGAATTTTCCTGGACACCTCTGAGAAGTTTGAAGCAAAACTATTTGCTGCTTTCAGGACAGATTTGTAGTGCATTCTTGTTTGCAGTATATCAATGACTACGCTGTTGAGTTTTTTTTTAGTGTCTTGCATTGGTGCATAGCATGCTATCATACTTGTTCTAGGGATCATTGTAAAACTTACTTGCTTGTATTGATAACTTCGTATTTTGAGAAAAACAGTGTTGTGGCCCTATAGCTGTTTTGGTTTTATTCGGTTCACTCTTTTGGGCACAGCTGACCTGCAAGCATACTCCTGAGTTGTGTGTTTTGATGAGCACAGATAAAATTAAGGAGATCTGGCTTATTCTGTTAATTTGAGCCAGCTCTGAACCTGGCTTCTAGCTCGAAGCTCAGCACCGTTCCAGCAGTGCCTGCATCCTGGTGAGGAAAACGAGCCAGTTTTACCCAGGTGGAGCAAGCAAGGGAAGGAGCAGCTGCAGCCCTGGGACAGGGGAAGGAGCAGTGCTGGCAGGGAGGAGTTCATCAGGCTCAAGAATCTGAGATGGCTGAGCAGGCTGTACACTGTGTGAGGAAGAGGAAGGCATCAGAGAAGAGAGAAAAGATGCAGCAAGGCTAGGCAGGAGGAGGAGGAGGTAGAAAATGCCAAGTTCTCTCTACCATATTGAGAATTATTGCTGTGTATTATGGCTCTGTCTGACAGTAATTCATTAAAAGGCTAATGATTTTTACATACTTCATCTAATATTTATTTGGGAAGAAACTTTTTCTCATATGACTGGTTTTAATTTTCCTTCTCTCTGTTGGAACAGCGTGGTATTGAAGCTGGGAATTCTCCACAATTCTTCCTTTGTTGAAGGATATTTTGAATAAGGATACCACATAATCTGTTATTTGAAAAGATTTCCTTGGAGTAGAAACACAGCTATTTTGTGGCATTTCTACTCTTCCAGGCCAGTGTGATTATGAAGGTAGATTGTGTTTGTAGATGGCTGCTTATTGTGAGGCCTCTCAAACATCTGTGTACTGTAGTATTTTACCTCCCACTGTCTAGGCTCTGAAGCAGCAGACATAGACTGCCTTATTTTGCCCTTTTTCTTCCCTGCCCCTTCTCTCCCTCCCATTTTTTTTCTCCAATTTATATTCACAATTTTACTTTCCTGGGGATAAAACTGGGTGATATAATGAAAAGCAAAAGCAGGGGAAGAAAAGGGATAGAGAAGTGAATGTATGTGGGATGATGGAAGGGCACAGAGGAATGCCAGGAGAGTGGTCCAGTGTCCATATAGAATGGGAGTAGGGGACTGAAAATACTGTGTTGGTTACGGCTCCTCTGTTCATCCCAAGAAAAACTGCGCAGTAGTTTTGGTGGTGCCTCTGGATGTAACTCCTATGTGGACCACAGTGGGTTGGAATGAGGCCTTGTATCTTAAATGGAAAGCATTTATAAACTTGAAAAAGTGCTGATTTTGAGGACTGGGAATAAGTTTAGGTTTTTCTTCATCCAAAGTGTTTTAGTCTCCACATATTGGGGCGGGGGGGGAAGAAATGTTAAAGTTATTGAAGAAATCTTAATTTAGCATTTTTTTGTTCAGTTCCTACATTATTAGAATGTGGCTGTTGATGTACCCAAAATGCAATGTAAAAGATTTGAAATTAGTCAGTCAGTGGTTTATTTATTTATTTTCAAGTAAAGCTTTGTCCCTGTTTGCTTCTCCTCTCAGTTTCAGAAGTAGAATTGTGGTACATGAAATCTTTATCCAAATGTAACATGAACTTACCTTAAGAACAGAGTAACAAAAAGATTCTTCATTTATAATGTTGTTCTTGGAACTGTTAATACTATGTAATCTCTCTGTCTTTGAAGATAATTTGTTGCCTGGAGCAAAAATTTTAATGCTAAATTTGACTGTGGTTGATCTCATGATTTTTTTTTCTTTTTTTACATAATAGGTATAAATGACCAAGGATTGTACAGAGTTGTGGGGGTGAGTTCAAAGGTCCAGAGACTTCTGAGTTTGTTGATGGGTATGCCTCTATTTTACAAATATTTTTTCAATATTTTATTTCATGTGGTTTTACTGTCAATATGTAGTTTTTAAAGCACCTTCCAGTAGTTTGCTCTAGTCCATGCAAGTAATCACCACGTCATTGTAAGTTTCCCTCCTTTAGAAAGACCTGGATTAATTGGTATGAATAAATTAAGAACTGCTATGAGACATGTATAGGAGCCAAGATTGTGCTTTGTGCAAGGTTGATGGAAGTGGGATTAAAGCAGCCTAAATTGAAGGATCTGATCAGAAAATTGAAAATACCAAAGTCAGGGATCTTTGAAGCTGGTTGCTTCATTGTTTGAAGTTTCCACCTTCCTTCTCCCATGTCTGGAATGTACAAGTGAAAATGCCCATGTGTCTGTAGTTAATCATTGTACAAAATAAGACAGTTAGTTTAAGCCTACTGTTAGAGTAGTTTGGTTTAAGAGGAGGGATATGATATATGTATTAATAATAACTGTGTGTTGAGGCAGGAGACAGATGGAGAAAGGATTTGGTCTTGTAAACTTAAACATCTTAGGCTCTTTTATGCCCAGTTAGCTAAAATAATTTGCAGAAAATTTTTTCTCCCTTTTCTTCTTGGAAATTTTGATGCATCTTTAATTCCAGTGACTGGAGTTCTCTTGCCCCTCTGCTGTCCCTGGGGGAGGGAAAAAGAGAGAAACATTGGCACCTGGATGAAGTCCCTCATCTCTCACCAAAGTAGTAGCCATGACTGCAAAACGTGTTATGTTCCCCCATTTCTTGTCCTGAGCACTGACAGTACATGCAGTCAGACAAGACCACTGGGATTAGTTCATTTTTATAGAGCTTCCAAACCTGTCACTTGACAGCAAAGGTCTGATTCTCAGGGATTCATTGGTATGCAAAGAAGCTTGTTTGCAGTTTGCACCAGGCTCTTCTCCAGAACCATGCATGCTCCATCTGTGCTGATAACACAGTGTTCTTTGGCACTGCAAACTGAAGGAAGCCAGAAAGTGAATTCATTTCATTACCCCAGACATTATGTGAATGACAAAGCGCTTTTATATTATATGCTGCTGTCAGTTCAGTGCCACCTGTAAGACTTTTTCTTTTCCTTCCTTTATTTTTTCAAACAGCCTGTCTCCTCAGAAATGATAAGACATCTTGAGACTTGAGGACCTGCATGTCATATCAATCTGTCATAATGACCTTGCTAAATATTAATTTATGATGTCTTACTTTAATCAATATTAACAGCACCCTGAAGTACTCCATTAGTAAACCTTTAAAGTATTACAGAAAAAAAGGCTCTTTTTGGAAATACAAACTGGGATTAATAAAAATGAATGATCTATAACAGATTTTCATAGTTGTTTATCTGTGTTGGGGTTAGCCTCAGTAAGCAATAACCATCTTTAGCCATTGACCATGGGAGGAATGATGTGCTGTCACTCAGAGAGCCTTGATTAAATGTGTTTGATATCACAAGATGCTTTTCAGTTTTGTTCTTGCTGGCTTAGCTTGGGTGTGCAGGTCTGGCAGGCAGATTTTCCTTGCTGCCATTATTGGTATCCAAATTAAATAGACTCAGGTTGCCAGTGGCTCAGTAGCAGCTGGAAGAGTTTGCTGGGGATTCCAGCATCTGCTTTTAGTTACTTTTTAAAATCAGGAACATTTTTTGTCATTCCCAAGTTTCATATATTTATTTGACAAAGGAAGAATACAGTGGTATCAAGATGAGGCAAAATACTGAACAGGAAAAAGTTAGGGTGCAAGCAGGTGCTCTTTTCTGATGATTTGTTGAAAGTGATTCTATCTCTGGTCTTTATCTATCTTTCCTCAGAGGAGAACAAAGAAGGTTCCTTTTTGATATACAGCGGTACAGAGAATTTAAAATGACTGATTAATCTTTAATCCTTTGTCTCTGGACATACTCTCAGATACCCTTTTATAGGAAAGATTTTTCAGAATCATAAAAAACTCATATTAACTTTCTGTATTTTAAAATGTTTGATAAGATTTCAAAGTATTTTAAGCTACCTATCACTGACCATGAAGTTCACAGTTGGAAAGGCCTTGTGTGAAGTCTTCCAAATGGTAACCAGGGATGTGATTTTTTTTTTTTTGTAGTTTTGTCTCTTTTTCAGATTATTTTCTGTAGAATTTTGGAAAGTAAGACTGAGAGTTAAAAGAGTATGAGAAGACCAACATATGCTTTTCTAGTACTATGAATGCATAGATTTTCATCTATAATGCAAAAATCTTGTGGAGCTAAGTCTCTGCAAAATAGGGCTTAGCCATCAAATATGTAATTCTACTTAGAAAAAAAAAATTTACATTTAACTTAGTCCATGAAGTTACCTGTAACTGGTATTGTGCTATTTTGCAGCAATAATCTTGTTTAAATTTAAAGGGAGGCATCTGGTGAGGAACACACTTTCTACCTTTTAAGGGAAAATGTTAAATTAACCCAACACCTCATTGTAAACAGGGATAGAAAGCTAGAACTTCCAATATTATGGAAATGTGTTACAAGCACTGCAGTGTGAGATGTCAGGAGTCTCAGTTCTGGAAGTGCATCAGGGCCCAGTTCCTGTTTCATCGATGATCTGTGTTATAGATCTGACGTGGCTCATTGCCTACATGCTGTTACATAGATTTTGTACAAGCCACTCCATGGATCAGCTTTCAGATGGACCACTGCCTGTGGGAAGGGACTGCTGAGCACTTGCAGTTTCTGCTGATGAGTTCAGGTTTGATTTCTGATGCTATCTGGTGTGAAAAATACCAGATATTGCATGTAGCAGGAAGGTTTTGGCTACTTCTACCTTCCCAAATCTAGCAGGTTTCAAAACAATGGAATGGAATTTCCTTGTTAATTTCTGTACAGCAGATGACAGTAGACATACACATCTACAGTGGGCATATTGCATATGAAAGCAGAGAGTCTCCTCCTAACCAACTTAGTGAACTGGACAGTTTTTATAAACTCTGGCTCCCTTGTTGTCAGAAAGATTTGCATAAAATCTTGAGCTGATCTGTCAAAAGCTGTTCCTTAAACATGCACAGTTAGTTTTACAGGCATAAAGTTGCCCTTGAATGCACCGTGGTTGTTACATGAACAAGTAGCATGAAAAAAAGCTAGAGTAATAGTTCTTAAAATTCTGTTGAAGTTCCAGTTCTTACTGAAAAGGGATGTTTGAAGTAGAGGGGGAGAATAGAGCAGGAATAGTGAAATCGTTTGGGTGGTAAGGCACAGAGCAATGTAAAGCAAATGCCAAACCAAAAATGAAGAAAATGTCTTTAAATCTTGATGGCTTCTACAATCAAACCAGGGGTTTGTAGCAGGGCTGTTTCTTTTTTTTTTTTTTTTCTTTTCCCCAAGAGATAATGAAATGTTTCAACAATACATTCTATTTTTTGTTTTAAGAGGCTTGCTTTGGAATTCAGACCCCTGTTGTTTTCCTCCCAAAATTCATCAACAAATTTCAATGAACAGAGTGCGTACTTTGAATGTAAAGGAGGTTGATGATTATGAAGCAGCTATTTAAAAACTGGATATTACATAGTGATTTAGTAACAAAACCCCCATAGATTTTGTAGCTTCTGAAGTGATGGCAGTTTTTTATTTAATTAATTCAGGAGACAAATTATCTTCTCGAAAAAGAGAATTTGAACATGGAAACAACTAGCATGCTAAAAAGAAAAAAAAAAAAGAGAACCTTATATTTGAGACAATCCTGAGTATTTTGGGTGGTGGTTGGCTAGTAACAATTCCCTAGAAAATGTTATCTGACCTGTATTTTAAAATGAGATTTAAATAATTGATATAATGAGGGAGAATATTCAGTTACAGAAATAATTGCTTGGCACAGCTTTTAGAACAAAATTATTTAGTCCCGGTAAAAGGAGTGCACCTTTAATCAGGGATCCTAATTTGATTTTTTAAATGTGTCTGTCGTTTGTCTGACAAGCCAAGTAACAAATGAGTTCTGAATTCTATGAACGGGTCCACACGTAATCTGCATCAGCCACTGCAGTGACGGACGGAACATGTAGCAGTAAATAATCACAGGAAAGTCAGCAAACACACAGGGCTAGGCTGGCCATATACATGTGCTCTCTTCTTGTGTCAGCTAGCTATGGCTTCCTGTTTTGAGGCCAAAAAGGTTTTTTTTGATTGTAAAACATTTCAGTGTGCTGTGTTGTTTTCAATCTGTCAAAAACTCTTCAACCTGATGGGTCAATCAGACAAACCCTTTGGTTTGGTCTGTCTTGTTCCGAGGCTCTCCCAACTAACCTGGGAGAAGGTGGGAGTTCTGTGGTCCTGACAAATGGTCAAGCAAACAAGTATTTCTTGTCCAGTGGCTGAAACTGATCAAGTAAGGCAAACATTCAGCCAAGACTCCTTTTCCTGCTTTGGAAGCACCTCTTAAACATTCTCCCACAATGCAGAGGGCCATGCTGCACTTGAACTGTTCTCATCAACAGTTTACAATAAAAACTATGCAAAGAATTTATCACTTTAAATAAGAAAGAAAAGAGTAAAAGATAATTTCTTCTTAGAGGGTCTTTTTTCCCTAAACTGTTCTTGTATATCTTTCTGTGTTTGTGAACATCTTTCTGTTTAATTAGAGGTGTGAAAACTTCAATTGCTATAGAGATCTTTTTACATGAGGGTGGTTTTTAATCCTTCATTAAAGAAAAAAAAATCAGCAGTAAATAGTTTAAAAAACAAAATATGAAAATGGAATTTATAAACATATTTGGATATTTGGTCTTCTTCATATCACTGAATAATAAAAGGACGTTGTTTCTGTGCTCATGTGAGCAAACATGTAGTGTGAAAGTCAAGGTGTTGCTGTTCATGTAACTCATACTGATTTAGAATTCCCTTTTTTCATGTCCCTTTTCTCTTTCTGGTTATTTTCTAGATTCAAAAACCTGCAATGAAGTTGACCTGGAAAACTCTGTAGATTGGGAAGTGAAGACAATTACTAGTGCTATGAAGCAGTATCTGCGGTAAGGCTGTCTTGGTTTTTTAGACTATAATTCTTAATTTAGTTCTCCTATGCAGTATGTTAAGCTGCACTAGTTAGTTTTGCCATATTTTGGAATTTGAGCTAATTTTGTACAAATACCATGTTTGTTATTTGTTTTGGGGGAAGCAAAATACTTCAGCCACACTAATACTCATGTTCATATGAGACAAGCTCCCAAACCCTTTGGTGTTAGACACAGAAGCATTTCACTGATGGTTCAACAATCTGAAGTGTTACTAAACTTGCTGAGAATCATTACTGAAAGTTGGCTAAGGTTGTTAAAATTAGTTTCCTTTTTGTGTTTGTGTGGTGGAATGAAAAGGGAGAAGGCAGTAAAATTTTTAGTATTTTCCTCTTTTCTTTCTGACCCTTGCTCTGATGTTCTGTGTGCAATAGTAATAATATATTGTGTAAAAATTTTTAAATAAGAACCTAAAATATGTTTGCTATTCAAATGGCTTTGCCAATTCCTAATAAAGCTGTTTTACTAAATTGCCTAAGAACATAAAATGTCACACTTTTGTGCATCTCTTGTGGTGGAACACGGACACTGTACTTTTAATCTGCTATTTTTATTAAATAAAATATTAGCATAATAATATTTCTTGTGTATATATATAATATAATTAAATATATAATAATGGTTAATATCAGTGAGTGCTGCAGAAATATCATAAGAAATATTTACATAATATACTATGTAAACTCTTACATAGTATAGAAAAGTATAAAAAAACCAAAACATAAGTGTAAGGAAAGTATTTCTCCCCTGCAGTATTTCTCATCTGAGTGTTTACTCAGATATGCAATATTTCATGAACATCAGTAAAGTCAGTCTAATAAATGGTTCTAACTCTGGTATTGGTTGTTGTTAGGACCTTAGTGTCTTTCCAGTAAGGCATTGACTTGTCATTCATAGCATTTCAAAAGTGCAAATAAAGAATGAATTGCACTAATTAATTGCACAGTATTTGTGTACAATCTTGGTGTTGAAACTGGAAAGGTATCTTATGATAGAAGCATCACTTCAGCTCTTGGAAGGTGAATGGATGCATTTAGTCTTATTTTCCTGATAATACCAAGTTTTCCTTTTGTTCCAGAAATCATTGAATTCAAGGGCCTTTGTAACAATGGTTGCTTTCAGTATGAGGATTATGCTACTGAAAGTTAAAAAGGCTTCCTGATCAGAGTAAATGGAGCTAGAAGAAAATACAGTTAAATTTATTATATCATCCTTGTTTTGCAGAAGCCTTCCAGAGCCACTGATGACATACGAGTTGCATGGAGAATTCATCGTTCCTGCCAGTAAATACATGACTGTAGTTCAAATAGAAATCTTTTGTTGTTGTGCTGTTGTGACCTCAAAAGCACACAGCAAATGCAATTCCAGAAAAATACTTCATCCCAGTAAAAATACAGGAACAAGAAATAATAAATGATTTAAGAATATGTTTTAGTCAGTATTTAGTTCCAGTGTGTGTCACATATAATATGACTGCCTAGCACAGTTTTTACTTTTATGGAAAAACTTTTGGATAGCCAGGGTAAACATTTATTCTTATTATCTTAACTGCATAATGATAAGCATCTACTTAATCTGTGAATTTTTTTTCTTTGCCTTCCATTTATAAAGAGTACAAAGCTTAGCAAAAGAAAATATATTCATTTAAGCTCATTGGAGTCCTTAAAGCACAGCTGCCTGACCCTTGTTTTCAGTGCCTTGCTAGCTCTGTGTGTAGGCTGGCTTGAATGTTATTCATGTATTAGAAAAAAGGAAAGAGCAGGCCAGATTACACTGTGGCAGTTCAAATACAGACTTGGAGAAGACACAACAGCATTTGTAGCTCAGTTGTATGGTATCTAGTGTACACGCAATTTTTTTGGAAGAGGATAGAGGGAAACTGTGTAAGAAAATTTTTGGCAAAGTATCAAACAGATATTTAGCTGATTTTCTTTCCAGCCTGTAGCACGTCTGGCAAACTGTGGAAAGCAAAATTAAAATAAACTTTGAGACAATTGCTTTATCTTCAGATTGCTATAATGACTTTCCAGGACTGCAGAATGTGTTTTCTTCTAGTCCTTAATTCAAAATGAGAATTAGCTCAGGAAATTCGTTGCCAAAGCACATGCTAGCAGGCAAGTGCTTAAACAAAATTTGACATCCTTACCTATGTGGTGAGTCTTCACGTTTGTATTGGAAAATGTTAAAATAATTTCTCTACTTCTGAAGTTTTGCCAGCGGCTTCCTCACTTTATTTTTCTTTATATTATAGTCTCTTTCAGTAAAGGAATTCAGTTACATGTTTGAGACAGTACAGTGTTCATAAGTAGTAAACAGCTTAGTATAGGAGTTGATTCTGGGGAGGGAAATTCAATCAGCATTGCAGATCTGAGTTAGAGTATGGTCAAAAATAGGTAGTCAGTGTTGTTTCCTATGTTGGCTATAAAAACCAGCACTGGAAATAGCATGGAGTATCCTTTTCCCTGAAACTATTGGAGGAGGAGCCAAAATTAAAATGTTTTCCTTCAGTTCTGTTCTCGTTATGCATATCAGTATAGATTGAAATTATATGAGCTTTGTCTGTATCTTGTAATTAAATTTTTTAGCCATTCTTTATTAAGAATTTTTCATCTCACATATACACAAAATAGTCTCACTTCAAAGAAGGCCTGTTTTTTCCATGAGAATATTGAGTAGCTCACTAGAAATTAAACATTTTGCTTTTTAGTAGCCTTTTTTCTTGCAATCTGTGCAGGGGTATTCACTGTAAAAGAATGAAATACAGCCCTAAAATCTACAGCAATATGCAAAGAAAAAAAAATCTGAAGCAATATGCCCTGAAGAATCTGAAGAAATTATGGTATTTTATAGAAAATACACTTAGCAATCAAAGTTGCCTTAGAGAAAAATGGGACCTGATCAGTGGTCCTCATGTGAAAATTTCCTGCATTCAGAATAAAGTTTACGTTTTTCACATCCTGCACTTTCTAGTAAGTATTATTATAGGCAATAGAAATGCTTCCATTCCTCTCATTATAACCTCTACAGAGATGTAATTTTGTGATTTAATGCAACTTGAAGTAGGAAGATGGTTTATTTTCATCTTTTACAGGTTCTTGTTTTCATCTGTGTACAGTGAAACCTGTAGGGGCCAAAATTATTTGATTTGACATGCAACAGACAAAAATAAAAGCTCTTTGCTTATCTGTATTTCTGTAATGTACTAGAGATGCCATTGTTATTCTGAACCTTTGTCATAGTATGCTCTGTAGGGTTTTTTGCATGTTTATTCTTCTGTGTCTTCAGAGATCATTAGGTTTTCTAAGCATTTGGATCTGCATGCAGTTTCCAATGCAAGGTAGCTTAAATGCAGTATCATTAGGTGCACAGTACCAACAAAACTAAATTCTGATCATGAGGGCAATCAGTTAATGAAGCTCAAGTGGAAAGCAGTGCAGTTTCTCTCTGTGGCACCCTGTGTAACATCGCTGCTCACCTTGCAGTGTATTTCTAAGCACATGAGTACAATGCAACAAAACAATAACTGCATCTGTCAGATTTTAAAAATAGATGAACAAAGGCATCCTTTTGCAGGTGAATTGAAAGACAAGTTCTCAAAATAAGTAAATAAGATGATAATTCTAGAACAATATTGCTTGTGAAAACAAGCACATATGTTCAGTGTTGCTATGTTTGGAGATACATAAGTGGTGAAGTGAAGTGTGTGCAGTATGTTTCCATGCAGGGGTGGGAGAAGGTTTGTGTTTCTGTGGATCTTATTTTGCTTAAATTTTTTTTGAGATATTTATTTCTATATCCCATAGAAAGTGGGAGTCCAGAATCTCGAGTCAATGCTGTTCACTTCTTGGTCCACAAACTCCCAGAAAAGAACAAAGAGATGCTGGAAATTCTGGTGAAGCATTTAGCGAAGTGAGTGCTATGACCTGCTTTCCTACGTTGTCAGAATTCTTGTCTTTACCATTCTTTAACTACAAAGGGCTTTAGTGAAGTGTGGCTGGAGCTAAAGCCCATTTTGATGCTGTCATCCTCAACCCCAAGAACCAAACGTGCAAAAGCAGACAAGACATTTGACTCACGCTGTGCATATTTTGGCGGGAAAGGCAGAAATCTAAGACGTTAATGAAGCCATAGAAGTATTTACTTTAGCAGTCCTGCCAGCAGCTGAGGGTTTGATTGAAGTGAGAAAGGGAACATTATACTTTCTTTTCGCAAATTCTGGCAGAGGGAATAGTGGAGATCTGTTAGCAAATTTAAGTTGGTTTCACACTTGCCCTGGTCCAAGGCTAAGCACATTTTATGTATTTAAGTTCAGTAAGAGACTAGTTTTGTTTTTAAGTTGCCACTGGGAGAATGGCTTTTCAGTTTTCCAGAATTTAGTAAAACTTTATTTGAAGAAACTTTGTACAAAACAAGCTTCTAAACCATATATTTAAGGAAATGTAGTGTTTTCATTCGTAGACTGCAGTTTCCAGCAGTAATGGAAATTTTTCATAACCCATTTCCTGTTTTTTCCTTCAATTCTTTTCAAAAAGTGTGTCAAAGCATGCCAAGAGGAATCTAATGACTGTGGCAAACCTTGGGGTAGTATTTGGACCAACCTTAATGAGGCCACAGGAGGAAACTGTAGCAGCCATCATGGACCTGAAGTTTCAGAATATTGTTGTTGAAATCCTGATAGAAAATCACGAGAAGGTAAGTTTTGCTTTGTTTTCACATTTCTGAGCATTATCTGAAACAATCTGCTAGCCTTAATGGGGTTAAGCATGGAATTAGGCATGCCATTAAATGAATAGTTTAATTCTAAAGAATATTCTCTATACACAGTATGCTTTTGGTTATTTATTCTTTGTAATCATTCCTGTTCGTAGGTAAACTGACATTTCAGAATGCGTGTTTCATGGCAGTGGTAGTGCTTCTGTGTGCATAGTACACCAGTAGATTTGCATTGTGATTTTTGCATTTGTTTTTTTTTTTTGTTTTCTGAGCAAAAGTGATGCAAAATGAGAAAAGAGCCTGGGTTCAGTTTCTGGCTCTTCCATCAAGTACTTTGACCAGGGTCTGAATTCATTATTTTGTGTTTTCATTTTACCTCAGAGTTCCCAGTGTAAAAAAGAATACTTCACTGCACTCTAAATTTTATGTGTAAAAGCATTATGAGACAGCCAGGTATTAACACTTCCTTTGTTTTCAGCTGAATGTGTGTTATTTTAAGCCTTTGTATTTGGGGTAGTACTGAAAATAGAAATTATTGTTGCTGCTGTTACTGAAGTTGCCAGTTACTGGAGTGCCTCACATGTACAAGGTACTGTCCAGGAAATCACTCCATGTAATCTGGGATCTGAAATTAAAAATAAAAATAGTAAGAAAGTAATTTACTTGTCTCCTTATTTAGGTACTCCTTTGGGAGTCCCTTGTGTCTAAGTTGACTTCTCTAACTGGATGTTTAAGGTACTTTGTACTGAGAGATGGACAGCATCTCCCTAATTCTTAATGTCAAAAAAAAAGTGCTTTGGAAAAATCCCAAGATGGGCATTTTCCTCTCTCCTCTCTTAAGCACTCGGAGCATTGAAATTGTTATTTCCTTCAAAGGTTAACAGTGTTGAAATTGGCCATTTAAGTTAAGTGTTATCTACTCTAAATAATATATGTTTCAGGCTTTTCTGACAATGCAATTATGCTCCCTCCCTGATTGATACAGGCTGGGCAAAGCTGCTGTTGGCATAGCTGTGTCCACACGGTGGGTTTTGTTGGCTTAGTTGACTTAGGCTGTAATGCTGTCCTCACACGCACACTGAGCAGATCTGGTATTGTTCTATTGGAAAAATACTGGGCTGCACATGTGGCTCAAGTTCTAAGCAATAAATATTCCAAGAGCTGTAAGCCATGGTATTAATTTTGGATCTTAGAAATGAAAGAAAACCTTGCAGTTGAGCTCATGATTTTAAAGCTATTGAGGTGACCACACAAATTAAAGGAAGTCAAGAGAGAGCAAGCAGAGCCAGCATGTTTTAATAACATGTGGAGGTTGAGTTGTGTTTATTTAAATCACCACAGATTAGCACCATCCTATTCTTATGCCAGCTCAGTCACCTCTCTTAAAACTGGACATCAGTTTTACATTTGGAACATTAGTGGCCTTTCTGCTCCTCTGAAAATGTGGAGAAGCAAGGAATGGAAAGTACATCAGTATAATACTGCATCATTTTCCATAATTTCTTGGTTTTATGCCTTCTTTAGAACTAAAAGGGTATAATTTTTTAAAGAGATTTCTGTCATTTCACTGCCAGTTCTAACAGTGAACTTGTCATCAGGGGTCTGCCTGCAGTAACCTCTCCCATTCTAGACCTGCTTCCAAAATGGAAGGCAGCCCCAGGTGTGACCTCTGGGTGTTTATAGCAAAGGCAATGTAGAGGTGTGTTGAGGCATTACAAAAATTTTATAGTCAAACTGAGTATGTTGCTTTTACAAGTGACATTTCTTCGTTTAGGGCAGACCAAGGATCTACTTTTAAAGGCAAGCAAGGTCATTGCCAATCTAATGTTCATTTTATGTTGTTATTTTTAATTTCTATGCATTTCAGACTTTCTGAGAATCTTGCATTAGGTATTTTTATTTATAGCCCTGGTCAAGTCCTAGGAAATGTCACCAGCTGTGGGTTAAAATATTTAAAACATTTTGTTCAGCCACTACTCCGACTCTGCTAATTTTCAGCAGCTTCTGCTGATAGGAGCAAAATTTGGAATTGTAGGAGAGTGATGGAGTCAAGATGGAGGTGCACTGACCCTTCGGTCATATGTAATTTCCATCTCTGCTACTCTGCAGAGAGGCATTTCTTTTCCCCTGTAGCAAAGGAAATGACCAACAAACTTTCCAACTGTAGAAGCAGGAGCCATCAGCATGTCTGATATAAATACAGAAACCTGGTAGGCAGAATGGTAAAAAATGGTTAGGATTTTTCAAGTGTTTTTAAAGTCCATCAATTCCCATTATGTGTTTTGTGGATAGCTTTATTGAACAAGAATCACTGTGCATTTTTAGGAGACATAATTGGGTTACTGGCATTGAAATTCTGGTGTAGTCATTCCAGTATCATCACTTTTTTTTCTAATTAGAGAATTTCTGTGCAATGAATGTGTGGAAACCTGAACACAATGACTTGCCCTAAGAGTATCATGCTTAGTGAATAAGCTGGTTTTATTGTTTATTTTTGGGTTTTTTTGGTGGTTTTTTTTTTTAAGCTTTGTTGATGTGTACATCCTCCTGGCTAGAAACCAGTCAGTGCCACTTCCACCTTGTTTACAGGCTGCATATATACATCCAGTTCATGTCTGTGAACCAGTTAGAGTGTGTTTAGGGGGGGATGTTTTGCAAAATGCTGAAATTGGAACACTGAAGCTAGACCATACAGCCTGATGTGTTGCTTAAATGGCACTAGACTTGCACAGTGATTAAGAGTAGGAAGGGATAGCAGAGCATCAGGGAGGGAATTGCTTAGCTTTAGTCAGTTCCAGGCAGGTCTCTGTCAGGCAGAGTATTTCACAGTGCCCACCAGAAGGTGAGCCGCACAAGCAGATCTCTGCTTTGAAACAAAACCACAAAAGCTAGACCCAAGCTGAGATATTTTACACAGGACCTTCAGAACCACCTGCTGTGGAAGCAAGGACAATCCAGAGGATAATTAGACCCATAAAATGTCTTGTTTTGCTTCTGTCCTATGGATTTGGGGAAGGACAGCCAGATAGGGAAAGGATAGGCAGATTTTGTGTCCTGTATTTTTCCCTTCACTAAAGAAGCATCAAGAAATTCATGTTTGTGTCTCATCATTATGTTTATTTTGCTTTGAGGTAACAAGCTCCGGAGCTGACTGCAGCTGTGCTTGTGCAGTGCCTGGAGCAATCTTGGCCTTTAGGTAATCTCCTAATGACAAGTCTTAGTCAACTTGGCCCCAAAAAAAGGGTTTTGATTTCTCTTCTTTGCCTCCTCCAAATGAGTTTCAAGGGCTTAACAGATTGGAAATCTTGGACATTTTAGCTCTTCTGGTCTTTTCTCTGACTTGTGGTGAGGAAGAAGGATGGTCCATGCCATGGCAGCATGAAGAGCATGCACGTGTTTATCTTGTTGTTTGTTACAGTGTTTATAGTGTGTGTTGTTGGAGTGATTGTCACTATTCAAAGGGCTTGTTTATTTGCCATTTAGAGATGCCTCAGTGGTAATGTGAACCATTTTGGTTTCTCAATTCCCTGAATACTATTTTAAGAAGGAAAAAAAAGGCACCAGGATAAAAAAAGTCTAAGAAATGAAAGAAGATGAGGGAGGAGGTTGGAATAAAAATCTCAGTGGGACTGGAATATTTAAACCAGGGTATGGGGGAGGAAAGAATAGTGAGTACAAATAGCGAGATTATAAAAACAGAAAGAAGATTAAGATTACAGGGGAAGAAAATTAGAAGGAAAAAAGCGAGGGGCTAGACCTAGAAGTTCCTTCTGGAGACTGGAAGACCAGAATCTGAGGAAAGGGAATAGGCTTTGTAAAAGATACCTTTTTCTCAAATTCAAACAACCTATGGACAGAATTACCTCAAAGCCACTCAAGCTGAAAAGCTCAGTATTTTGTATATATAGGGCAGATACCTTTTCTCTATCAATCTTTCTATAAAGGGGAAAGATTTTGCATGTTTTAGACAAAATGTCTTTTGCTTAGCTCTGATATGTTCAAAATAGTTTTAAGGGAATTTTTTTTAAATGAAATACTTTTTTTCATACTTTGGGCACTTTCATGATTTCTTTTTTAAACTAGAAAAGGAAGAGAAGAATTTAATACTACTGAGCTCTTAAGCCAACATCAACTTCGTGTAGTAATCCTTGAAAAATCTTGTCTTAAAACGTATTACAGTGCATAATACATGCAATATTTGTGAGACAGAAGGAATGGAAGCTGGTGAAGTCAGCTTGTTTTAGAGCATGAAGCAGCACAGTCTCCCCTTGGCCATCCAGCAGATCTGCTGCAGGTGAATGCTTCAGGGTGGAATGCCACACCACCACATGAACTCAAGACTGTTTTTTGGCAACAGAGCAGATCTTTTGAAGGGATACGTGAGAGTTACTGAACAGGGTTTGTTTCAGCTTTCCTGTTGCTTTGCCTTTGCTTGCAAAGGGGGACCAAGAAGCAGTGCAGTGTAATTATGGTGGTTCGCTGTGGTGCAGCAATTTGAAACCTCCACAAACTGAATGTTTCTCAAGTCAACAAACGTTGGATTTGAAGGGGGGGAAAAATGACATTGAAATATCTCCATTAGCACAGAGTTTGTGGTAAAAACACGTGAGGTTATTCAGGAGGGTATTCAGCACGTGCTGAACTTGAAGCATGTAACTAATCAGAAGTGTCATTGAAACTGTTCCTGAACTTAATTCTAATTACCTGCCTTAATCATTGTCTGAGTCTCAAGCAGAAAGGGCAACAGACACAACAAAGAAGTTCTAGCTGGAGTCAGAGCAGCTCCTTTGTTCCACTGCAGTGTGAGCAAACTCTTTAAATCCTTTCTCTGCCCTGTAGATAGCATAAAACCCTTCCATGTGAGATACACACACATGTGGTGGTTAATTGACTGCAAATTTTTTTTTTTTTGTTTAAAAGACTCCAGTTTTCTAAATGTTGTCTCTGCATAGTAAGAAGACTGAATATCAAATCTCCACTCACGTTTTGTGACTGTAGTTGATGATATTAGAAGCAGTCTGGATCAATACCTGGATTGGTATGCTGCTAGATTGGTCCAAAAGAAACAAAACATGCACTGTGAGAAATCATTTTATATTAATAAAGAAAATCAAAACAAAAATCATGATCTCAGGGGTTGAAGAGACCTGCTGAGATGCTGTACTACAAGTACATGGCAGATAGAAATAGTATAAAGATTTCTAACTTCTTGATTTGCCTACCTTATTTACACTTAATTTGGGGGAACCTCCCTCTACTTCATACAAAATTTCAAAGTGATAAAGAGCTCATCTTGCGCTGCCCACAAGCGATGTTCCTAAGTAAGTAAAGTTAAAAGGATGACAAAGGAGTGGAATTCAAGTGACTAATATTTGCTTCAGTCTTGATGGTCAGGGTGCTGTGCTTGCATGTATGGAGGAGGCAGCAAGGGAGAAGTCCTGATGGAGACTGCCAAAAATAAAATCTTGTTAGTAAAAGAAAATATTCTGTAAAATACTGCAAGGGACATGGAGGGGAAAAGTTGTTGTGCTTCTGAAATGTTTAAAAAGTAAATTCTTATGCAGAAACTGTGTGACATAATGTGTTTTGCATGTACTCTTTGGAATTCTAGTAAGCTTTTGCCTTACCAGAAGAGCTAGTGTATTTCAAACTATTAAACATTTTTGTATTAAAAATACGTGGCAGTCAGCTGATAATACTTTTATTTGCAATAATTTCAAGTGCAGGCTTCTTGCACTAATTTAGGCATACAATAGAACAGGGTGTTCTTTATCTCCAAAGAGCCTATAGTCATAATGCAAGGTAAAAAATGTATTTTAACAAAAACAATGAGCAGAAAATACTTGAAAAAGCAATGATGGTATAAATCCTTGCAATGGCAGCAAGGATATCCGTGAAAAAGAAAATGCTGGTGAGGCTGCAGGGTTGGCTGTGGTTGGAATCGTGTCATTTGCAATAATCTTGAAGATCTTGTCACTTCATTCTGATGCTTTGCTTGGTGACGGTGTGGTAGGGGGTAATTAGCCGTTCATAAAATCTGCAGTAAGACAGATGTATATATATATATGTGTATATATATGGTGGTTTTGTGTGTGTATGCACATGTATATATATGTTTTTACATATATATAGTTATTACAAATGAAGGGGAGATACCTGTGCTGTGTTTGGCCATAGTTGTTTTTGCTGGGTGTTGACTTAGGTTTCCAAGTGTCATCTTTCATCTTCCTAGGACCTCTCACACTCTTTGTAAAAGAAAGTTCATGCAAATACGCTCCTTCTGCATTATTTTCCTTTGAGAAGCGTGTAATGTTTTAGAAATCAAGGTAATTAGATAGACTATTCAATCTTTTAATTTCAAGGCATTTCTCTGCTATTTTAAGTAGTTCCTGTAGCTAAACAAGATACGCATAGCTATTATGTGTAACAGGGAAAGATAACCTTTTTACAATACTCTCCTTGGTGTGAATTAGAGTAGGTGAGCACAGAAGAGAAGGTGAAACTGCTCTTCCTGCTGGTGCAGTGGACAAACTGGAGGTATTCCCAGCCTGCTATGGGGTTAACTCTCTCATTTCCCTCGATGGCTAAAATGGATTGGTTGATAGCAGTGCATGGGCTGCATCAGGAGCGTTCTTCTCATGCACTGTTAAAAGGTGGAGCGCGATGTGATACGGTGGAAGCTGCAGTCTTTGTGTCAGGAGTGCTACTTTTAGAAAGGCTGACTCAACAAACTCATCATTCGCCAGCGATCAGAGGACATGCGTTCTTAACCTTGGTATGGTTTTCTTTTTTTTTCCCCCTCCTTTGCAGCTGTCCTCTAGACTGTAATGTTGTGTTTGCGGGCTTTTTAGGTTCTTCCTTATGTCTCAAACTTGAACTACGCAGTTCAAAGCAATCAGGGCAGATGAGTCACTATTAGAGCCTACTGATGCATCAGGTCTATCTGAAATTTCCCTGTGTTCTTTTGTCACTCTTGTATTTTGCAGATAGTCCAGATCTGTAGTTGTTTTTGTATAAGAAGGGGAGATAGCAGATACTCCAGTCAGAAGGAGGTTGAGGCTCAGAGTGTCCTCAAATCCCTATAAGCAATGTTTCATTTAGTTAGGGGTGGTCTGGCTGCCAGGCAGATGGGCTGAGCAAATGATATCTTTGCAATGAAGAAAAGGCTGCCTTGGATGGATTCGATTTTAATTTATTTATTTGGAGAGCTTTCTGGTTTGGCTCTCAGCCAAGGATGGTTCCTGTTTCTTGTTTTGATTTATACCTGGTTACCTTCCTGGCTGCATCCACTGTTGCACTGCAATTCAACAGTATGTGCCAGGCAGCATCAAGAGCATTATTGATGGTCTCTGGTTGGTGGCCTTCTAGAGACTGAGCCACAGCTAGTTTTCAGCTCTAGATCTGATTCTACCCCCCACCCCCAATATAACGATCGTGAATAATATATAAATGTATTTTGTGGTTTGGAATTCAAGCCTCCAAATCCAAAGCCTCAGAAAACCTGCATCTTGTGCAATCTCACAGAAAGCAGTGCACAGCAAATCATATTTCACAGTATATAAGTGTTGAAGTGCAAAAGACAGGTTAGCTATTTTGAGGCAGGCACATTTGCATTGGAGTGGACATGATGGTAGCATTTGGGAGCTAACTGATTTAAGAATTCTGATGAAGTTATTGATAGTTTTTCTTGGAGAATTTTGTAAACATTCAAAAATATTGAATGTGAATTTTAGAAGTAATCAACTTTAATCACATTTTGCACACTGAACACATACTCTGTTTCGATATCAAGAATTCCTAGTGCATGTAGTTTTTATTTATTGAATTGTGTTTGTGAACAAGAAAAAGAAATAGATATTTTGACTAAAACCTGGAATGCAACATGTTGATCTAACATTGTCCATAGTTATGTAAAAACATGAACCAGTAAGAAACTACAATAACAAAGGATTTTTAAAAAAGATTTTAGTGCTCTGGAAGTTCTATTAAATTGTTAGAATTGGTGCAGAAATCAGTTTTGAAATAAAACTTTTGTCCTAGCACTCTAGAGGTTGATATTTTGTAACTTCTATTACGATTAAACTTTTAATAACTCCAATTAGCTTCTGTAATTCCTTCAAATAGGGAATAAAAACTCTAGAACTTTTCATGTTATTGAATGTGGTTTTTACTGTTAAAAAATGGATTACAATTAGTGTGCAGTTAGTGGTTATAATTAGTGGCTGAACTATTATAGTAGTGTTTTAGAGTGCTTATTTTCACCTTGCAATTTCTGAAATGCTTATATCTACAGTAAAATTGTAATTTGACATAAAAGAGATCATTGCTTTGGTTTCAGAAAATGGCAAAAAGCAGGGTACGACCACTGTCTTCATTATCCTAAGAGGAAAAAAATGTTGAAAATTAATCTGAGTAAGAGCACACTGTGAACGACAAAGACAGTTGCCATTTTTTTAGTGTTTTTGTCTGTAAAATAAATATATGATTTTTTGGTTTTGTGCAGATTCTGGGTTTAACCTGAATGGGGCTTGCCTTACATTGAAAAGAAGCTAAGTCCAGGAAAGACCATGGTGATAAGCTCCTTTTGCACTATCCCATTAACTGCTAATGTATAAAATATTCTTTGATCAGGATATATGATAGCCAGTTGTCATGGAAATGCAAGGAGTACCATAGGGATAAAATGTGTAAGGGGAGAGCAGTACATGTGCCATAGCTAGATAATGTTTTCTATTATTCAATGAACATTAGTGAAAGCGTCTGTGTTTGTATCTATTATTTAACAATGGCAAATCAAATTGTTATTGTAGGAAATTGCCCAAATGGAAATGCATGTTGTTCTTGTCATGAGAAATACTCTTCTCCACAACATATGACTGTAGTAGTGAAGCCTATCCCACTAGGAGAATTCCAAAGAATTTGGAATAACCTTGCATGTTCTAGCTTCCTTTGTATTAGATGGTGATTTCTGGTGCTCTGGTTTGTCTTTGTGTATTCCAAGGATATAGATGCATTTTCTGGGTGCTTGGTGTTATGAGAGTGATAGGGGTTTTTTCTTGAAACAAAACCATGGCACTGCTTTAAGCTGATTTCTTATAAATTTATCTTCATTAGTTCTATTGCTAAGCCTCCAGTTTTTTCTCCCTTCTTTTTCACCCCACTCTGTCCTTGCTGTTTGCTTCCCACTGATTTTTAGAGGAAATTTTAATTACCCCAGTGAAACAAAGCAGACAGAGATGACCTGATGTCTGGGTCTTTTCCTAAAGTAATTCTTGGCAAACATACTGAAATTCATTAATTAGTTCTGCTTGAGACCAGAACGAACAGATCAGTATTCTCTTGTAGCAGCAGAATCTAATCTACATTTCCATGCACAGCTATACATCTAGTCATAAACTTGTGGAATAAGCCAAGGTAAATCCTCCCAGCCACGGGATTTTTCAGTATCTAAAATCGGCTCTCGGAAGAGCTCAGGATCTAGAGTCCAACACTGTTGTTGCAGATTAAGGGGAATCTGGCAAAATTGCTTGGGCTGCTGCCATGTGGATCTGCTGGTAGAATACAGTACGATAATATGTTGAATTTGGCTCATTACTCTGCATAAATGCTGCCACAGACAATGTGGGACACAAATTTAGGAATTGGAATGGTTCTATATCGGGATGATCTTGGGCTCACTGCTCTAGACAGAGATGTTATTAGTGCTGTATGCCCAAGATGGTTTGTGGTTTGTTTAGGCTTGTAAAGCATCCATTTTATACTCCTACATAGAGAGAGAAATAGGTCAGACTTACCAGAGTTTTAAATTGATCCACCAGAGTTTCATCTTTTTTGTTGTAAATTTTACGCTGCAGGTTCGGAGATTCATCCTCTGGTTCATTCAGTGTGCACTTTGAAATTTTGCTTTCATATAAGATCAGACCTAAAGAACCATAGTGGACTAACTGGGACTGACTAACAGAGGGATTTGTTGCTGGATTAAAATTTTGAGTGCTACTTATATTAGTCTTCTCCCAAGGGTAAATTGTTACACTTAGCTTCTGAGTTTACTCCCAGGTAGGTCAATAGCAGGATGCCAGAGCTCTTGAGAACTAAATTGTAGAGAACTGACAGTCTATAAATGTCATGCAGTTTGACCACAGTGTCAAAAACTGTGTTAACACTGGACGTGACTGTGAAATCTATAAACTTTGAGGTTGGCTTAGTATATGTTTATTGCTTCTAGAGTGACCTAATTCAATGAGCATACCTCATTCTTGTCTTTATTACAGGAATTAGTCTAAGCTGTGGTGACTTCTGCAGTCCAGATGAGTGACAGTGGTAGATCTGACCTTCAGAGGGGCATGGTTTTTTGAGTAGCAAAACAATCATCTCTTAAATAGCACATTCCAATCTGTTCTTCCTTGGGAGAGTTTCCCTCCAGCTGGATATCTGTGATTGCTTTGCCATGCATCTGATAGCAGCTGCTTGTAGTGCAGGACAGTACTCCTAAACTTGCTCACCTGTGATCCCATGCTGACTTGCTTTTGTGCAAGTCAGTCAGCACACAGCGCTGCTGGGGCCATTTCAGGTGCTCATATTGTGTGTGTGTGTGTGATGTTGAATTCTGTGTGCATGCATTGGGCTTCTGACAGCAGGTCACTCACAGCTGGCATCTTTTATTAGCCATGAAACATTTATCTTCAGTGATGTTTAAATAGTTAATAAGATTAGAAGCAAATTTGAATAAAACCAAAACCAACTTTACTCCCCACAGCTTAAATAAAGCAGCTCTCCATCCTCTCATTCTCAGGCAGACCTAGCAGTGCTTCTGTCAGTGCAGCAGACAAATATCCAAGCCATGATGAAACACATTTGTCTGTTTAAGTGAAAATAAAGCAAGAAAGATAAGCTGAATGCTGTATGTGCACTTTTGAAGGCAGAGGTTGATGTTCTGCTTGCTTTTCAGATGCTCTCCTTTGCAAAACTGAGCCGAAGCTTTGGCCTACAACAGAAAGACATTGCTGCTGCTGAAAAATGTCTAGTTAGGGCTGGGCTGAATTTTGTTTTCCTAATAAAAAGGCCTAAAAAGATACCAAAGTAGGGATGAACACAATTATGAACTGCTTTAAAGAGCAAAAAGTCTTTTTGTCTTTTGCATTTGTGACTCCTAATTTCTCATAATAATAGTTTTAAAAAAGTATATTACAATATTTGTGACAGACAAGTAAAAAACACTGAAGAAATTCTCTGCCACCTGTGCAAATCACCTAGAAGCATACAAGAAAGCTCATCTCTTATGAGGTACTCCTGGGAAATAGTTGTTCTTCTCACCATCACTAATTTCAGCAGAGATCCGTGGATAAGGCTGTAGAAATAAACACAGCTGTGGAATGTGGCTTAGCAAACAACATGCTGAAACCTCTTGGCAGAGAGCTGTTTGCCAGGGAGCCCAAATGCAATGCTTAGTCCATGGAAAAGATGGCATTTCAAGTTTTGGTACCTTTGAATTTTTCAGAAGCAAATATTTATCCCTGAACCTGCTCAATCTAGCCTTGTATTTACACATAAGGGGGCAGTGTGGTACTGCTAGCCAAGTGCCATGGAGGTGCACATTAGATTTCACTATTATATATTGCATCATGTTTTAAGAAATGGCCTTAGAGCTCTGAGCACAACCAGAGCTTTGTCACTGCCTGAGAGTGCTGCTGTGTCTGTACTGGGGAGAGCCAGGTTGGACAGCTTCCTCTCTTCTTTGTAAACATTTTGTTTTTAGAGAGTTGCTGTTTTGGCGCTCTCTCGTAGTCCCTTGTTCATAGGCATGTGAAGGAGGGGGAGACACTTTTCCTAATGCTGGGATGGGGAACTTCAACTTAGAGCATTTTTGCCTCCACCATGGCAGCATTCACTTACTGGAAAGGAAGGTAATGTTTCCACTGGAGCTTTCCAGTGCACACCATACATGGGCTTCTGGCTCTCTGCTGCCCAGTTTTGGGAATATCATTTCTCCACTGTTTACGTGGAATATGTCCTTTCTTGATTATTTTGTACCAGCACAGTCTTTTACCTGCCAGTACAAAAGTGATGATTAAATGGCTGTAAGTCAATGCATACATGGGATCTTGGGTCATCTTCTTCCTACACGGTAATATTCAGGGTTAGCAGGCCAGGATATGATGGCATTTAGAGTCTCTAGTACTTTTAACTTGGTGTTTTGAGTGCCTTACTACAGGATGCCTATGACATTATTTCTCACCTGTCTGGCTTTTAGTGTCATACTGCACCTGACACATGCTGTTATTATCCAGAAATGTGTTATCTGTGTTGTCCCTTTATAGCTTCTGCATGAATTTCTACTTTTAAAAAAGCTTCCCCTTAAGTATTGATTACAGCTGTCCTCTGCCGCTTGTCCTTGTAGTAAATATTATAAAGTTGCAGAGCACAGGAACACCATACACTGTTTCATTACATCTTGTTATATCACTGTGTTGCACTGCTGTGAGGTGCTGTACAGACACAGGGGTTTTCTTACACAGCTCCTGTTTGTGTTTTTCTTTATCTGCTGCTTTGTCTTTGCTGAAATACATATGAAGCCAATTTGTTCATGCCATGATTGCTTGTAGAAGGCTGCTGGTAAATTGCATGCCAGCACACTGATAATTTCTAGTAGTAAATCAGCACTGTAAGACTGTCCCCTTCGTGTGACAGTTAAAGTGCTATCAGGTACAGTGAATCTATGTTGTTGGTTAATTCAGAGAGAAATCATGTGGTGTTCTGTGAGGAGTAGTGATATGCTGATGGTTGTGACTCAGAAGATAAAATGATGACAGCAAATGCAATCCTTTTTATATGCATCTTTGTGAATGTCAGTATTTAATACAAAATTGTCTCAATATGTAATAGTTAACAGAATAAATTCTCTGTGTGGTTTGTTACTATGGTATTTCTCATTAAAAACCCCTGCCCACAAAATTTTCCACTTGCTTTCTTCAAGAGTGTGGTGTTTCTTTAATTAAAATGGCTGATATAATGATATCACAAGCTTTGAAAATTAAAATGGGTATTCTGGAAAAATTACAGGTTTTAGCTAAAGCTATAAAGCATTTTGGTTACTGGTTCCTAAGTTAGTATCTTTCATTTTCTCCTTCCCCTCCATCTTAGCTGGTAAGGGTAGCTGCAAATGTTTTGTGTTTGAATTAACTGATTGGCAGCTTGGTAAATGTGTAGGCAGTGCTATTGGTTATTTCCATATTATATTTATCTATCTATCTATCTATTTATTTATTTATTTTTAAAGCACTCATTAAAAACCCACGGCATACTCCCATACTTGAAGGAATGGATTTTTTGGCTCCTGTCTGTTTTGAATGAAATCCAAAACAAATGTTGTTTGATAATGGTTTACAGTTGCATTGCACAGGTTGCTCTTCACGATAAATAATTAACACCCTTTGTGTTGTTGATTGCAGATTTTCAAAACCCTGCCTGATGCTACTTTCCCTGAGCCAATCTCTATGTCAGTATCTCCTCCAAATGCCCCACCAAGGCAGTCAAGAAGACAAGGACAGCGTATTAAGAGGCCTCTGGCTGTTTACAATCTCTGCCTGGAGTTGGATGATGGTAAGATGTTAGTAATAATTTCAGTCCTTGCATCAGATGGGCTGTGTATCCTATCTCCAGGAGGTGTTTTCATTTCATGTTTCATTTGTATACATGTGTGGATGCACATGCATGCTGGTTTAATTGCCTTGGAACATGCAAAGAAGCAAGGAGAGCTACAGAGAGAGGACAGCAGGGAGTACTGTCCTGTGACTTATGTTTGAAAGTAGGACGGACTGTCTTAAATATTCTAAAATTCTAAAAAAGAAGCAGCTCCTGTTTCTTTGGGGAAATCTCTTTGACCTCTACTGAAGATTACATAGCCATAAGATAAATGGAGAGAGAACTAAAATTAAAGCAAATCTTTTATGAGAAGAGCTAATGCACTTTACAGTTAAATTCATCTGGATTAAAGGCTCAGGTCACCACTGCACTGGAGAATACCACTACTTCACTTGAATCTTTAATACCTTGCTGTAACTAGCAGTAAATACTTGTCAACTTGCCTTACCACTGAAAAGCAATGGAAAAAAAAAAAAGAAAAGTCTTCCTTTTGTGTGGAGTCTGCAGTAGCAACATACAGTGAGGCAAAGGGTGGATAATAACATCTTATGTATCCTGACTGTTGGCCAGAACCATAATAATTTTCCTGAGATTTCATCGCTTGGGGGTACGTACAGTACTGAGGAGGCAAGTCAGGGCTCATTTTGTGTTACAGTTTTTCTCCACCCTATTCCTTTTCTCTCTCCTAATGTTTTTTGCCAATTGTCTTTTCACATGAAGAGTCATGGGATCAAGGGACAAAGTCCAGTAACAGTAAGCGAAAATAAACAGGAAGGATTTGGAATCACGCAGTAGTAAGAGATTCACTGGTGAACTGTCACTAAATCAGTGGTTAACAGTGGTTGGTTTCATAAGGCAAGAACACAAATACCTACAACAGGTGTTAAGTGCAGCTTTTAGAAATAAACTCAGGACTGTTTGTAGTTTCAAAGCCAGTTTTGCAAAGAGTCAGCAAGAAATTCAGCATTCCTGCCATGAGATTTGATTCACCAGAGAGATACAAAATCTGTGTCTGTCTTTTCTTGCGTCAAATGTGAAACTAAATGCCTTGACTAGAAGAAGTTTAGGGGTATCTGCTTAAAAAGCTTAAGATGTGTTAATTTGAATAATATGCTCCCAAAAGCTAAGAAAGCTCTTGAGCTACATCTGCAAAAATAAATTTATCCTCATCTCAAAAACAAAGCTAAACTGAAGCCACTCACAGAGCTGTTCACATCTTATTTTGAATGTGAATCCTAGCAGGACCCAAGAAGTACCACAGCTTCTCAAATTCCATGGAGCAAGGTGTAAACTGAGGAGTTGACTTTGACCCAAACACTGCAGATGAAAAGCACTTGGTGGGTTGTTTTTATTCTGAGAGCCAAAAATACCGTGTTACTGTTGAAAATTGCTATAAAGACTCTGTTTTGCCTAAAAGCAGTCCATATTCTTGTCTAATTTGGGCATCTTGGCAAAGAGCTGGGATTGTTAAAGGCTGTATGTAATAGTTACATTTCATGCAGAACCTTGGTGCGTGTCTGGGAGTTGTAGTGGGCTGAACTGCAGAATAGCCTAATACATCAGGGTACATATTAAAACCATAGTGAAGGCTGGACTGCTGCAGGTGAAATTTCGGAATCTGGCAATAACATTGCCCCTTGTAACTGCTGAAAAAATATCCTCTGTGGTCTGTAAAGCCACTGCCAAAGGTAGCAGGATCCTCAGGCTGTTGGTAGCTGCTGGCCACATGCTAATGGCTCTTTTCCTTGTTCAGCCAGCCCGCTGAGTCAGGACGGTGGGCAGTAGTTGGGACAATGGCTCTTGGGCTCCTGTGCCATGCACATGCAGTGCTGCAGTGCCTCTAGCCCAGCTGTGTCACTGCATGCTCTGAGCCACTGTCCCAGTGGCTGCAGGCTGTGTGGATCAGCCAGGCTCATGAATTATCTGGTCCCTGAGTAGAGCTCAGTGCCTCCAAATACACTCTGTGGCCTTCAGTTGCATTCTTCTTTGGAGAGGGGGTGAAGGAATAGAAGTGAACCTGGGCTTCATTCCATATTTACCTAGTTTCTTGGCTAACAAATGCATGTTTTATAACTGCTCTTTGGGAGATTTTATCCTGTGTGTGTTTTTAACAGGAAATTAAACATTAAACCCCTTCCCTCCCCCCCGCCCCCCCTTATTCACAATGGCATGAGTTAAGCACCCGGCACAAGCCAGTGTTTTGTATTTCCTGGATATGGCAAAATTATCATAATCTTGTTTTAAACAAGCAGCTGATACATATTTATATGTAAATATATTTATAGACAAATATATCTCTAAAGTTATGGTAATTGTATATAAATATTCTCTATGCCTTGAAACTAGAACTATGTCAGAGACAAAATCTCTCTGTGCTGGAAAACTTCTTGAGTGTGTTTCTTTTAGGATTGTTATGCAAACCAGGAAATTGTTAGAAAAGCGGAAACAAGTCTTTAGCTATCAGCTGCTCCAGGGAGTTAACAGGCTTCAGAATCCACTGCTTGAATTGGAAATGCAGGGTTTGGGCCAGGTTTCTTTCTAAAAGCACGTTTGCAGTCGAGAAGCTTCTTGACTGCACAGAAAATGTATGTAGCAACCACCCAGAAAGGGCTGTAAGATATATAAATATTGATAGATATAATAGCTGAAGAACACACACTACGTTTGATAAAAATCTTTATTTTGCCTTCTAGTAATTAGCTGTACTGAATTCTGATAGTGCATAGATTTTCCTTCCTTGTACATGGCAATTAGATGATTAAACCTATTTGCAAACAATCCAAGGATTATATTTACTACCATGAGGATCTTTGTTTCCTGAAAGACCAACTTGATTCACAGATGATGCTGACTGTTTTTCTTTCAACTTCTTTCTTCTTTGCTCTGTGGTAAGCCAGGTACTAAATTTTCACTCTGAAGTTTTTTGACATCCTAGTTTCTTAAGTAGAACTGGACCTAATGGGGAACTCTGAGCTACTTTCATATGTGGCCTAGACCCAAAGTTCTTGTTTCAGCAAAATGCAGATTTGTCTGAAATTTACATTAAGACCGTTTCCAGAGTTTTTTAGCCTTCTAAATGAAGATTTGGGATTTGTTTTTTGGTGTTGGGTTGGTTTTCTTTTTGATTTGTTTGTTTGTTTTGGGTTATGTCTTTGGCTTATTTTTTTATAATGTTGGTTTTGGTTTTTTTAATGTATGGAAATTGCTTTCTTCTTTCTCCCTCACTATCTGAATGAACTTTATAGTGAATAGCAATGCAGAAATTCCTGTGACTTACAGTCTCAGCTATGTACAAATGACTTTTCATTGCCTCTCTGTCTCTCTATGCAGATATGGAAAGACTGTTAGCTAGAACTGGAAGTTGTTTATCCTGTTCTAACATGTCATTGGGTCTTTATTTTCCATTTGGGAAGTCAGTATATATCAGAGGAGATTGCTGTTTACATTTCTCCTAGAGGGCAATGCAGATTTAAAATTTTGTTCCCTTACAATTTTATTTAAATTTTAATGTACCTTTCTTGTCTTGTAGCAAACGCAACAGGTTTGGGAATTCTCTTGTTGGTTTGTTGCATTCTTTTTCTTGGTTTTTTTTGGTGCCAGAGACTTAGAGATTATGAAACAGTTTTTGCAGGGCTGTTAGAGCAGTATGGGAAGAAAAGTCCTGTGTAAGGTAGGCAGTGTAATGCAGTCCATCCAGGATGAGCAGAGAATCAGCACAAGTTGCATAAGTCACACCTGGAGTCAAGAAATGGGTCATGCGTAGCACTTTGTCCAACGACAGAGCAACTTGTTTTCTAAACAAACCACAATATACATCTTAAACCACAGGGCCTGCTGATGCCTTATTCTCTTTGAATACTCTCTAGGTGCCAAAATTTCTCCTTGGCACATACATGGACATAGCACATTAGTGTCAAAGGGGGGCTGCATTGTTCTTTTTGTAGGACATTTGAGTCCTATCCCCCCACTCTGGAATCATATGGGGTGTTTTTAATAGCCTGCTGCTGCTGTAAATTAAATACTATATTTATAGTGATTTAGAAAACAGATTCTTCTGCAGAATTTGAAAAGAAATAGAAATTAGAGCTGCTACTTAACCCTTCAAAACTTTGTGCTAACTTATATTGCCCTTTGAAGTATTTCAGGACACAGTTGTGAATGGTATGTTAGCGTTGAATAGAAGTAGCTGGTCTTGATTTTTTCGTGGGGATTGGAGTAAGACAGTGTTGTAATTTGGGTGATAAATTAATTTGCGTGAATTACTGTGTCATTCAATTAAATTACTTTATCAGAGTAAAATGTGATATGTGTAATGGCTAGCAATATTCCCTCTCTCTACTCCCCTCCATCACTTTCTGTCCAAACACAAGTAAAAAAATCATAAACTTCATTTGGAATTACTGAACAGAAAACCTGGATGTTAGAGGAAGCCGTGGACTTATAATGAGACTGGTCTTAAGGCCTGAAACAGCCCAGAACTGCGAGGTTGCAGGTGTGAAACCTGGCCTTGAACTCTTTCTATTTCTGAATTTGCTTGGAAGTGTTTTTGTAACCTGGCACATAGGAGGGGAAATGGAAAGAAAGGCAGCTACATAGGCATATCAAAAAGCCATAAGGCCCTGCAACACTTGCTTACAAAGCTATTGTTAACAGCTGAGCAGAACACAGTTATGCTGTCACAAAATAAGTGCACCAATGTTAGTCATGAGGGGAAGATCAGGATGGCTGCTGTTTGCCATGTGGAATTTCAGACAGTTTGTATTTCATCTTGCTGCAAGAGTAGCTCCTGCAATTCGCTGTGATTCATCACAGCTTTTCCCACCTGATGGCTCTGAGTAGGTTGTGTGCTATACAAACTTAAGTCTTTTTGAGCTACTGCCAGTGAAGGTGAAGCTTTTTCTTATGTAATTGTGGGTCCTACTTTCCTATCAGAGAGTTGGCTTCTGCTTGGAAAGCTTTGGGTCCATAGAAGGTACTTTTTTCCCTTTTTTTTTTTTTTTTTTTTTAAGAGATACAGAATAATTTTGGTCCATACTTTGCATGCACAATATACATTATATGGCCATTTTATTCCTGTGAGTAATCTTTTTGCTACAGTCTACTTGCTGCGCTGCTAGCAAAAATCGAATTTGTGTAGTAAACATCTCCTAAGTTTTTCATCTCGTTGAATGAGGTGTATCAGATCTTCATGGTTGCTGTGAGAATTGCCTTAGTTTCATTGCCAGTGCTTGTCTGTTTTCAGTGTATGAAATGTGGAGGCTGTAGAAATGTTCAAAGTAAACACATCCACGTGTTCACACACATGCATACAACAGGGGGCAGGGAAAGGGAACTTGAATTGACTTAAAACTAGAATCTGAATTGAAAGAAGGAACAGGGAGTGTTCAGGAGAATGGGTCTCTTTTCTTGAGGCCAGACATTGTTAAAAATCTCTGACCTCCTGTAATAATCCTTCATCTCTTTAATTCTCTACCTTCTGCGCACAGACATACAGGGGCAGGTAATGCTGTAAGAAGGCCAATTTGGCATGTAAAAGCCATTAATCCTGGGCATGGAAGTCACTGACATATCTTTACTACATGCCAGCTGTGCCCTCGCCAACCTCTACTGGTAAAAGTAAATTCTTTCACCCAGCACACAAGAGTGTAAGTAGAACAAAGACTTCAGCTCTTCAGTCATCTTCCTATGGATGAGAGCATGCATTGCACTGAATTAGGGGATTCCTCACATGCTCTTGCTTCTCTTCACTGGTGACAAGAATAGCAGAGATCTTGCAGAGGAGAGCTGGTGAACTTTTTATAGGGCTGATATGCAAGTTAGAAAATATTCCTCTTCTTGTTTTGCTCCCACTCTATCAGAGTTTTTCATTCGGTCAGAAAAAAATGTCTTCTTGCTTGCCCATTAGCTTCTGGAAGTCTTTGTCCTATTTGCTCCTCTTTTCTTTTGAAAGTTGCACTTAGTGCAAGGTGAATTACATTGCTGTCACTTCTTTTCTTCCCAGCTGTTTTTGTGACTTGCTGAACCAACAGGGAGATTGAAGGTGTTCTTAGGGGAGATCAACAAACCTGTCACCTGGATGTTCAGTTGAAAGAACTGACAAAACTTCCCCTAAGGGCTGCTTATCTTGTTTTCAGTAGTTTTTTTAACAAGCCATAGGTATCCTGCTTGACCCATTCCTCTACTGAAGTCACTCTGATGGCAAAAGGAGAGAGGTGAACAAAATGAGGAAGGAGGCACAGCCAAGTGTCAGCAGCATAGTGAAAATATTTCAGAGTGGCTTTCTTGTGAGACACCCATCAGATACACAGTGTGGTAGCAGTTAGTCCTTGTTGTTGGCCAGGTTGTGGAATTACTGGTGAGAAACTTCTTTTAGGAAGTCATAGGAAGTGACTGCATGTGTAGCAAGCTTAATAGCAAGAGAAAGGGAGACAATAGCATGATGTTATCCCTGTTTGACAGCTCAGGGAAAGAGCTTTTGAACACCTTACCTTTTGGGTGTGGAAGCACCCTTACAGATACAGCTCCCAGCTTATTGGTGCCTGAATTGCCAACCAAACAGAAAAGGCAATGGAATCATATTTTCATGGACTTAGAGTTGTTGATAGTGTTTATGAAGTGCTCCTGACTTAGGGAACTTTTAGGCCTGGTGATTGTACCCCTTCTTGATCTGCTCTGGTTTTTCAGAGTTCTCATGGATTAGACTAGAACTGTTCCCTTGATTGTTTCAGTACAGACCTGGACCATAGGTTAATGTTGCCTGGACTGGTGGAAACTCAAACTCAGTGCTACCAGAAAAACTATGGAAATGGTGGGACAGTCTGTTTATCTTACTATTTGTCAGGATTTTCAGGAAGTAGCTTCTGCTCATCGTTGAGTTTTTCAGCCATGAAATTGGTTGGCATCTGGCCAGGCTGGTAAGGCTGGACATCATGTGTGGTTTCCTGCCAAGCCAGCTCCTGCAAAAATGAGTAATTGTTGAGTTTAGATACTGCTCTTGTTATCATGGTGTACACAAATCAAAAGAGGAACCCCTCTGCAGGGTTGTATCTGATTTCTGTTGTTTCAAAATTTAATTATGTGATGTAAATAACATCCCAACATTGTATCTGTGACTATCTTGAACTGTTTTTCCACAGCTTGAGGAATAAATGGGGATTCTTTACCCATTTTAGTTTTAGCTTGCTCAGTGAAAGGCTATGTGTCTTGGATTTTATTGATGTAAAATTATCCAAGCAGTGTTTCTTCTGATTTTGAAAGATGGCCTGCAGTAAGGGGGATATTCATTGAAATAATTGCTTAATTTTTCAGGTTAATTGTTTAAGGATACCGGGTAAGTGTATCTCTAGAAAGATGCTTGTTAAAAATTGAACTTTGCATTTTAAAAATGGACAAAAAAAGTCAAAAAGGAGAAGGCCAGGACAGAATTATGGTCCCCAAATTCCACTTGCCTCTAAATAACTTGCAGATGAGCACATTTCTTTCCTTTTCCTAACCCCAACTCAAACACCTTGTGGCCCTTTTAGCTACAATTCTTGAGTTGCATCATCCAGTCTTGAGGCAAATTCTGTCTAGCTTCCTTCTTTACCTGATGTATCTGAACCATTATGGAGTTGGGGAAAACAAACTTGCTACAGGAAAGCTACTTTGTGCCTAACATACACATGCTGCCACATGCACACATTTGAAAAATATATCAAAGTTGGTCTTTATCTAGGAAAAACTGTAGTCAGCTCAAATAATTGTGTTAATTATATTGTCTGAGAGAAAAAAAGTAGGTGGAGCAGGGATCTTATTCTTGCTGCATTTGTTCTGTGTGACAGCATGAAACATGGGAATGTGGGTTGTCTGCTGTCCATTTGCTCTGCTGGCTTGAGGCTGGATGAGTCTATGATGTCTGAATTTATGTAAGAACTAACAGCATACCAGGGCAGGGCTGCATTGTATAGGGTTTGCTACACTCTGGGGTTATTAATGGGTACTTTTGGATGATGGAATGTGCTAGCACAAATCTATTTTTCTGAGTTTTTACAGGAATTTGACCTCCAAAATACCCTTTTTCAGGAGCACTGAAATAACTCTCTTGTTTAGTGTTATCATTCACTGTAGTTACTTTTTTAACAAAATAACAGGTTGCTATTAGCTTGCCATCAAGCTTTCACCTTGATTTGGAAACTGCTTGTTTAAAAAAGCAGTCTCTGTGGTCTGGAGGTAATAAACAATTGACCAGTTTTAGTGGCATGACAAATGAAAGTACACAGCTTAATTTACTGAGAAACAAATGACTTGGCTTCATTAATTCAGAAAACTTTTTTAAAGTTTGAAGAAATAGAAGACTATCTGAGTCCCCCTGGTGTTTGGTGTGATTTACCACAGGATGAGTGGCATGGTAAACAGCGAATAAAGGGGACAGCCCTGCATCTAGAAAAGGCTCTTCTTGACTGCAGATTCCTCTGATAACTATCACAGAAAACTTTCTCCGATGGAGTTACTTCTAGCTTTCCAGGAATGGCTGAATCTTTTCCAGACTAGTTGGTACATCGTTTCATGGGATCATTTAAAGATTTATTAACTGTGTGAGGAAACTCTGGTTATGCTTTTTGTGTCTGTTTTCTGTAGATGCTGAAGATCTAACACCTGGAACTAAATCCTTGCTTAATCAAGGATGTTTATGATACCAATATTTTTTCTATGTCCCTGATCTATTAGATTCCTATTAAAATGAAAATATAGAACCCATAAATTAATGTAAGGGCAAAACTACTTTCTACTTGGTTAACTTCTGGATTATTGTGGGACATGAGCTATTGATGGGGAAGGAATGTTTGTTGTCTCAGAGTGGGATGCAGCTGTGATGCTGATGGGGCAGGACCGATGGCTGCACAGCAGTTTAGCTGCTGCTTCCCCACCTCCTAATGCAGAAAATGGCAGACTTGAAGGTGGCAACAGGGATTTTGCAGCATCTTTAACCTACTCTTCTCAGTAATTGTCCCCATCATCCCTTGTCTATGAGTCTAGCTGTTTGTGTCAAAGTTGAGATGGATTTTTATCCTCTTATTTCACCATGATTTGCCTATGCAATTCACCATTTAAAACATAAATGACAGTTCTGTTTGGTGTATTCTGTGTACCCCAACAGAAACAGTCTCATATTCCTCATTTACTTCAGAAAAACTCTCTTTCATAAACTGTGTTCATTCTCTGGTTACCCTTATACTGTAGACATTGGTTGTACTGTTGACATTGAAGATTAGTCCTGTTTTTAACTTTAAAACATGTAATTCATCAGTTTACTTAAGCTGAAGTTGGAAGAAAACTGTCTCTTAAGCAAGTAACTGATAGTGTTAGCTCTCCGCTTTTCATGGTCCTTAATACAAATGCTTTTTTCTTATTTAGAATTCTCAGAGTAAAGTAAGGATCTGATTATTGACACTGCCAAAGTATTTCGGGGTTTTTTTTTTCAACTTTGGATGCCAACAAAAAAATATTCTTAGACTAGCCAGATGGAAAAAGGAGAAGGAGAAAAAAAGGCAGTGGGGAGACATGTCATGCTCAGTTAGGTAGAAGCTTAGTTCAGATTTCTGGTAAGGAGGGTCTGAGAGCTTTTACTATCTGAGGATCCTTCAGATAAAAAGCAGAAGGAATTGAGGGTTCATGTATTTGCTAGAGAAAAGCTGGATATGAGGTTGGTGTTAGTCTGTGCTGGTACTTGCGGACTATCTGTTATTATGAGAAAGGGTGACACAAGGTGGGGAAGGGGCAAGGAGGAAGGATATTTGGGTTAGAAACTGAGGGGTTGGTAGTACCAGCTAGACACACCAGTAAATTGTTAGGATCAGCCTAAGATGTTTGTTATTTTCTAGATGGGGCTGGTCTGAACCATGAACAGCCATAAAGACAGAGCAGAGGGTGTCTGTTGCAGAGGCACAGTGAAAGCTCAAAGGCTTGGATGAGTGTTGTGATTAGATCAGTGAAACAAGAAGTTAATCTACATGACAGTTTAAAAGGATCCATGCAGTCAAAAATTTAAATAGTATGCAAAAGGTGGTGAGAATGTGAAACAAGTTTTAACTCTCTTGATAGTAAAATTGGATCTTACACCTATTTGTGTAGGATGGGGACATGAATTGTAGAAGCAGCTTGATGGCAGCTCTAGAAAGATGGCCAAGCTGAAGGCACTCAGAGCCTTCCCACAAATATGACGAAGGGAAGGTGAAGAGTTGATGGCTGGAATGTTGTCAGAAATTTGTGAGATGTCATACAGACTTACTGCTTTTGTACTGAGAACCCTCATGTCCTTCATCTGTTCAGGCTCTCTTTGGCACCCAAAAATGAGTGTAATATGAGAGAAAAAGGAGGGGGATTGACGTTTTTAGAAGGAGAAGGTGAAGGCACCAAGAACACCAGACTGTATGCTCAAAGAATAATATAAATCAGCTTTAAAGGCAGTCACATCTTGCATGTTTTATAAGGTAGGAGCTTATTAGAATTCAGGTGGTAGGAAAGAAGAGTAGGAAGTTTCTGGAGCTCCTCTTCGAAAGGACCTGTCAGTCCAATGTGGCAGTCAGCTTTTTCATAGCAGTGGGAGACCTGACAATGCTGCTCACTGGAGAACAGTGCTGGAGATAAAGAGGAGTGAGAGGAGAGAAATAGTAAAAAATACTGGACTATCAATATTAGGAGCCCCTGACTTCAGAGGTAAATGGAAACCCATAAAGCTGATTCAGTTCCAGCAATGTCCTTAACTCGCACTTAAAGAAACAAAATATGTCAAAACTTAAAAGGCAGGTCTGTATCAGCTTAGGGTCTTTACTGGTTCTGCAAAGGAAACAACAGGAAAAGGGCAGGGGGTGGAAAAAGAGGAAATAGCTAGAAGTCAATGTATGTTACAAGTTGTGAAGAAGTGTCAAAAAGAACTTAGTTGTGATAACCAATGTGTAATCAAGCAGAGATGTTCACAGGTAGGTCTGTTGCTAGGTGAATATTTTGAATAATGCAAAGTCATCTAACTTGTCTGAAAAAAGGTCTCTGGTCATGGGGCTGTATATCTTGGCAATGTTAATTTTTAAAACATCTTGTAGCTTGCGGAAGATGTTTCAAGCAACTGGAGGAATGCTGATGAAGTAGCAGTATTTAGAAAGGTAAATACAAATCTTTGACAATATATTTGCACATGGGACAAAGTTAGGAGAATTGCAAATAGTGACAGGCAGTAGGAGTTGTGGTTGTGTGCTAAGCTGCACCCATTCAAACAAAACAAGTGTGGTTGTATTGAGAAACCAATGTACAGATTTTAGAGGGAAAATGTAGCCCAGAATTACAGAAGGGAGCAGCACATCCTTAGAAACAATGACTCTGCAAAGTCTGTTTTAGTGTTCAAGTCTGTTGATTGGTCACAGAGGCCAATCAACTCATCATATTGTTAATTTACATTAATGGCTAAAACAAGTGCCAGCCCTGGATGTACAAACGGGACTGATGAGTAGGAGTAAGCAGTGGAATTAATGCTTAATGTCATTCTGATGGAACCACGGCAAAACCCATAGAATCACATCTGATGTAGCTTCTTCAGAGAGAACACTGGGAAATTGTGACAGCTTTGTACAACAGGTATGTGATTCCAAAGCTGCAAAATCCCTCCCAGTAAGAGATTTGGTGTAAAACATAAAAAGGAGATCACTGAAATACTGTCACACAGCACAAAAACCTGATATGAGGGGTAATATAGTAATTAGTAGTGCATATTACATGGGTCATGCCTGAAACTGAAAATAAAGCCTAACAAAGTGAAGGTGCATGCACTGATTGGCAAATCTGTTAATTAGTAACCAATTGATTCTTCATTCTCTTTATCATCTGCTGATGTTTTCAGACAATGACTATTTGGAAGATGTAGTTTGACCCCAATGTGAGATGGGCATTAATCAAAAGCAGGTTATCAAGCTGAATGAAGAGATAATGAGGCACAGTTCTATTGCTTCTTCCTGGTACAGGAGTTACTATAATTTCTGAAGTTAGCAGAACTTTTGGCACTGACATACAGGTGAGGTCTTTGTGCTGTTGCAATCATGGCAATTACCCTGTATTTTGAGGATTTAAGTTTGGAGCATATATTGGTTTTTAATCATGAAAATGTGCTGGATGGTCATTAGTCATCTGTATTTGCTATTCTACAGAATTGCGTCTTCCTGAATAAAAATATTGTTTTACTTTACTAAAGGAGATAACTGAAGACATCAGAAATATAAAGTCTCTTTGAACATGTTTTTAGAGGGTTTTTACTTAATCCTGTAGACTTAGCAGGCGTTTTCCTGTTTAAATACCTGATTTGTTTTTAGTGTTCAAAACTCAGTCTTAGTTTTGGGAGTTCAGTGCAGTACAGATTGTGAGAAAACACTGGCTCAGGAAGGAAGAAGTAAAATTTGAGGAAAGATTTAACACACAGTTTAATTTAAGATAATGTCAAACATAATTGCCTGTATACTACAGTCTCCAGTGTTGACTCTGCTGTGCGTGACTGAAGTGTTCAGTGTTTGGGGGTTTTTTTAACTTCTGTGTGTTCTGGGAAACAATTCAACAGAATATCCTCTCCTTTCTGTAAGGAGGTGCTGTGAGCTGGTGATATTTGTGATATTAAGAAGCATGTTCCTTTCAAATGTGTTTTTGTAATGCTAAGTGAATTGTTGAGGTAAATGTGGCCTTCTATATGGTATATATAGTTTGATAATCTAGACTGTGCTACTACTACTGCTTTGAAAGGAAGTTGGGATAGATTAAAGGACTTAACTCTAGTTCTAAGGAATTTATGAAGTAAGGTTGCAGTACCACTGTCTGATCTCTCAGATGTTTATCACTGTGACACATACATACATCTGCAAATGAGATGTAATGAATTAGTTTTTACCTGACACTCCTGTGATTCTCATGTTATGTAAATTTGAAGCAGCAGCACCACGGCCTTGGTGCAGTGGGGAGGTGCCAGGTGAGTAGGATTGGGGCACAGTGCAAGTGCCTCATTTCCCCAGGTAATGTTCTCCTCCTCAGAGCATATCACACTTTGGTACTATGGGCTAATTTAGATCCTTAAATTAGCAGCTGCTTGGGGAGAAATTTCAGGATGATCACTTTTATCATTTCACTGTTTTCAGTTGTATGTCATTTTACTCTCTAGGGAAGCTGTTCTCTCAGAGCTGCTGGGAGGGGGTGAGGATGAGATGGCTGGGGAAGCAGCTGAGGGCTTTGCTAACTCTGAACTATTGTAGCAGAAGAAATTGAGGCTGTGATAGAACTATGAGAAGGATTTTATCCATCAAGGGTGGCTTTTCATTGTCCACATTTGTTTTGTTGTGGTGTTGCACTCTTCATTAATTAAGAAAGAAATCATAAATGAAATCATTGCAACAGTAGTGCTTAGCTTGATGGAGTAGAATTAAGCTCAGTTCTTCCCTGAGGAGATGCTAGTTAATTTAGAAATAGAAAGTAATGTTGTACAAGACTTCATCTTGTATATTACTAATGTTATATATGGAAGATATAACTTGTCAAGACAGCACAATATTTGAACAGCTTTTGATTGTAGTATTTTGATGCTGTGTTAGGACATAGTTGTTGATATTTTTTTTTCCCCCCAAAACAGTTGGCCCCAAAAGAGGAGAACATCTTTTACAAAGATGGTGGGGACAGTGGTATCTAAACCACCCTAGACTTTTCTGGTGGTGTTATCTGGCAGGCTGGTGGGTTGTGTTCATGAGTGCTACTGGGAGTAGAATGGATGCAGGAAGGGATGCAGGAAGCATTGTAAAGGGTGGCTGGAATTGATCCTTGTTACTGTTAAATATCAATATATTGAAAACAGCAACACGCCCCATTTGAGACTGCTGGCTTAGCTGTGCTGGATACTTGAATGCTTGCAAACATCCTCATTTCAGGCACCTCCTTTAGAATTTATGAAATGTACAGCTGATGTTTAAAAAATAAAGATTGAAAGGAAAAGGCTGGGTGGGTGAAGTTAGCTTTTCAGTGAAGAATGTGCTATTTGGTTTGATGTGTCAGCATGGTTTGCAGTGACCGCTCTGACACATTGGTAACTTTATCTTTATGGTCCTTGGGATAGGAATGCTATTCCTTAAATGTTTTCCTAATCAATCATATCTGAATATGTTGCCTCAAAAGTGATATCCTAAGAGTACCCTAAGAAAACAAATAGATCAGAATACAGTGATCTCTCTTAAAATTAACACCATTAGAAAGAAGTAATAAAAGTAACATTTTTGGGTATTGTGTGTTTGTTAGAGATCTCTTGCTTATTCTGACCTTTCTAAATGTCATTTTTTCATTTTGAGAAGACTGTGCTTATTGTATTTGAGAGCACTCATTTCCTCAAATGTGTGTTAAATTATCTTTAGAGACTGTGTTTTTAGGGAGACATGCAAATGTGCATATACTAAACTGTTTTCTTGTCAGAAGTGTTGCCTTTGTCTAAAAACACCTCCCCAAAATTTAGCATTTCATTCACATAAAACAACTGAAAAGGAACTGGGAATATGTTGTACTTGAAGAAAGCTTGGTGAGAACAATGGGAGAAATTGTGCAATAATTCCTTTTGGGGAAATACTGGGAGATTTCTCGTCCTCCAGAATACTCAGTGGAGATGGAACAGAAAGGTTTCTTCTCTTACATATTTCAGGACATGATCTCCAAGGCAGATTATTTGGCTTTAGGAGATAATTCCTTGACTATCCTGACTTGTTTTCTCTTTCCTAGCTGACAGTCACAGCTCTCCCAGAGAAGACACCCCAAGTGGGAGCATGGATTCTCTTTCTTCCCAGTCTCCAACACCTGCATTCTCCAGCAGCCCCCTTGGGCTCTTGGATGGAAATCACCTTATCATGGACAGTGGAGATCTTGCAGGCTGGACAACAAATCTGTAAGTAGCTGAATATTAAGTAAGGATGTTTCCACTGGTATGATTGTGAAACACATTTTCCTTTTCAGGTTGGTGAGGAGTGATTTTTAGAAATTGCATATGATTGATTGTGTTTGCTTTCTTCTGCTAGAAAAAGGTGTGTATGTGTTGTGGTGGAGCTTAGAGCCTACTTGAATGCTTGTAAGAAAAAAATGTTCTATTGAAGTCTACTTCATTTTCCTGTTACCTTTATAACATTTTAAATGGTTATTTTTTTTTTAATTTAAGCAGTTTTATTTCAAGAAAACATTAAGGTACTCTTAGATGCCATACTGCTAAGATTTTGGGCCCAGCTTTGGTTTTGGATAAACACACTGCAATGGGTGTGTGCTCAGATTCTATTGTCTAAGAACATTATTTTTTTTAGTCTCTTCTTAACAAATTAAGTGCCTGGTTTCCAATGGAAGTGCAGTCTGTCACTTTCAGTAGATGCTGTAAGTGTTCCATTTTTGAGTGTGACTTAAATTTAGCAAAACTTGACGTTGAAATGTTAGTCCTTGCTCTCTAATACGTGTCCAGGTTTGATACACAAAGAGCTGACCATAACTTGTTTTTAAATCAGAGTTGAACTTGAATTGAATTCTCTGGTTTGCTATTCATTCAGACTTTAACCAGTATCAAGACAAACTTTTCCAGCCTTTAGTGCCAAGAACAGTGGAAGGAGCAGGTCTGGAGAAAAGATCTGTTACAGATATTTTCCATAATGGCATTCTGAGTAGTCAGCTCTGGTGATGAAACAGGTGTAAAATGTATGTGTAGATGTTCATAACACATGAGAATATATAGATATTCATAGAATAATTATTAATAATAAACTGCTGACTTGAGAGTTTGTTAACTAGAACAATTTTTTTCCTCTCATATGTATTGAAAGAATTCCAGATTTATAGTATTTTCCATAAATGTTGTTTCTTCAGTAGAGGTCTGAAGTTACTCTTCCCGCCTTATCCTCTAGAAGTGAGTAGAATTAGCAACAAATTGTACTTACCAAAGAGAGGTGCATATGTGGAAAAGATGCTGTAGTTGGTATAAAACTGGACTGTCGGTGAAAGCTAATTAAGGAACACAAGTTTAGCAGGACAGTGATAATGTCACTTCAGAGAATAAAAGAAGGATGTTGGTTTTATCCAGAGAGTTTGGGAACTTCAGGTGTTTGAAGGAACAGTGCATATTTTTTTTGTTTGTTAATTTTCATCAAAAATTATACTGCACTGGTGTTTTGGAAACCTGACTTGATGGTTTGAGGTTTTCTGCTCAGTTGGAAACAGTACTTAGAGTTCTCTTTGGAAGGAAAAAATAAAGGTGCATGGTATGTGCATTTAGATAATTTGTCAAAAGTAGTTTCTTTCTTCCACTCGCCTGTCTGTGAAGTCTGCTTTAGAGCTGCTTCTGTAACAAGCCTGGACAGTGACAGAATAGTCTGTGAACGTTACATTCTTTTTTTCCTCTGCTTTCTCACCTCAGATTGGCTTCACTTCCCCTTCTAGTTTGGATGACTCAGAGGGCCCTGCCTTAATAAATAAAACCCAAACCAAAACATAGAGCAGCTCCAGTGTAGTGATGGCAGAATGTAGCTCTGGTAGCTCTCAGAGCTCCAGGAAATGTAGCACTGGCTGTTGGTTGTAGACTATTCTCATAAGATGGACCAACTCTTAGAGTTGGGTGAAGAGCAAACCTTTCTGTTTGTGCAGGATTTCAAAATGTTTTGTATTTTGAGCCAAACTGGGACAAAATCAACCCTTTCTAAAATCCACAGTATCATCTCTCAAATGGTATTGCAGGTGTTCGCTGAGCTACAGCGCATGCCATAGTGAGTCTAGGGAAGGTGGAATTATACCAGAGGATCCGGTTTCTCAAGTTCCTGCTGATGTTTATAACACGTGGGTGTTGCTTGTCGGAGATCGATCACTCCGGAGCTATGCAGTCAACAAGGTGATGGTGACTTCTTTGTGGCAGAAGAGTTGCTTCCAGCTTTTCCCAGGGGAAGGATGTTGCATTGTGGGCCAAGATGTGTCAGATATTTCAAGAGCTGGTTTACACCAGTAGTTTGCTTTAAGCAAGAGTACGTGATGGGTAGCAAAAATACTTTTTGTGGTATTTGTTTTCAAGAGAGAAGAAGCTTGGTTTTTTTCCAGAATGATAGCTGTTGTCACCATGATGTTTCCTGGCAGAGATTTTGGTGATGCATGCCCTTTCCTTGTCCCACCTTCCAAAGCAAGAGCTACAGCTTCCAACATGGTGAGGTGAGCACCAAATGGAAGCAAATACACCCTCACGTCCTGATGGGCTTCATGTCCAGAGTGGTGAAAGAAGCTAAGAGAGCAAGGGCTTTGCCACCAATTTGAAATGTCTCACAAAGCCCCAACTGCTCAATTGTCACGTCAGTATTTAAAGATGTGCTCTGCATACGGTGTAACTTGAAGGTGATGTTTCACATATGTGCCATTTTGAAGCCCGTTAAGCTGTTGGTTTTCATGTCTGTACGTGTGTGTGTCTGCCTGATGCTAGATTTTCTCTGAAAGCTCTGTGTGGATCAGACATATGTCCTGTGTTGTCACGTGCTGCTGTAGGGGTGAGTAGAGACTTGGATGATGCTTGGCAGGGGTGGTTCTCACTGGAGACCTGAGTTTGCTGCTTTAAGACTACCATGCACCCTAAACTTTCTTTAACCTTTTTCCTGAAGTTATTTTTAACTTCACACTTCCATCTAGAGCCAAATACTAAAAATAAATAAGTTTTATTTTTACATACACTCTATGGTAGAACATAGCTATTTTTTTTTTTCCCCCCGTCAATCATCAAGTTACACAGTAGTTTTTGTAGACATAGGATTCAAACTCCAAATAGACTAGGATGGGTGAATTACCACTTCTCCTTGATGGAGCACAGTGTCATAAACATGTACTGTTTGAAAATACCTTCTATCCAAGGATGCTTTGGACAAGGTGATCTCAAACATAAATTCATAACTATAGTTGTGAGCTGGGTAAAGGTTTGCTCTCCATTAATATGGACATTTTTTCCCTTTAAGGTAGAGCAGCAGCAGCAATCTCAGTTTAATTAACAGCATTTGCATTCTTTCTTTTTTTCTCTCTAAGTGTCCATACAGATTCTCTCCTGCACAGTTTCTGTTTTTCCTATTGCATTTGCCCAAAAAGTAAGTAAATCTGCCACATCTTTTCTTCAAGATGCTTGATAGCTTTCTGCTGGAGGATGTGACCCTGACATTACTTTCAGTGCCTTCCTAACTGGCACTGAAAAATAATGCACCCTAATCACTCAGATTTTTATTTCTGTGGTGAAATTTTTAATAGTTTAAAATATGAAGTTTCCTAAGAGGAGTTCAGGATTTCAGACACTAAGAGGCTGGATAGCCTTTCTAAGCTAGTCCCCAGACTGTTTTGATAATAGTAATGGTCTTGGGCTTGGAGATATGGATTAGAAGGAGTTACAAGTAGCTGTTGAACTGCATTTGAACTGTGGAGCTATAGTCAATCCTCCATCTTACCTGCAATTGAAAGTTAGTGATGCAAAGTTAGAATTTCACCCTATTGCACTATGGCTTTGCACATGCAATGATAGCTAAACTGGGTGTACACTTCAGTGTCTAATAAATATACTTAAGCAAGGAAAGACAAAGTGTAATTTGAAGTCCTCTTATAGTGAAGGAGGTGGTATTGCCAAAGTTTCAGTATCAGATGTGGAGTGATGTAATTAAATTTAAAAAGGGTGAGGGAATTTATTTTTTTTTTGCAGCTGTTGTGGTTTGAATATAGAATTTACTTACAGAATCATTTATTGATGATCCTGTCCTGTTCAGCCTTTCCAGAGTTCTGGCTGTAATGGCAGCTCACCTCTGATGGATTAGTACGGATTTCCCTCATTGCAACGACTGATTTGTCAAAAGGTGGATTACAAGTCATGTCCTAAAATACTGTGGGCTGCCTTATGTCTTTTTTCACTTGACCTCAGAATGAACCAAAAAACTGAACACTTGGTATTCTCTGGACTCGCTGTGTGTTGTAATTAATCTTTCTGAGGACCTTTTTCTGATAAGGAAAGATTTGTTGCTGTAACTGGCCCCTTGTTGTCACGAGATTTCTTTGTGCTTACAGTACAATGCCCTGTGCCAGGGCTTATCTACAGACCTTACAGACTTAGCCCTCACAGTGCTGGGTTTTCAGAATTGGGTCAGTCTTCCTTTTTGTGTTGAAAGTATCCTACACTTGCTGCATGATCACTTCTTTATTCAAATCATGAAAACTAATGCCTTGTTTCTCAGCTGGAGAGTTCATTTTTGGGATTTGAGACTGCAGGGTGTCTGGGTTTTCCAGGGGGCTGGAACATGGTGACTTTTGATGGTTGTTCTGGATGGAGTTATGATGCAGGATATGATACAGCCTTCCTCAAGATGATACTGAGCATCTGTTTACCTTGCTTGTTCTTTCCCTCTCTAAGCCTTTGGGATTTTGCAGTTCGAGGGGATGGAAAGCATTCCTGTCCCTTAAACATTTTAAGTAGTGTAGGTGGGTGCAGGACTTGTTAAAGCAATTACATTTCTGGGCTAAGAATGGTAAGATTCATAGTTTCCAAACTGAATCTCACCTTGGATACTTCTGTAGGAGCATGCGGGATACAGTCCTGACAGTCCAAATACCAAAGTGTTCAAAGCCCAGAAGAGAAATGGAAGCAACAATATAAATGGATTTTCAGGAACGTGCAAGGGACTAATGGAAGATGAAATAATCCAGTCTTTTTTTTTTTTTCTCATTTCTTATTAATTGGTTCTCCTCACAGTAAAATATTCTGTTACCCAGTTCAATGGTATCTAAGTGCTACATGGTGGATCTAGTTTTGGGGTTTTAAATATGCAAAATGGTGATAAGATCTGTGCTGTGCAGCATCCAGGATCTTTTTGACCAGGCTGGGAAAATGTTACTCATTCTTCATGAAATCTCAAGCTGTTCAAATTGCTGGTGAGCAAACTGATGTTAAAAGAGCCATCAGATGGCAAGGGCGGGCAGAGATAGTGGTGTTCTGCACATAACAGAAGCCTTGGAGATAGTTATTAATTTTGTTCGACTGCCGTGTGAATTCCCATCAGCCTTGTTATATCTACATCAGTAGACTGCATGTCTGGTCTCCTTAAAATGGCAATACTTTCTTTTTTGTACTTTCTGGCAGTGGTGTGAATTTGCAGCTTTACATAAATGATGAGTGACTTGGGTTTCGCTGTCTTGAAAACTTTTTATAATATCTAATGCCACCATCCTGTTTTATTGAAAGAAGGTGCTCTAGCTGCTGTTGGGTCATTGTGCTTATTCTGCAGTTTGGTTTTGTTTCAGCTGCCACCTCTTCAGTGACTCAGCACTTGGAGAGCGGGTTTAGCGGAGCAGGCACTTCTTTTTGTACCCTTTCGTTATGCAAGCAGAGCAAGAGCCCTCATTTTGCAGCTTCTTTGAGACAGGCATAATATAACTTAGTCATGTGGCTCGTACAAAACAGACCTTGCCATCTCCTTGGCTGCCAGGGAGCTTGACAGCAGCACTGCTGTTTGAGCACAGGGTAAGTGGTGTATGTGCTCAGGGCAGGGAGGGGTGTGGATGCAATCACTGGGATGAGCTAAAGTTGACTTTATAAATTTAAAAAAAATGTTTTTCTTTTCTTTTCTTTGCATTCCTCCAGGGCAACACAGCCCCCTCAATTTTTTTTTTCCCTGAAAGGAGCAGTGGTGAGCTATAAGCTTATAGATGTACATATTTCACTTTTGCTTTGTCTGAATTATCATTTAAAAATGCTTTAACTTGGGACAGCTGCTGTAGACATTAGCTTTGGATTTACCAGACTGGCGTGAAAGATCATTTCACTAATGTGTTAGCTGCTTCATTGAGACTTCACAATCCAAGTTAAAAAAGCCTCTATTTCAGTGCTGACTGATGTGCTCTGTATAAATGAGGGTTCAGGAAAGCTGCGTGCATGTCACATACTTGAAATTTTGAGGATGCAGTTTCTTTCTAGGGGGAACACAGATGGGGAAATTCTGGCCTTCTGTTTGTCTCCAGCTTTGCTGCAGCTATAACAATTTCTAGAATCTTGGCCACATATTTTTCTGCTCCCCACTCCCCAGGGCACAGGGGATTTTAACGTGCAGGAAGACATAGTGGTGGTCACTATTGGCTTGCATAAAGAATCAGCAGTAGCCAATACCCTTTGGTACACACTGTCATCTTGTAATGAAACCTTTCAAGAACGCTTTCATTGAGTTTGTCAGCCAGACACTGTGATATGACAGCCATGGCGCTGCCAAACTTGTCTGAAACAACCCTTTTTTTCTCAGGAGTTGCAGTGTAGATTCTTTTCACAGACTCTCTTCCTTGCTCTCAAGATAAGAGGCTGCTCTTTAGCTGGGTTACCTTAGGAACCAGCCAGATAAACATCCAATAAAATCTTGTTTTCAGAAATTTCTTTCTGAATATCAGTACAAAATCTCTAGCTTATTTTCAGTAAAGCTCCCCTCCTCCCTTTTCCCATCGTTCACTATGCTAGACAATAGCATTTTTTCCTCAAAGAGAGATGGTTATGTCAGTCAGCCTTTTTGGGCTTTTTTCCCACCCACAGGAAATGCATTGCCTTCATTTTAGCCTTAGGATTTCTTCAACATACCGTCTTAAAGTTGAGATGCTGTGTGATAACACGTGCAATACTTTCTAATATATCATCATCTTGATAAACAAGGTGTGCAAATCTTTATAGCAAAGCAGCCTTGATGTGACAAAAGCCTTTTCAAGGAAAAAACAATAAAATCTAACCTTTTGTTGCTTACACACCACAACATTGGAAATTATTTTTCTTATTGAGTAAAACCTTCTGTTTCAGTAACAAGAATGAAGTGGTTCCTGAGGTAACCAAGTAAAATAAATTTTAAAAACCCCCTCACAACCAAATCACTAGAATGTGCTTAATAGTTAAAGCTATCAACTTTTTTTTTTCTTTGTTTCTTTCTTCTTACCGTGGTGAACCCATTGCTATTGAAAAATGTATTGGGTTTTTTGTCTCCTGCTGGATGGTGGAGCATGATCTCTTGCTGGGTAACCAGGAGCCTAAAGTGACAGGCAAATTCTGCTGCAGTGTTTTCCCTACAGCTGTGAAGTATTAAGGGAATTCATCAAAAAAGTGGGGGAGGGAGCAGCCCAGCACTCTGCATACCTGTACTTCTGGAGTGTTTTTCCACTACAACTGTTGGAGTGGCTCAGAATTTGTAGAAAACCTGCCAATTTTATCATGCTTCTATATAATCCTGTCTGGTAAAGGACAGTGTAGTCCTACTTGGTGATAGATTGAACTTCTTGTTGAGTCTCTGTAATTTGAGAAATTAATATGCCATAGCGTGGAGCTGAACATTTAATTTCATCTTCTGTTCCCTTATGTGCACACCTCTTTCCTTTTTTTTTTTTTCCCCCTCTTTCTTTCCTCTCCAAGTCTCAGCAAGAAACCATCTGGTATTTATTCCAAGTATTCTTATGAATGACCAATGCTTCCCTGGGTCAGAAGGTTCCTTTTGTGCTCTCTCTGTTCTGAGCATTGCTTTGAAGTCATTAATTCTGTGTGAGGTGCAGGTGGTGTGTGTTGTTCTAGAGCTGATTGAGTAAATTGCAGAGATTAACATGATGCATCTATCAATTAAATATTTAACAAATGCAAGTTTTAATATTCACTTGTTGAAAATCAAACCACACATCTGAGGTTGCACTACAAAAGGCCACTTGGTAGAATATTCTTGAATTATGAATACTTTGCATTAGAGACATTTTAATACTCCTTTTGCAATATACTTGGAGTGTTATTTTTCTGTTTTCAGTCCTTTTACAGGTTTCAGAAATGAGCCTCACACCAATCCTTATCACAGAATCATGGAATGGCTTAGGTTGGAAGGGACCTTAAAGATCATATCATTACAACCCCCCTGCCAAGAGATTGATTTGAATTTAATAAATAGCAAGGAAAATATTTTTTCTCTAAGTCTCAGGACTGTTTTAAGTAGAAGTGTTTAGTCTGTGCAAGAAGGATACCTCTTTTAAATTCACTTTTGAAAAACTTTTTTCTTGTGTTCACCTGCTGAGTTAAAATTAATTCTGCATGTAGACATTATGAGTGAGGAATGATGAAGAAATTATTTACTTTCTGGCAAACTTTATAAACTTTACAGTGCCATTGAGAATTGGTTTATCCTCAGTATTTAGAGGAAATGATCCAAATGCTGGTGTTCATTTTTTTGGTTTGTATGAATGAAGAAACTTTTAGATGAAGATTTTTCTTTCATTTGAGGAAAAATTTTCAATTATTAGGTGTAAATGGGAGGAAGGAGACAAGTTGAAGCAAAAGAGAACCCTAAAATTCTATAGGTGCAGTTCCTAATTGTATGTTGTTATTGGAAGATGTAAAAAACTGTGCACTGGAAAATTCCCAGGCAGAAAAGATGACTGGATATCCTCTTCCCAAAGTTAAGCATAAAATATGTTTCTAGACAGCATGGTCCTACTCATCATTCAGTTTAATACATGTGATTCCTTTCCTTTTTTGGTAAATGTGATAATTTTTAAAAGCAGAGCATGTTTTGATAAACCCTTCTGGTTGTGATTCCAGCACATTTAAGTTGCATTTTACTAGTGGAATTAACTATAGAATGTTGTTTTATAAACTGTGAATTCCAGTTTTTATTCAAATGCCATCTGATAAATTTCCAAAGGAAAAGCCATTGTCTTGTAATAAGGAATGTGACGTTCACATTATAATGTACTAAATTTAAAAAAAAATAGTCAAAATAAATGCCTGCTTAACTATGCAACTGCTAGACTGACTATGAAATATGAGTTTGTAAAAGTTGAATTTGATTGTAAATCATGCTATGCAAACCAACAAATAATGATAATTTCTTCTAGAAATTAAATATCCCAGTGTACAATAAGATAAAAATTAGCTATCTAAGTTAGGTTTCCTGCTTTCTTTTATTCATCTACAATTATAACTGGTCTGATTCTTGATTCCTCTTTTTGCTTGTGTTCACTCCATCTTGATTAGGTGTGCATTTAGACTCCCACAAAAACCTTCTTGACTGAGTTCTTAGATTTTGGTGGTGCTTTTCAGATCAATGCTCTCTAAGAGATTAATGTTGGAGTAAGACAAAGTCATAAATGCTGTATTGGGAGGTCTCTACTTCTGAGGGAACAATTGCTGTGTGCAAATGATTTTAGTTGTGTTACTGCTTAGAAACTGCTTGAAGTCCAGATCTTTGTCCCAAAGACATGCTGACAGCAACTTTTTGGACTATTTGTTGTTTTGTCCATGCCATAAAGGAAAGCCTTCCAGTGCTGGAACACTTCAGTTCTTTTAAGGTGTAAGATTAGAAATGTTCTTTATCTTGGGGACAACTTTGTGTGTTTACTAATACAGGCTTTAAATTTTGCCTGCTATTTCTTCTCCTCTAGTGTCAATTTTGTGTTCAGCCATTAATTTCATACATATTTGGGCAGTGCATTGGTGGGGGCAGCCACTGAGACAGTGTTTGCACAGCTCCATGAAGATCTCAATCCAGACCCAGCATCGTGATCCCGGTGCTGGAATTGCTGCAGCCTCTTTAGAAATCTTCTCAGTTGTACAGTACTGAGGAGATTTTTAAATAGATTCATCAAAACTTGTAAAGGCAGAGTGGCAGCTCAAATAATAGCCTGCTCTATGCAATTTCACTTTGTCTGTCTTTATTAGATAAGGAATGGGGAATTTTGCCCTTTTATTGCTTGTGTCATGCATCTCAGGTAATTCTCCTTAGCTTAGGATGTAGGGCATGTAGGAAAAGAATTCCAAGGAGGAGTGCAGAATCACACGGTGGCCATTTCTGCAAAATCAGCTTGATAATATGATTTGGTTTGAATTTGAAAATCTCACAGGTTGTCCAGTTATAAAGATTCAAATCTTTTGGTAGGATAAGAAATTTTATTCATGTTGTTAATTCTGCCTTGAATGTATTTCCTCTCAGTCCAGCTCAAAGCCGCCCGTCGATGGTCTCATGGATGAACATTCCATCTGCTAACCCGGCTGCCACAGATGCTGCACTACCCACTTTCTTCTTCCCCAACCCTGCCACTGGCACTGACAGAGCAGTGGAAAGGTATGATGCACGTCAACTTTTGCTGGCTCTTTATTTGCCTCTATTTTCTGTATCTTTACAAAAACAGTCTCCTGTGGCATGTGAATGATTATCTCCCACCAGGAAACGCAACCGCAGCAGTTTTAACAGAATAAAATACCCGTCTACTTCATCTTACTTGTCCTTTGAACACCTGCCTTGGTGGAAGGCACACAGTACCCCGAGCCAGTGGTCTGCTGGTTCATACAGGAGAGCTCTATTAACAATGGGTGGGCAATTCATAGTGTCTCTCTCCCGCAGTGTTTCTCTTGGAGTCTTTTAAAATGCTGATTCTTCCACCTTTGCCAGATTTAAGATTCTTATCCTAGACTTTCTTCCTTTCTCTGTGGTTTCATTCTCTATTTCACTCTTTTTCCAGATTTCCTTCCATCATGTTTCTGCTTACTTCCATGCTGTTTTCCATGTTTTGAAGTATTTTGAGTTTTTCCTTTGAAGGTCTTCACCATCTTAGCTTTTCCCTTCAAATCTAGTAATATTTGCCTTTCTAATTAAGTAGTTCGAGTAGTAGGTATATTTCACAACTTCTTCCCCACACTTGATTAAAAAAAATCCTATTTCTTATTGCTGGTTGAATTTTTGAAGTATATTATACTTTGCCTGCTATTGAGTTCATTGCTGACTAGCACATGAAAAAAAATTAACTGTAGTTGAAAGTCGAGCTTGTCATAAAAATAGTGTGCAGAAAGTTGGGAGTATGATATTCAGAAATGCCAACAGTAAGCTGTGAAGCTTCAGCTTTGGCTGTGTGTATGAATTATAACCCTGTAATGATGCATGTGAGATTGTGTTTAAAGTTTTAGTCATCTCCAAATGTGAATGGAGAGAGAATGGTTGAGACAGTGTCTTCATAATAGTAAAAAGTTGCTACAATTCATAATTTCATTTTTCAGTGTTGCCCACCGAAAAGCAAGAGCAGTTTATCCATGTGAAGCAGAACACAGCTCTGAATTGTCATTTCAGATAGGAGCAATATTTGAAGATGGTAAGTACTGCTTGAGTAAATATAAAGCAATGAAAAACAAATTGACAAAACTGCTAAAATGGCTTTGGATAAAAATACAAGCCTGACTGCTATTCTGCCAACACTGCTGATGGCACACAGTTGGTGATGGAGATATTTTCTGGTATGAAGAAGCTACTTAACATAACCTTAGCACTGTGAGGCAATGCTTTTGATTTTTGGGTGAATAGACTCTTCCAACTGGAATAATTTTTCAGCATCCTTTAGATGTGTTGTAGTTCCCAAAAAAAAGGTTATTCAGTAATAGAAGAGAACACCTTCACTTATGAAACTGAATTTTTTAAAATGTGAATGCTTGTTGTAAAATAACACAGGGGTTTTCCTTTAAAGAAAAAAAAAAATCTGTTTCAGGATTTTGAAGCAAACATAGTACCAGGTAAATCAGGTGAACAATGGAGGGGAAAAAGAGTGTTTTTACTGATTTAGATCAAGGTCTGCATTAGTGTGTGCATGTACTGGTAGAAAATGGAATATTCACTGAGGTGTGGAATGAAGGCCTGTGTTTAATGATTTCTATGGATCCAAATACAGCATTACATGTGAGCATCCAGAAGGTGATTCCTGTGCTCAAGACTGTTCTCAGTAAACTTCCATGGATATACCCTTCAGCAAATGCACAGGGACTTCAAACTGATAGGAAAGGTTTTAGTTTTTAAACCTTATGCCAATGACTACTCTAATACAAATTCTGAAGATGCAGAATGGGAAGCTCAGCAATTTTTTTTTAATGGTATGTATAATAGGATATTTCTGTCCTCTGTCTCCTCCCAAACAAGTAAACAACACACCTGGTCCAGACTTCAGTTCTGCTTTTTTTTTTTTTTCCCCAACATAAAGTGGTCTGGGGTCCCCACTAGGTTCCTCCCCACTAGCACCCACCTTACAAAATCATTCTTGATGTTTCCTATTAGAGCTGCCTTGCAGGCAAATCATGTCTGAATCAAGTTAGGTGGGAAACCTTTTAAAGATGAATTAGCTGAGTGATTGCTCTTTTCAAAGTCCTTAACACCACTTATTTTAATTTAAGTTTTTTAAAACATGACTGATAGGGCTCTTCAGCAGACATCAAACTGTGTACAGGAAAGAAAATCTAGTGCATGGTGGAAAAGATTTGATGTCTGGGAGAGGCATTTCTGCTGTAGAACAGCAAGGGTTGTGTTAGCTTGGGGTAAGGAAGTCTTTCAAGAAGTAGTTCTTTGTGTATCGTGTTCTTGTGTGAGAGCAAGGTTAAGATTCTCTCCTTGTATGAGAACTCAGGAAGTGGTGACAAAGGCCCCATGATTTGGTGCATTGCAGCCTCGGTTGAATTTTTCAACTGGAGAGTTGGATTGCCCCAAAACAAGTATGGAATTTGACTCTGGCAGCTGTGGAGAAATGTTTCAACTGTAACTTTTTCCATGTCATCAGACAAATAAGGTCCAAAGCCTGGGAAAAAGGTTGCATGGATTGCATTTGGAAAACCCAATTGCAGATTTCCGATGGCAAAGCTCACATTTCCTTAAACACGTTAGTTTCAATTTGTTCTGCTATATCCTGGTTATTTCACAGGTGTTGTCCTTGCCCTGCAGGCTCTCACCCTCAGCTAGGCTGTGGATTGGCAAAAAAAATGGGGAGAGCATGCACATAATAAGGCAGTAACTGTACGTAATGGTAATTTCAGAACTTTTCCCAGTATGTTATGTCATGGATGGCTCATGCCAAGTGCAGACCTGTCTCCTCATTAGAAACCTCTGAAATGCCTCAACATGGGTCTTTTCTTTCTGTATCAGGCACCCCTGTGTCTGTGCTGAAATCAGATTGCAGTGAATCAATTCAGGTTCTTTAGTTACTCAATTTAAATTCCCATATGCCCTAATAAAGCCCCCAAATGAAGAATTAAAGTAATAATACATCAATTCTGCAGCTCTACCAATAACCTTAACTATCAAAGTGACAACGCATCAATCAAGTTGACATACAGCTAGTATCAGCCATTAAAGTAACTGTTAAATTAATGTCTACTAAAAAGTGCTGCTTCCATTAGTGAAGGTTTTATATGTCTCTCCTTTCTCTACCCGGCCTCTCTCACTTTCTAATCCTGTCTCTTATTTTTTTTTTCCTTTTTCTTTCCTCTCTTTTCTGATTTGTTTCCTTTTTCCTGTTCCCTTCCCTGTTCTTGGTTTGTCTCTCTTGGTCCATAGATGTTGATTGCAGCAGCTCTCTCTCAGCTGTCATTACTCGGGATGAATCTTTCTGGCTGCTTCAGCCTCAAACAGGATAATGGCATTTAGGGAAGCAGTCTTGCACCTGTCATAGCTACTAAATGTAATATTGGTGCAAGAAGGTGAGTTTAACCTTTGCTCCCATCTCCATTTCCTGTTTCTAAACAGGGGGTAAAAAAAAATCTGTCTCAGTCTGCCAAGGTAAGATTTGCTAATATTTTAAGTTAAGCTTTGCATCACCTGATAGGAATCTGTATAGAACCTTAGCATTTTCACATTCAGGTGTTTTCAGTACTGCATGTACATTGTGCTTCCCCAAATCCCACAGTCTTTCCATTAAAGTGCCATAGAATATAAATGCTAAGGCACCATCTGGTAAGTTAAAAAGAAAAGGCAAAGTTTTCTATTTAATTGAATTGTGTAGGAAAATGAATAACATAATCTGAACAATATCCACTAGATATTTTTAAGGTCTTTAATTCAATTTGCCTTAGGCTGTGCCAATATTTTTATTTCCCAGTTGTTACAGGCTATATTATTGACAGCATATAACAATATAATTCAAGTGGTTGGAAGCAAAGCTTGGAGAGTTTGCAGCTGGATAAGGGCACATAAGGGAAGAAGCAGAGTAGGATCTGAGATTGAGAGACATATGCTGGCTGTGCATGTCTGTTGTTGTTGAGGCAGATATTCCCAATAATCAGGGAAAGAATAATCAGACTGCCTGGCACTAGAATTTTGCCAGTCTTGGAGCCAAGAGTTATTAAATTTCTGGATCTTGAAAGAGACTGCTTAAAAGTCAGTAAATGGGAATTTCACTCCGGAGAAGTGTTTCAGATAGGTTAAATGGTGTTTACACAATAAAAATTCCTTGGCAGAACTGCTAGCAGGAAGGCTTCCTGAAAACTTGTCAAGATAGCTCTTATCAAGGCTTTTTACAATTTTTAAAATCCGATTTTAGGGACTAGAAAACATGAGGAAAACTGAGAGTGTGTTTTGTTCCTAAGGAAAAGTGGGGCACCCATCATCCCCCCCAAGTATAACAGGAACACAAAAAGCCACATTCACACAGCCCTTGTCACCCCCATCTCTCTCCCCCACTGTAACAAAGTGCCAGCCTTAGTTAATGGTCCTGGTTTGACTCCAGGGCACTCTCTGCCCTCTGATTCATGCTGTGGTTCTGGACTATATGGTCTTGACCAATCCAGGATTTACATCTAAGAGAAGTAGTACTCCCAAAATACTGTATTGCACTGTATGTGCAAATGGTTCTTTTGCTGGGGTGAAGATGGAGATAGAGCTACTTCTTGGTGCAACTTTCATCTGTGTAGTTCAGACCACTTGGAAACTTTCATGGGGGGAAGACCGCCTGACTCCCAGTCCTGTGTTCTGTGCACAAGATAACTCTGCTTCTCACAGTATAATTAAGGGAAACAGCAAGCTTTGAAATTTCAAATTCCAGCTAACCCTAAGCATGATAGATATTTCTGCAATCAACTCAACCCACAGGGATTGTTTCAAAAACCCAAAGGGATTTCTAAACACAGAGGGCTTGCAAGCACATTTGGTTGCTTTAATTGAATTTCCGGATGAAAAATTGGTCAGCATCATTGAGTTCTATGGAAGTGGGTTCTAGTGCTAAAGTGGTTTTAGCAGTGAGATTTCTGTTGCTCTCAGTTATCCTCATTTATGTTGCTTTTTGAGGTTTTTACTCTGATTGGCAGTCCATGAGAAAGGGAGGCCTCCTCTGCCAGACACCATGCAGGTTAGATTTGCTCCCAAAACAGCCAGTTTCCACAAAGACATGGAAATCAGTGTGAATCAGTGTCTGATTCAGTCTTGCTGAAGTTAGTGGCACCCAGCCAATGAAGTAATACTGCTGAGGAAGTAAGTCCTGCTCTCATTGTGGTTGAGACCTGTGAAACATTTCAGCTGCCCGAGAAGAGCAAAGTCTGCTTATGGCATTGGGTCTCTGGGAAGAGCTGCTTGCAAATTTTATGCATTTGCAAATAAATAATAACATTGGCAATATCAAAGCTATTTCCTTTTGAAGAATACAGAAAAGTAAGAGGCAATGCTGCAAATGCCAAGTTGACCTAATGGTGTTTCTTGATTAGAAAAAATCAGATCTCACTGCAAGTTCCAAGTCTGTAGATTTTGTTGGCCCATTTGAGCTGGGGTGATTGTTCCATAGCACTTGCTATTGTTCTGATGCTCAGACATCTTCCTTCCCTGTACCTTGCCTCCATGAGTACTGAAAAGGCCTTGCAGCAGGTACTGAGGAAGTCACTATCCCCCTCTGAGCTCTCAACTTGGCTGCTATTTGCACTGTCCTAAGAGGCAATGGCTTTTAGTGGTGGTTCTGTGCTTGGTCTTGTTGTGCAGTCTTGCTATACACTCATTAAATCTTGCTGAAAACATTTACTGATTAGTTCTCTGCTCTGTATCTTTTATACTAGGGGTGTTTTCCCCTCCTGTCCTGTGCCAACATGAGATTAGTCCTGTGGGATGATTGCTCTAGTAATGAGTTGTAGTTTTAAGGCCAAGTGTGTAGTTTCTGCATCAAGGTAATTTTAAATGAGGCAGGCCTGAGAAAGTGCTAAGAACTGTAATTGTTGTTGATTGAGAAGAAATGACAGAAAGGGGACACTACAGATGTCTTCTCTTGAGCAGGGTATTTTTTTCAGAAATAGGCTATGTCTTGGGTTTAAGAAGAGCTGTTCATGAGAGAGGAATGGAGTTTGTGTGGTTAAGTGGTTTTGATTTGTAAGGAATGCATGCTGTTGTGCGCTGTACTTCAGAAATGGATTAGCAAAGTAAATAGGATCACTGGAGCTTAAAGCAGCTTTACTTTTGGATGGCACCTTCATTAATATCTTTTGCCTACAGAAGCAGTCAGTGATGTACACAAGTATCTTACCCCTTCTTGCACAAGGTGATTGGAGTGGGGGCAGAAACCTTCCCTGCTGTGACAGTCACCACAGCTGCTGAACATTAAGAATTACTTTCTGCTGTGTTACTTTTTTTTATTACTTTTTATTGCTAAAAAAGAATTTCTTTAAAAAAAAACCAACAAAGATCTCTAGAAATGGTGCCCCTACGTGTAATTGAGAGGTTCTTTCTTCAGTCTTCCCAGAGTCTAAAAGCACTTTCTGCCAACAAGCGAGGCCCTGAGCTGTGTAATGTACATGGGCAATATTTCATTTCCTAAGGCCAGAGCTCAGTTAGGTCTCATCTACTGGGGTGAAAATGGTATTTGCCACTCAAACCCAACTGTGGGGCCATGAATGTGCTGTAGTGTGCAGAGCTCACCATTATCTTATCAAACTTGCTTGGAAAATATTTCTTTGGAAGTTTGCTGTTGTGTCGAGTGATGTGATTCAGCATAGTTTGAGCATTTCCTCCTCTGTGTAAATTTTAGGTAAATTTTAATTTCAGTGTGATCCCCTCAGATGAGGGCTCCCCTCAGCTTGAACAGGCCTTGGATTTATGGACACTCACATGCCAGTGGTATCTACCCTCTTACTAATGGAAATTAAGGTTAAGCACCAGAGGACAGGTAGAAATTTCCTACTTCTAGGTTTTCTAGTTGCTTTTCTTCGTAACCTGTCCTTTTTTGGGGACTTTGTTTCCTGTAATACAGATGTGCTCCATAGGTATGGGAGACCTCAGGGAGGGGTTTTGCTGGCTGCTGGTGCATTTGCTGGAAATGCAGAATTACAGCTTCTAGAGGGAGGTTGGTGGTGGTGTCACCATGCAGTTTCAAATGCATGTGTACTCTGTAATTGTGGAACAGAAAGGACAAAGGCAGAGGAGGGCCTGCTAATTACTAATAGTAATGTAAGTTACTGTGTGAGCACAGATCCTAAAAGGTAATTGTCTATGCATGTTTTTCCTTTGGAATCTTTTTGTTGAACACATTTATTACAAAGATAAGCCCAGCATTTCGTGCCAAATCTAAACCATGAGTATCATTTGAACGCAGTTTTGTTTTCTGGGTTCTTTGGAGTTATAGCTGTGGTTTAAAGTACGGTTTCTGAGCACAGCTGTCTAACAATAATTGGACACAAGGAGAAAACTAGGGAAAGTATGATTTTAAGTCCTCAAATTACGAGCCTTAGAATGCTTTTGGTAGTGAGACTTAACATGTTGCTCTTTCTCAACAGTTATTTCTCTGATATCTAGAAGGCTACAAATATCACATTTCCCAATGTGTTAATGTGTTTTAAATAAAGCTCTGACATGGCTGGCAGCATGTTTCAGCATTTGTCTGATGTCTTCCCTAAATACTGTCTGTCTCAGAACCTCTGTGAGGATAAATTAGGATGGGAGAGAGTGCTGTAGGTTGCTAAAAAGTGTGGGATTTCACAATTACATAGGTAAATAGGTATCTGCACTGTATCCTTAAAAGACACCTCAGAGGGGAATCTGAGGCCTTTTTAGTCTGTTTTCCAAAGAAAGGAGGCTTATGCTTCTTTTTTAACTTCCTGTCAAATGTGGTCAACATATATATTCAGGAAGTCAGATTTCATTTATTCTGTTGCTCACAGAGTAACTTCTGGGGCATTGAGAGTCCAAGCTGAAATATTTCTTATTTTATATTCATGGATACTCTTGCATGAACTTTGGGATTACCACTTTTGGGAACAGTGGTAAGTACTTAGGATGGCGCAAGGAGCTTGCAAGCCTTTGCTTTGAGTTTTGTGAATTGCACTATGTATTTGAATTTCAGAGAGAGGATTTAATCAGAAGAATGATTCAGATTTTGTCCACTGGTCACTTCTAATAGCAGCTCTATTCTGAAGAGATGATACTTGGAGTGACATCTGGCTCATTTCTATTTCTCCTACAATCCTTTCTGTGCTTACTTTTCATGCCAAGTAAGGTCCTATGCTGTGCTTCTGTGGTTCTGAGCTTCCACATTCATCACTTCTGCTCAAGACAGGTTTTTGCTCTTGTTTTGCCCCACCTAGTGAAAGTGTTTTCCACTGTTTGATATAAATTCTGACTTTTCCCCTAAGGCACAAATTTTTCTATTTTATAAATCTGTCCTAAGCTCCATTAACCATTTCCTTAATGAAGTCTCCTGCACCTAAAAGCTATTTTACCACGTAGGCTTTGCAGAAGCATATTATAAAGTATTTAAGTCAAGTTAATAATCCTCTTTATCTTTCCTAGCCAGATTCTTAAACTTGTGATTGCAGATGAAGGGAAGTTTTTATGGATGCTTTGCCTGGTGTCATGGAGCTAAAGCTGAAAAGTACTAATTCAAACATAAAAAGATGCAGTAATTTTCTCTCCTTTTCTTTTGCAGTGCAATTTTCCAGAGAGCCAGGATGGCTAGAAGGCACGTTAAATGGCAAGAGAGGACTTATTCCACAAAATTATGTTCAGTTTTTATAGCTTTGTGCATTGAACGCCAAGAAGGTGTACATGGTATCCATGGATTTTTGTTCTAGTCACTTGTCTCTACTTTTGTGACTGCTTTTAACCAGTGAAGAGCTGGACTATGGATTGAAGATCTTAATCTGTATAAAGACATTAAGTGTTGCCAAATATGAATTAGAAAAAAATGATTATTTGAGGGTTGGAATGGGGGGTGGGGGCAAGAAAGAGGGATGGAGGGATAGGTTAATTTTTTAACAGGGTGCTTGTTTTTTCAGTTGTAAAGAGCAGTAGTAGTATGTTTGTTTGCAAGATAAATAGCTTTTGAAGTCAAGTATTTGGTTGATCTGTGACTCAACTTAATGTCCTGGAGATTATGCTTTGATAGCCACCATTTTTAACAGAATGTGAGGGTGCCAAGGCCCTGCCACAGGCTGCCCAGAGCAGCTGTGGATGCCCCATCCCTGGAAGTTTTCAAGGACAGGTTGGATGGGGCTCTGAGCAACCTGGTCTAGTGGAAGGTGTCCCTGCCTATGGCAGGGGATTGGAACTAAATGGTCTTTAAGATCCCTCCCTACCCAATCCATTCTATGATTCTATGATCATTTTAGGTTTGGAAAATACTGATGGATAAAAAAAGCTATCATGCTGACAATTAAATTATATTTCAGAGTGGAATAGCCAGTGCAGAACAGACATCAGTAAGTAAAAATAATAGTTATCAAGACATGACATTTTTCAAATGTCTTCAAAGAGCACATTCGTTTATGTTGCATGTATGATTTCATTTATTTTATAAAGATAAGACATATGAACTTTCATTACAGGCTCCTATATGTCATGGTTCCTTTGCTATTCAAAAAATATCACTGTAAATGAAATAAAATGTTACTTGTTATTTGACTTGTCATTCCTATGTTGCAGACTATTTTGCTCTGGTTCTGGAAGTTGTGGCATGAAATAATTATTGGCAACTCTGTGCAGTCAGCCTCAGGCAGGCTCTAGAAGGGATGGAGAGCTTTCCTCACGCAAAGTAGGCAACTCTGGGAGTTCAAGGCAAAAGGGAAAAGAGACTCTCTGGCTATGATGCTTTTGCATACTGTAGAATTCCAACATTTTATCTGTTGTCTGTTTTAGCTGCTTGTTCACCTTGCCTGTCTTCCTTCCCTCTAATTGTCAACTGCAAGGTCTTATTGATGCCTCAAAATTTGTAGAACTTTAAAAAAATTCATATGCAGTTTATCACTATTTTTTCTATTTTTCTCTCCTTCAAGAAAGACAATAGAGAGGATGCAGGAAAGTGTGACAGGATGGCATGCTAATACAGGCTCACTTATTTGTTAAACTGGACTCAGTGGATTTTGAGTCATTTCCTGCAGCTCTACTTAGCTTGCAAGCTTTCCTAACAAATGAGATTAGTAAACCAGTTAATGGTTAATGCTGCCTTGGGGTTGGGATGGCTTCTTCCCCTGAGGATTTAACTCCATGCCATTAGTTTGTTCCTTTGCCTGGACTGCAGAGACCACTGCAGTATGCACAAATCATTTCCAGATGGAGCAATGGTGGGCCAAGCCAGTACAGCTCTCCAGCACTGACCCTCATTGCTTGGAGGAGTTTCATTTGGAGAATTCTCCTGGTACTGGAGCAATGACTCCCTGCTCCAAAGCTTTTAGGCAGGTCTTGTCTTGGCTAAGTGACCCAAGCACTGAAAACGACTTCTGACTGATTTGCTCCTTGATTCAGTGTTAAGGAAATAGCTGCACCAGTACTTGCAGCAACAGCCTGCAGGTTTCTGTGCTCAGATTTGTTCATGTGGCAAAGCTCCCTTCTGGCTGGGTCTCCTGTTGCCTGGGCCCACAGCTCTATCAACTCATCTGTGGCCTTAAAGATTCATTCTGGAGGCAGGATGGTGTTTGTGTGCCAAACTCAGTTTTCATGGCTACCACTTGGTAGAAAATGTTGAAAGGAGAGGGAGAATATAAATCTTTGGTGTTAGCCTTGCAGGTGTGGCAGCTAGGTATGCTGGCTTGTCAGATGGTGAAGCTCTGATAACTTGGAGCTTTCAAGCTTTGGAAGTTGCTTCCATTTGTTTTGTTGTTGTTTTAAACCTGCAGTGCATGTTTGATCTTGTTCTGGCTGCTGTCCTCCAAAATTCTCAATGTGCTGCTCTGCTTGCTCAGCTCTAGCTCTGTGTGGTGGGGTTTTTTTCCTTATAACTGAGGTTGTTTCAAAAGGCAGATATAAAGAGAAGGAATAATAGTCTTACTGTCTCTTCCATCCAGTCCTGTGAGCCTGTTTTACCTTTAGGTAAGATGTTTTGAAATGACTCCTGTTACTCCTGGAGCTATGCAGAACCCGAACAAGAAGAAAACTTTTCTACTGAGAAGTGATACACTGAACAGAGGTAACACTAATCCAGACTTTCTCACGTCCCAGCCGTTGTCTGAAGGCAGTGGTGTGAGCTGAGCCAGATCAGATCTGGCTTTCAGGCTAACCACACTGCCTCTGAGGAATTAAGTTGTGGGAACTGCTACCCACCAGATGGGTTTCCACATCAGCCCAGTTGCACCAATGCCAAGTACAGACTTGCACAGCCCAGTAGCCACGGCCCAGCTCATTCTTCATCCTCGCTGCTGAGCAGAGCTGTAACGATGCCCTCGGTACTGACTGCTTGGAAGTGGAGATTTAAAAGATGCTAAAATTAAAAAAAAAATAAAATACAAAGGAAGTCAAGCTTTTGAGATTGCTTGCTTTCCTGAAGGTGGCTTTTAGGGCATGCCTCCTGTCTGCTAGCCATCTACCATGGCTTGGTAGATTTTGGAGGAGTGCAGTAATGTGCTGCTGAGACAGGAAGGAGGACAGGGAGTGCATTCTGGAGAAAGCTGGTTGCAAGATCCTTCTCTTGATCTGGCAGCAGGAGTGCTCATTCTCCATGGGCGTGGCCTCTGGCCTCTTTCATGGAACTGCTCTCCTGTCACAGCTGGGGGCACAGAGGAGTTAATCCTTGGGTTGGGTTCCCTTCTCTGTGCTGGTTACTGTGGGCAGGGCCACAGACTTGTCCGTTTTCAAAAGCTGGGGCTGCTGATAGTGAATGTGTGACATGGGCTGAAAATTAGAGTGTGAATTAGGAAAAAAAACCCAAAAAAGCTTTATGCAAAATAGCTTTGGCCTTGCCATCACTGTGGGGCCAGAGATTGAATCCCTCTGCCTGGGGATTAAGGTCACATGTGCTTGCTGGATAATTAATGGCCAAGCTGAGACTCCTGCCTAGCTGGGCTCAGCAGAAATTTATAACCTGTTAGTCACTGGCCAGGGTGCAGCGCTGCGCCTTGGCCAGCAGCACTTCCACTCTGCTGGCTGAAAAACCCTGGGGTTTTCAAACTGCTGAGGGTTAAGTGTTGTCCCAGCTGATCTTCATGGCAGGTTTCCTTCTGATGCCATCTTTTATGAGTGAAAGAAAAATCTCATTAGCTGATTTATCTGTCCTGTAATGAAAATATAACTGCCACCCTGCTTGCAGCTTTTGCTACTCAAGCCTCTGTAATTGTGTCACAGAAGAGACTTGGGCAGAAACTTGCCTTCCTTAGTGCTGTTCCTTGTTCTCTTAACCCATTTCACATTTCTTACCTGGTTTGCAGTTTAAGGAGAAAAGTTGCTGACAGAGGACCTGTGTAGGCTGTAAATGCACCAGTGCTAAACTGGGTTTCACTGAAAGTCCTCACTGGAGTTTCACCTCTTCAGCTGAATGTGCCTTGGACATTGTTTTCTACATCAGAGTCCAACAGTCTGCCCTCATCTGTCCTTGCAGTAGCCACAGGTAAGTGCCAAATAAACTTCACCCTGTCAACATATACAATTAAAGTAAAAACACCTCAAAAACCGTAAGGCAGGGCATGGTTTACCAAGCAAAATCTGTGACAGGAAAGAGCATTTTTTTCCCCTCCTTTCTTAGTAATATTGTACTCCTCATGAACTCCCAGTCTCTGCAGATGCCTGAGTGCTCCAGCTTGAGGTCAGGTTACAAGTTTTATTATGGTTTAAGTAGTGATAGCATCGTCTTATTTCTAGAACAGCAAATGACAGATGCATCTGCTTGTAAACATATGGGAAATTTTTATTAACACTGCTGATCCCCTGCTATTCTTTCCTTCTGACAATTCAGCAAAGAGAAAGCAGGTGCAAGGATTTTTTGGCAATAAAAAAGCTCAGCAACTTATTATTAAAAGACCAAAATGCAACTAAATGGTGGTTTTACACCACAGACCAGGCTTTGTGCAGAACTTGGTGGTGAATTGCTGAGAGAGTGTCCAGAGCAAACTAAGATAGTTAGAAGGGGAAATAAAACTCCTGCTACGTTACTGTAATTACAACTGGAAAAGGCCTAACTCTGAGAAGGCAGGGTCATTGGGGAGACCTTGTGTATATAAAATAGAATTTCTCTCAGGGCAAGAGGGATTCCCTAACTTTGGTCGATGGGAAGAGCAGCAGGAGGTTAACAAAAACTGGAGCCCAGACTGGTCTGGCTACTGAGGGTTTGGTTCTTCCAGAGCAGTATCAGCAGATGGTTTGTCAAGCACAGGGAGCCAGGTGCAATGGACCACGTTGCTCAGTGTTGGACATTCCCTGCCCTGCAGCCTGAGGAGCTGCTCCCTGGCCGAAGCCATCGCAGCTGCAGCAACGCCCGGAGCTGACAGGGATTGCTGGAACCAACACTCCAGCTGGCTGAAGAGAGATGTTGCAGTGCATTTTAAGTTACTTTATGTTGAAGGGTTCATGTCCAGGCTGGATGGGGCTCTGAGCACCTGGTCTAGTGGAAGGTGTCCCTGCCCAGGGCTGGAGGTTGGAACTAGATGATCTTTAAGGTCCCTTCCAACCCAACCCACTCTTTGGTTCTGTATTGTTCCTACATGAGCAGAAGGCTTGCCTCTGAGGATATCACTGCACCAGCAGCTAGCTGAGATTAAAATGCAAGAAATACTTGCAATCAAACCAGTTTAATTCATGTATATTTGTACAATTTGTATAAAAAAAAGAAAAAAAAAGAAAAATAGGTACTTGCAGACATTAACATAAAGACCAAACAATATTTTCTATTTATTTAAAAAGCTTTAAACATACAGAAGCAAACCCCTAATTATAAATGCATTATTATGCATAGATTTTACTGTTTACACCATACTGCTGGCTGCTTTTTTCATCCAGGAATCTATTTAAACTCCAAGAATTCTTAAACATTCCTCTGAGCTTCCTGGCCTCAGAACTGCTGTCTATCTTATCAAGTCATTGACCTTCAGCTGAAAACATTGCTCTAAAAAAAGTCAAATCTTTAATAAACAATTAAAAGTGCATTAACTGTAGAATTTTTTAATTTCATAAATGTTTAAACAAGTCAGTGAAAAACACCACCCTGTGAATTAGCTTTTTGCATGATTGATTGTAAAGTATCTTTTTAATAAGATTTTGATATTGCAAACTTTAGTCTTTTCTATTTTACTCCGTGCAACTGCTCAGTGGCACGATGTGTAGTATTCCTGAAATACCCACTGCAGTACATTACACTATTTTACATTTTAACTGTGTATACAATGCTCTTGCTGCATATCCCTGTTCCTTCTTACAACAAAATAATTTAGCTCGATGAACAAAAGCCCACTTTCTAAAAGCTGTTATAGTTTGTCTTGTATTTTGCAGGAGACAAATGCCTATTTCATTCTAAACAAATTCAAAAGAACTTCCCGGTAGCTAAAAACTAGGGCTGGGTCTTGTGGTTTCTTTCTCTTTTTTCTGTACACAGGTTTAGATAAAAAAGTGATGGCTATTCTGCTTAAGTGTCCTTGATAAGAGAATACTGCCTCTTACAACATCTATATCCAATTGTATCTATTACTTCAATGATGTCTAGCAAAAAAATAATAATCAATGAATGGTTTCATAAACAACAGGTGATTAAAGTAAAGGATTTATTATAATCTGCTTACAGTTGTTTGCAAAGACAGACATACGTTTTTGCATAAAGATATAAATTGCTTTTTAAAACTAATTTAGTGTGTTTAATTATATGAAGTTTCTGTGAATTATGAATTGTACCAAACCAAGATTAAAAGTAATAAGGTACAAAAATAGGAGCAAACAGACAACAATTTGGACTGGGACAGGCATTTAACAGTGAAGTGTAGAATATGGCTTTGCTATTTTAGTCAAGCAAAATTACTCTGAGACAGAAAAGGAGGCAGTAACTTTGTTAATATAAAAAGCTGCTGCAGACTGTATTCACCCAGAACCTGGCTTTGAAATCTTCTATTTTAGATTTAAAAAAAAAACCTAAATGAAAAGATGGATGTATGACTGTGTCTTTACTGTAAACAACCAGTCTGCATGCTGTATATCTCACGTTGGAAGTTTGGCTTTCATATTGCTGTGCAGGTCAGTATTTAAAGATCTGCCTATGAATTAGACTTCCAAAATGCAAATAATATATGTATGTATATATTTATATATAAAAAACCTCTCTGAATACAGTCTTTACAGATTACCCATTGCATAAGGCAGGTGTCATTTAAAAAGACAAGTAGCGTTGACTGTCTTCAGTGCACTACAGTGCGCCTCCAAATTTGAGTTCAGAAAGGGTGTAGAATTCTTAATTTGACCACCATTGACAAGAAATGCTACATTCCAACCGGCCAAGGGACACACTATAGCTCAAAAATACCAGTGGCACCCAGAGAGAACACTACAGATTAGGACTCTGAAAAACTATTCTATTTAAACATGAGCATATGGTAGCAACAGTTGAGCCTCAGAAAACTTCACCTGTCCTCTATTCTACTCCAAAATCTTGTAGTTGCTTATAAATTGTGAAATAGTGAAAATCACCTCAAAAATTCTTTTCTTTGCAGTCTTATTCTAGAGAAAACATTTTTGAGACAAAATCAGACCAACTGAGTTGAACTTGTAGTGTGAACATTTGTCTTCTTGGATGTATCCCGATTATTACAAAAATGCTTACAAAATTGCGGATGCTTTTAGTTTATCACTAAAAATTCTACTCAGCTTATCTGCCCTTATCATCCCTCACCATCCCTCTCACCAGTACAAATCTCTTTGATATACTTACTGTAATGATCTGCATGTTCCCTTCAGCATAACCAGAAATCAATCTCCCCCATCTGAAATAATAATCTGACCTTTTAAGATGTTTTATAGATCCAGTATTCAAAGGAAAAAAACAAAACCAAAACCAAACAATCTGGGAAACCTTAGTAAAAAAAAGAAAAATCATTCAATGTGTTTCTTGCCCCTGTTCCCCTGAGAGAGAAAGGGAATAGAGGGTAAGAACTCACTAGAGATCATTAAGCTGGCAAAAGCTTTGGAGAGAGACCATAATTTGTCTTGTTAAATGAAACCTTGGTAAAGTGGCAAACACAAAAATGTGTAGTTTCCTACAGATATATGAAGCAGGAGTTCTAAGATGTGCTCATGTCACATACGCTTGCAAGAGAGACAAAAGAGGAGGAAAATAGAGAGAGAAATAGAAAGGCTTAAAACACAATTGAAAAGGTTAGGCATGGTTATTTACAACAGATACTGTAGGATGGTAAATTAGATATGATGCTAAAAAAGGCACAGCTTTCCCTTTCTTAAATACACTGTAAACGGTTCATTATGCATGCAGAACATTTCACTTTACAAAAAAATTACCTTGTTTGTTTAGACAAAGATAGTACTTAAATAGTCTCCAGCAAAATAGAGTTCTTTCAAAAATACTTTCCCGTTCATCCTATTAACCATTAAAGATTTTTTTGTCTCATTTACAAAAGTTCCTTACACCTTATTTCAGGTCCTTCACAATTTATACATACAGCAATGTACAGTACAGCAAAAGACTGCAAAAAATTATTTGTAAAGCCAGCACAATAGATACTATAAATTGATACCAGGGCATTTGTTTTTCACATCTTATCCTTTTGAATTAAATAGTAAATGGACACTTAACACAGTGTATATCATCTATGATGGGATAACATGGGATAACAAATGCCACAGGTGGGGATAACAGTATTCCACACCAAATGTTCTGTTATTACTTTACACGTTAGGGTTTGTGTTTGTGTATATATGTGTGTGTATATATATAGTTTTTGTCTGGTTTTCTTTTTTTTTGGTTTTTTTGTTTGTTTTTTTTTTTTTTACAAGAAAAGAATATTAATGCCCCATATTGACTTTACGTTTTATGTGCAAACCAAGGGTAAGCTTTAAAAAGTTCTCATTAGTTCTCGAACCCTTTTAAAACAAGCAAACAATACCAGAAACTACATGGCATATTTAAAACTCCATCTGTTAAAATATCAAAATCAAAGAGTTATTGACTAGATATGGCTTTTCATCCAGAGGAACAGGAACATTTTCTAAGTGTTTTAGGGTTATGGGGTAATTTCCAAACATCTAGGTCTTGCCAAATCCGAGTCAACTGCTTTCCATTCCCCCAAACCCTTTGTATGATTTTAGACTATTCAGAGACTGCTGAACAAGTGTAAAGAGCATGTTTAAAATATGGTTTCTTGGGTCCTTCATGGGTGTGGAATAATACAGGGAAACTTAAGGCAAAGTTCTTCCATTTAAGACATTTTCTATCACTTCCTGTGAAAGTACAGGGGCTTGGCATTCCCAGATTCCACCTTTGGTAGCTGGTCACTGATGATTTCCACCAGCATGGCTGGAAACTCTACTTTCAGTGCCTGAGACTCTCGGAAGGTGTAGAAGCAGAATTCCAATAAGTCACTAACAAGCTGAAATACAGAAAGAAACACTTTTTAGGAAAAACACTGGTATTTTTGCACACAACAACAGCTTACTGATAATTGATTATTTCCAAGAAATACCATCTTACTCTGACCTGACAGTCCATTTGGAGGGGTTATAAAGCTAACAAAAGAACCCAGATGCCAAAGGGCTACTTGACTCATTAAAAATCAGCAAACTAAGAAAACCCAAGAGAACACAGATTTGATTTTTCAGCCTAGCTGCACTTTTCCTTTCACTAACAGCAACTGGCCACCACGAAAACTCCAGGTCTACAAAAATAAAGGCTTCTGCCCAGGGGGAAAAGATCAGCCATAAACTATTGTATCTCTCAGCTGCAGCTGGATACACATTCATTAAATCAGATTATTTGGTTAACTTCAGTGCATTCTCCAGGGCCCACAGCCTACAACTGCCAGAGCAGCTGATGTTTGCAGCTCAACAACACAACTGCTGTGTCACACAGTGGCATTTCAGGTTTTACAGAGACACAGTCTACAGGTTTTTTGGTGGCTGTGACCTAAATGCATCTCCTAAACACTTACAGTATGTTGGACCCTTCCCAATCTTCAAGAAATGTGAAGGAATGAAGCACATCCAGGTTTCAGTGAGTGTGTGAACTTCCACTGCAGTTCACACGCTGGTGTGTGATTGAAGGAAAGAGCCTCTGCTATTTAAAAATCTAAGTGTTAAATTAATTTTGGCACCTCCTGTTCTTGCAGAGGACTTGAAACACTTCTGTTTGTGTAGTTTATCAAATACAAGTTTGTCGTTTCAATTCTTACCATGCAGAATTGCACTCTGCCATAAAGCCCCTGTTAAAGATAGAGCAAATAAAAGTGGACTTCTGGAAGGCAAAAAAGGAAATGAATAAAAAAAATGGGCAGCAACATTTCCATCCTGTAGCACCATACCTTACTGCTCATTTTCAGGACTTTGACAGCTGTTCTTGCAAACATGTAAGCAGTTTATGAACATCCCAGAGAAGTGCTGAGATCACTCAAACACATGACTTGCTGCTATTGAGCACTACATGAGTCTGCTTGCTGGGGCTTAGGTCATTCCTGATGATCTGGCATGTTATGAAGCAACACTAATTAATTAAACAGATGCATGCTAAATAAGTAACATAGACATAATCTGGTTTTCAAGGAAAAAATGCTGATGTTCAAAGGTTTACTTTACCCATGAGGAGGAGGTTGTTACTGCATATATCCTATGCCAAAAATACTCTAAACAGCACAAAACCAAAGTGAAGGAAACTGTGTCTTGGTGTGATTGCCACTTCCTCCTCCTTGCCTCTGGCATCAAACACCAGCCCTAAGCAAAGTAAGCCTTGCACCCCAGCACAGCCTTGACAATGACCCTGCGAATGTGCTTCTTTTCCTAAACTTTGTTCACATCACTGAATGTGAGGGGTCTGCGATCACCTCTGTCCCACTGCCTTCTGTGCTGCTTGAATTCCTACCTCGTCACGCCCCTGTGGAGCCTCTGGATTCAGTGAGACAGGAAATCCTACCTAGAAACTAGTAATTCTGACTTCTTTGCAAGCTTTTAGTAGTACCAAGTACACATTTATGTCTGGTGAATATGCAGGCAAGGGAAATTAAAATAACATTAATGAAGGAAGCATAATCTACTCTATTCTATGAAAAAGACACAGTCCAGTGCGTGAAAACCAGCATGGGATCACGGATACAATCACAGCACACTACAAATCTCACTGCAGAGGAGAAAGCTTAAGTTTGCACAACATTTTAAAAGAAAATCCCTAGAACCCTCCCATCATGTCATACTCTGGTTGAAGCCCTAAGGACAATGCATTTTCTATGCCTATTTAGTCTGCTTAAACTTTTGCTCCACTTTCTGAAGCTATCAGCTTTAACACACTTGACAATAATCCACATAAAGAAAAAGGGAGGACTGGGAAGCACGTGTGTCACACCTGTGACCCCATGTGTCACCAGGACCACGGGATTGCAGTCAGAATCTTTTTAACTCCAGCCTTGAAAGCTGCATGGCTTTTTGGGACTGGGAAAGTATTAATTTAAAATAAAGAGGAAAAATGTGGCAGAATTGAAAGCTGGCTCAGAAGTACGAAAATGTAAACACTGTGCTAAGGTCAGACAGATAAAGCTGTGAGACCAGGAGCCATAAGCAGGCTGTTTTCTGCAGGTGTGCTCCCATGCATTTTCAAAAGCACCAGCCCCCTGCCAGCTCAGCAGCCTGGGCATGAGGATGCACTGAAAGGATGAAAAACTCAAGTCCCACAGGCAATATTAATTTTGAAATGTAAGTCCTTGCTTCTGCATCCCAAACAACATTTGTCTGATGGAGTTTTGATTTGTAACAGGTAAATAATTTAGATGGTCTTTTGCTTTAAAAGATAAGTTCCCTCCTCAGTAAGGATATCAAAAAGTTTGTTTTCTCTTGGAACATACAAGCTCTGTCTTTGCAGTGACTGTCACCACAGGGTACAAGCAAGGTAACACAAGCTCCCCAGCACCTCTGAATGTGCCTTATGAATTTCCTAGATCAAATATACCCCTGGTTGTTCTTTAAAGCCTTGTAAAATCCCTGTGCTCTCAGAACTCCTGGCTACACTTCAGCTGACCACTTCTACCCTCTACCTCTGGTGGTTTATACTGGAAAAGCTGAGAGCTTCCCCAGTCCAGCAGTGTGACAGACAACTCCAATTTAGCAGTGAGAGTGAAAGCACTGCTGTTTGCACAAGCAGTGCAGTGGTGACTAGAAACATCCTGGACTCCACAATCTCAATTATTTCAGCTACTGAAGCACACTTCTGAAGACTTACAGCTTGGCAGTGCAGTTAAGGCCACAACTAAATTCCCAAATCTCTCATCACTACCTCTGCAGTGTGCTGCACTTCAAACATTTTCAGGGCTACAGCAGTCTTAGCAATTCTGATATTTTTACCTAATCAATTTTTGCATTTGTATGCTGTATTGAGCACCACTGAGAAATAGGAGTATTAATCAAATATAATTTTCTGTTATTAGAGTGGGGGTGTGTATAAAATGGACTTTTTCATGCATACTGTTCTTCATAATTAAAAAAAAAATGAATCCTTTAATGAAGTCCCTGAAGTTGATACAGTTAAAGTGACCTTTGAGCATTTGCCCCATTTTTACAGCAAAAAGAATTTATTTTAGTTTGGAAATCTCACCATGATGCCTTTGCATTTCCAGAAATGGTAAGAACATTGGATTTGCAAGGGTGCACATTTCTGTGCTTCTTTTTCTCCAAATTCTCTCAGAATCTCTGAGTGTGGTATGAAAGCCCTCAGTCACTTCTTTACCAGGAGCATCTCTGTGATTAAGCCTACTGAGACAGCAATTAAGATAGCAGTAGGGTAACAACACAATGCTGAGTAATTTATTCCTATTATTAGCTACAGCTATTACTGTCAGAAACTTCAATGTTCTCCTATGTTTTTAAAAAAAAAAAAAAAAAAAAGACACTCCAAATTGCCTGTTTCTGTCCCTTCCAGGAATGGGTCTCTGCCCACCTAGCTCCTTCCTCACACAGCAGAGCCCTTGGTGAGTTTAGGACTACTGTCCCTTCCTGCTTTTTCCATTTCATGCAGTGGATACAAAACTCCTCCTCCAGGAAGGCTAAGGAAAACCACTGTCAAGCAGGTCTTCATTATTACATTACCACTATATTTATTTTTGTTTTTACTCCCAGTCCTATGAAAATCTCATGATGTAAAAGAGTTGTTACTCCAAGGGCTCAGGAAGGAATTTATTCCCTGTGGGATGGCTTACAGGCTGATTCTTGGAGATCCATATGTCCTTTGGTTACCCACAGTGGCCAGTTCTTAGCTGCCTAGGAAACCCTGAACTCTAACCCAAGAGTAAAGCCTTGTAAAGCCTTCCACCATCACAGGCAGTACAAGGGAAGACCAAGGGATAAAGCCTCTGGTTATACGTATGCAGAGAATTTGCCTCATGCTAGAAAGGAGTAAAAGGTGGATAAAATACATATGGATTAGGCACTAACAGTATCTGGCAGAGCAAACATGGACCCTCGTTCTGCCTGGACTGATGTATTTATCTGAGGAACTGCACTCATTTTTTCACGTTTCCTTTATAACCACGTGCACACCCAAACCACAGCACCTGACACCTGGACATGCCACAGAAGAGCCTGAGTTCAGCTCGTGTCCTGTACCTGGAGGATGCACCCACAGCATCACCCACAGCAATGAACCATCCTCATCCCTTGGCCAGCACAAACATTGAGCCAAGTCTCCTTTGCTCTTCAACAGTAGCAGGGTTCTGCCCTTCCTCAACAAACACCAACAAACGTGAAGGAAGAGGGATCCAACCATCACAAACTGAGCAAGACAACTCTCAGAGTAGCTTCTGTCTACATTAGGGAGCTGGGAATCAATTTCTCACTTGACAGATGCATATTAGCTGCCACAACACACACCTGGCACACTCCCACAGCGCTGCTGCTCTGGGAGTAGAGGCTGGATCTATCCTCTCACTAAACAGAGAAAATGCTCACCCTGAGAAATCAGGCACTGGGACCGAAATGAGGCTCCAAACTGCTCATTGTCTGTGGGACACAGCTTGGGCAGATCAGTAGCAGAAATAAGTGCACCCAAAGGTGTTGGTGACAGCTGAGGGGCTCATCTGCAGCTTTGTATCTGCAGGATTAGGAACCTGCAGAGGGACATTTGCATCCAGCACAGCATCCCTTGCAACCCTGCCCCCAGAAGATCCATGCCCTTATTCCCACTGTCAGCTCTTTCAGCGAGTGAAATCCTGGCGCTCTCAGCCTATGGAAAGATCCACCTCAGCTATAAAGTATTCCTTTCAGGAACCATAAAAAACTAATTATTCAGCAGCATGAGCCTTAAAGAATTTATTTTTGTTTGGCAGAAAATGTCAACAAGCAAATGACAGTGCAGGGTGCTGCCTTGCCAAGGGGAAGGTTCACATTAGGGTTTAATGTCATGGCATTGAGACAAAAGCCCTCTTCACTCAAAGCCTGTTTAGTATCAGCCAGATTGAAACCAAATTCAGCTTTTGTTCTGCAAACTGCCTAACCATACACTACACAGTCTCTATATGAAACAAGGCCTGCCATGCAAGATACAGCCCTTCCTGCCAAAGCCAACAGGAGATGCCGAGGAGGATCCAGATGAAGTTTTTGATACCATATGCAGGACATCTGTTTCTAATGTTCCTGAGGGTGTTTGTCAGGCACTTCACCTCCATCCAAGTGCTGCATGTGCATCTCTCCCTGAAATGCCCACGGCCATTCACAGACACAAGACCAAAACTTTTGGGGTCTAGGTAGAGAGGGGCGCTGTCCTTGCTACACTGTGGTTCTTCAGGACAGGTTGCACATGAGCCACACAAAATAAGAGAAATGCAATCCCTACAAGAAGGAAATACAGGATCATAGAATCATTAAGTTTGGAAAAGACTTTTGAGATCATTGATTCCAGTTGTTAACCCAGCACTGCCATGTTCACCACTAACCCACATCCTGCTGCCTCAGCACCCACAGCTTCCACATGGCACTACACAGACAGAGAGTGACTGGGCAGGCTGCAGGCAGGCTCCAGAGGCCCAGCACAGGTGTGCACGTGCACAAAACCCTGTTCATCTTGTTTGCCCAGGATGGGTTTCCATCTCTTATTTTTAAGGTGCTTTGAGGCTTTATGGATCATTAAATAAAGTTGCTGATATTTTCAAATACTTAAGTATTGGCCTTCTTGAAAATTTCCTATTTCCTCAGCTTGGCACTCTTCTACCTGCACATATGTTTGCTGTGTGGATGAATGATTTAGCATACAGAGCAATGTAAAACCATCTTGTTTGGGTTTTCTTTTTCTTCCTCATATTATATAAGCCAAGCATACTGTAATTTGACATTTCCACACACTGTATTTCATATATTCCTCAGACAGATGTCTTATAAATGAGTTTAATGAAAGCAAGTCTGGAGGTGCTTGCCCCTACACTCAGGTGAAGTGAATTCCACGAGTGATGAGATGCTGCTCTGCTCAGATGGACAAGCTGGGTACAGCAGGAGGGCTGGATAAGCATGGATTGTGCACCAGCCCCTTCAGGCTTGCACTGAAAATGCCAATGCCGAGACTACAGCAGCATGTAAACATGGGGCCTCAGCTCCAGTTAGACTGCCCAGCACAAAATATATTCTGATCCTCTGAAATTATAATGGACTAAGTTAAAAATACATAGGTGACAGCTGAGGAAGCGTTCCTCCTAGACTAAGGAACCAAGCAGAAAATTTGCATTCATGTCGACTGAACAGAAATTCTGCACTAACAGGCAGTGGGGAGAGAATATTAATTCTCATTTCTCATTAATATTATCACCAGTCTAAATTAACTCTGATGGATTTCAAAAACCAAAAAAAACCTGTTTTAAAGAGAAAAAATAAACAAGTGCCCTTGTTGAACAAGTCTCCAGTATCATCTCTGAAAGGAAGCACTGTTGTGGAGACAACCAGCCTTTCTAACAGAGATTGCTGACTTTAAAAAGTCCTTTGACTATTAAAACAAAAGTAATGCAAAAATAGCTTAATTAAAAATTAAATAAAATGCAAGAGCAGCCTGCTTCCTCTGGTTAGTTCAGCTCCCAATGGTTAATGCTGTGTTTTGGAAAATGTCTGTAGGACATGGGAGCGCTCTCAGTAAGCATGAGCCTGTCATCCAGTCACCTTAACCACACAAACACTCCAATTTCAGCAACAAATCAGACACTGCCTATCCTGAAGAGGATTGGAAAACTCCATAAATGCAGGGGTTTGTTATGCTGCCTCGAGGTTCAGATGTGAATTCTTGCAAATGATTTTATCACCCATCCCTTTTTTTTTTTCCACTAAAACACTACAACTTCCTTTGCTGGCACTGAGCAAGTGAAACCTGATCTCTGAAGAATGAGCTATTACTGCAGTACTAATAATACTCCCCCTGCCTCCCACAAAGGTTTGCAGTGTTTTAATGAAAAACAGAGCAATATTTGAAAAATAATTCCATATGTACATTCTGTAAACAGACCTGAGGCTCTTACACCAATATGACCTGAAGTGCACCGTACTGTACCATCTCTGCAAAATGAAATTTCAGTTGAGTACAAAGACACACATTTGTATGCAGGCTCTGAAAGCAAGTGCTGTAGCTTCTTGTGCAGCAAAGATCCTTCCCTAACCCCATCCCAGCCAGGATGGAGTAGGGCACTTTTCTCCTTTGCTGCAGTTTGCCAGATTTTACTGGAAGGGTGATGAGCATGTTGGGAGCCCTCTTCTCATGTACCCAAACACAGCTAAAGGTCACTCTCAGTGTCCCTAGGAGTCTCCCATCTCCCCAGGAGTCTCCCACGCTGCACCATGGCACAGCTTCAGAGAGGATAGGTGCCAGCCTTGCTGGCCCAGGCAATGGGATGGTTCTCAGGGGGCACTAGGAAAACCCTCAGCTTGAGGAGACCTTACCAGCTGGGTCACTGGTTCCCTCTGCAGAGGCTGCAGGCTCCCTCAGAGCAGGTTAAAGGAGATACAGCCCTGCTGCTGCAGAGGTAAATTCTGCTCTTAGTGTTACGCTGGCTAGAACCAGGCTGCTCCCAGCTAAACAGTTCAACATGGACACCCCTTCTGGAATCTACCACACCTACCACAACCACTCTGTCACTCTGGGCAGAGGCATCAGCAGCCCAGGTGCTTTGAGACCAAACTTTTAGCTTCCTATGTCATTCATCACATCTCACACCTGAGACATGTAAAACACCTTGTGCTGGAATAAGGCAGGGTGGCAGAAATAACCCAACAAGGAATCTTCCACTTGAAAAGTTCAAACAAAGCTTCAAACACCCAGGATGGCTTCAAGGACTAAGTGTATCTTTTAAAGTCATCATTATTACAAACCCAGCTGTAAAAGATCACCAAATGAATTCCCTGTTTATTGGCACATCAGGCATGTTGGATGTGTAACACACTAACCCTGAACCTTTCACCTTAATGACTTCTACTTTCTTATTTTAACTTCTTAAATAAATCTAACAACTTCTCTCAGATGTCCCTTCAAAAAGAATATGGTTGGTTTTTGTCTCCCTGTCAGTTAACACAATTAAAGACTATTTGTTTACCTTAAAGGAGAGATTTTTTGCTTTTTTGTGCTCCCTGAGGAGTTATACTTACATCATGCATGGAGTCAAGAAGTTTAGTCAGTTGGTAGAATCTCTGCCAGCTTTGCCCAGAGTTACTTGGACATTTAGTTACCATCTTCTTTAGTTCTTTAATGTAATTTGCCCTCATTTCTTCAAATGCAGCTTGGCTTTTGAGACCATCCTTGGGAACTGTCATTGAAAAGACAGTCTTAAATTAGTATTAACTGCATTGCTTATTCTTTTGATGTGCATACTTAAACAGTTACACCAGTCAGCGGATGAAGGAATGAAACCTTTAAGCAAAGTCCGTAATTTTACAGACATTGGTGAGGGATCAACAACATGACACAGATTCTCAAGCGATTCAGGCATCCTCTCCAGATGTGTGATTGCAGGAGCTGCGGCAGAGGACAAGATAACATCTCAGAAATACGACACATGCTAACCCCATGTCCAAACTGCTTTCAATACAATCCAACCACATAAAAACCAAGCAGATGGATCAAGGGTATTTTGTTAGAAGCTGAAAACGTGATTATCATTCTTGAATGATTCCCCACACTTGGCAGAGGAGGAGAAGGTACAGAATCACAGCTGTTATCTGCAGAAATGCTAGACCAAGTGACATGTTTTTATGCCATCAAGTAAGATCTAAAATTTCTTTGAATGTTAGCAAGCATCTGCATAGCATCTAGAATAAAACAGAGCCATTTTTCTGCACAGAACTGAAGACTGTTTCGCAAACAGGCATCCTGACCCAGTGCTTGACCATGACAGACAGTTGCAAGCATTTCTAGTGTCCTGTTGAAGTTTCCATCTGCCAGACAGAAACAGAATCATGATCATGGAATTTATAAATGGGTCAGAAGTACAGCTTTCTGATACTTTTTATTGTGACCAATATCAGCAGGGCTGATTACACAAGCAAATGCCCTGTTTCTTTACAGACTGCAAACACTCCTGCAGGTTCTGCCCCAAACACGAATGGCTTATTAGGATCAGATCCCTATGAAAACTCCAAAGGGGTTATTAACAACATTACTCAAAATATTCTGAGGTTTATTGTCCAAATTCGTTGAACACTTCTTAACCATCAAAAGTATTTTTTTCTCTGCATCTCTTAGGCATAGTCCATAGAAGGAAAATAAAATATGGTCTGTACATGAGTGACTTTATTTCCTAAGTAAGTTAGAAAATCATGTCAGATTCAGCTAAATGGGAAGTTACCTACTAAAAAGAGAAAGGAAAAAAAGGAGATCTTCCAATTCAGCTTACCCTGACTTAACCTCTTGACAGAAACTGTCTTGTTCATACACTCCCTTCTCTTCTAAATCCTCTCAACTGCCCTCCATCCCACTGAAATCACATCAGAAGCATGCAACAACTGCCCTGAATGGCTCCGGAGTAGAAGCTTTAAGAAAAAGCATCAGTATCTACAAGAGCAATTTAGCAATGGGGAACAAGGAGGAGCTCTACCACCACAAGAGCAGCAAGGACTTGAGGCCACCAAGTGCCTGGAAAGGGGGACAAGGAGGAATCTTTAGAAAAAGCCTAGAAGGTTACACACCAGCCTGCCTGCTGCTTGGTAAATATTATGTCTTTATATCACACAATCATAATATAAATATCATATGCTCATGTAATTTTCAAATTCTAGACCCAAACCCGCTCAGTCAGCTGACAGATAAAAGAAACTGTCTGGAGCAAATCTACAAATTCAGTTCAAGGTGAATGAACACAGAGGCACCAATCAAGATAAGTAAAGCCATCAGAGCATGCTGTGGCCCTCACACAAAATTACTTTTTTTTTATTAATTCCTTTAATATGGACAGTGCTTACAGGCTGTTAGAGTCACTCTTTCTTCGTCTACTACTATTTATTTTACTGTTCTGTCTGAAAATTATTATACTATCACCCCAGCCAGATTATTAAGGAAGAAAGAAAGACCACAAATAAAGAGAACTCAAGCAAAACATGAAATTCTGGAGGTTTGCCCAGTGTTTCTGATTTTACTTATTAAATGCAGCAATGCTCTTGGCAAGCTCCCAAAATCTATGGTCTGTGGAAAGCAAGAAAACAACTGAGTTGTAATGTGTGGTTTCTTCCACATGTAAATGGAGTGAAACTTCCTTGATGTGGTCGCCATGAAAGTTTCAGAATAACTTGTACTCTATTCATCACATGATTCAATAAAAGAATTTAAATGAAAACAAACCTGGAGTTTTCTGTCATAAGACTGTACCAAGGTGCAAGCACTCAAAACCAGGTTTGCTGCCCTTCATTGACACTTTTCTGGGTTTTATCACCACCTCCATTTCCATTTTGCTCTCCTTTTTCTCTCTCTCTCATGTAAATATCCTGATTCTCCCAAAACAAACTATTTTTAGCAGGTTTTCTAGTGACCATGGTGCGTGTTTGAAAGGGACCCAACTCACTGAAGTTAATTGGCCAGACTGATCTCACCTAACAGATTCTTGCAATAACTCATTAGTTTACACTCTCGAGAGGGTAGAATAATAAATACCTGGCTTAAAGACATTTTGCTGCATTTTTAGAATGCCTTCAGGTTATTTTTCTAAAGATTCTTCCCCTTTAAGGCTGATTAAAATGCTGCAGAGGCAGATCTCCAATCCAGACACTCTATCAAGAACAATTTGGGAGCCAAACCCTCCCTGAGCACATTGCTTCTAGAAACAGGAGGAGTGACAACCTTAAAAAAAAAGCACATTTACGCCTCAGGGCAAGCCTGGAGCACAGCCCCTCCCCACTGTTCCAGGTTCACTGGCTGACCTTTTCCAGCCCTTGGTGGAGTGGGACCTGGGGTCAGACTCTGCAGGCCAGGACACAAAGGGTTGCCCAAAAAGTGGTGTCTCTCCCAATCCCAGCAAGCTGGAACAGCTTCAGTTGGAACAGGGAAGGGACGGAGATGACTGAGCTCAAAAAACTTACAGCCCTGGGAGGTTTCTGTTAGAGGAACCAAATGCCCTCCAGCTCTGACAGGAACAGCCTCCTGTCCCCTCTCAAAGGCAGGTACTTTAACCACAGAGCTGGCTTGTCATGGTGTCACTGAGTTGTTCCCCACAAAAAAGAGCAGGATTCCACGGAATAACATTTGCTTACAGGTTTACAGGCTATTACTGATGGAAAAGTAATGTACAAACTGCCTGTGTATTTATACAATTGCACTGGGACAGGAAGTTTTCAATATTTTCAGTAAGATAAGATCAAGAGATCTGCTAATTACTACACAGAGCAGTAGCAAGCACCAATATGTAATTTTGTGTCTTAAAACTCAAAGCATGATGCTCAAGAGAAAAAAGGAATCACACACTATCATTTATTAAACTTTCAGAAGCCTGTGGAAGGCTTTCCATTCTCAAGTCACTTGGCATTACAAGATCACCTGCTCTGCAGTACAGGCAATGCACATCTTTTGATCCTTTGATCCTGAAGGTCATGTTGAGTCAGCCAAACCCTGGTGGCTTTGAATGTTTAGCAGGGATTTTCCCTCAATCCCCACAGCTGTGGCACTTGCCTGGCACATCTGTTGGTGTGGTCCCCCTATGGAAAGGGGAGTCAAAGTCCCGTGCCTGGCCACTCCTGTCCCTCCAATGCACATGACATATTCAAATTGCAAAGACAATTCCCGTGCTAACTAGAGATAAACCCCAAGGCATAAACCCAGGCTTACTCCTGCGGCCCAGCTGGAAACAGTTTGGCTCTTTTGTCAAGTTGGTTAAAATCACTGCATCTCCTTGTGAACTGGAATATTTTCAAGCATTCCTACATAACCACGGACCCAACTCACCTGTGCTTAAGAGCAGCAGCACTTTCATGATGGTGTACTCCTCGAAGCTGAGCTGCAGGCGGACAAACTGCAGGCTGATCTGGTGCATGCCCTGGCACAGCTCGAACATCGCTGACTGGCGCATCCGCTCCCTGCGGAGACAGGGGAACAACACCCACGGCATAAATACGGGGAAGCACAACCTGCAGGGGGATCACCCTGCTCCTACGCCGCCTGCATGGATGGCCGAGTTCACCTCGCTACCCAGCAGACCACAGAAAAGGAATGGCAACGAGTATCATTTCACTTTTGTCACTGATGGGATTAGTGATGGAAGCGTGCTTGCTGAAGAGCTCAGAGCTGGTGCAACAGGGGAACAAACCTACACCCACTGAATGCATGCTCTAGATGATACACTCCCCCATCAGTTGACATCTCCTGTTCAAACACTGAAATACTAAAAAAAATATGTTTTTTCCCAAAACTAGTAATCTAAAACAATCTGGAAAAGAGGAATATGTAAAAAATTGAACTTGTGCATTAACACAGATTTCTGCCTGTTAAATCGTAAAATAATTAGGATACATGACTTGTATCTTTACATATACTTTCATAAATTTAACTTCAGACCGCCTTGTCTCTCTTGTCTGAGGTAATCCTAGGCTAACCTATCCTGCTCAAGTTTCAGGCAGAATTAGTTAGAATTTTGTTAAATTTCTGAAGCTGCCATCTTAAACCACAGGAACTACAGAAAAGGGTCATTGAGAGCTGCCTGTCTCAGCAGAAATGGTGATATATATGAGTGTGTGTGTGTGTGTGTGTGTGTATGCAGGTATGGAGACAAGGTCCTACAACTGTTCCTTGGCCACTACTCCTCTTTCTTTCAGTTGCTCAAAACCAATTGTCTGTATTTCTTCTAACACTTTTTTTGTATAATTGGGGAATTGGATGAAGTTCAGCTCATTATTTTAACCAAGCAAATGCTTTTTCAAATATACAAATTGGCTGGTGAAAGAGAAGAATCATACTGTGTGCAAACAAAGACTGACATAATCTTCCTGGTGTTTTATTGCACTGCTGCCAGAGCAATTTCATTTTCCTCTTTAATACTAATAAAGCGGACTCCCCATTGTTAGATGGGCTCTGAACTTTTCCCCTACTCCACCCTCTTTTCTTGAGACTAAGAACTTCCAGCTTTTTTTTTTTTTTTAATTACATTTAATAGTAGGAGTAATGCCATACGTATTTGTTTTTATTATGCATCATGGACTGCTCCCAGGAGGCTCTGAGGGATACACACTGAACTCAAAAGGAGAATGATTAATAAAGGACATTTGTATTTTCAATTCTACGTGAAGTGTATCTCAGATGGCCAGAGACAGCAGCACTCTAAGTAAGAGCCATCCATGACATCCATCATTACTTTTGCAGGACACCAAGGTTTGTTCCTGCTCCTCCAGACTGAGAATATAAAGCCACTGCTGCCATCCCTGTGTTTGACCTCTACAGAGAGAAGTGACAGACTTTTCATCAGATACCACAAGCCACACAGCAAGAAAAGTAAAACATTATGATGTTTTGTCTCAGGTTTCTTATCCCTTTTTTTTTGGTGGCAAAACACTCTCTGTGCAAGATAACTGTAAAAGTGTTGACTCAAAAACTCGATTTTTTACATTGCATTGCTCTTTTTCTGACATCCAAATTTTTCTGCCCTTTGTTTTTCTTTGTACTTATTTTGCTTATATGTGATTGCCTAAATAGAAGAATTTCAGTTATAGTCAGGGTTTTTTTGGTTAATTATGTCATTCTGTCTTTTAAATATTCATTTTTTAATCTACTTACAAATACTGATCTCTAGGCTTACCCTCAAGGAAAACCTGATGGTATTGTTAGTAGCAAGATAAAATGATGCACAGAATGAGTTACTAAGTGATTTGTTTAATGTACAGCAAACACATTATTTGAAATCAGTCTGCCACCTAAAAAAATCAATTAAGTTGATTTATTACTTATTTACAAAATATTACCAACTAAAAATTTTGTTAGTTAATTCTTGACTCTGTTTAATGAAAGATAAGCATTTTGTGGGAGTTTATGGTAGTCAACTTTGTATTTGGTTTTCAATCCCACACTGTGTAGAATGAGAGGGTAAAGAGCTTTTGAAAAACTCAGATGCTGACATCACAGTTATCCAATACCTTGAGAGCAGCAACAAAATAAAGCAATAGAAATATGATAAAAGTGAAGAGGCACAGAGAAATTAAGGCATGTCAGCATAACATGAGCAAAGTTATTTTTTTCCTCACCAAACACATCAGCTAAGAATAAATGCCATCAAGTCATCACAAATGCCTTTACCATCACAAGGAAAAATTAAAAAGAAAAAAGGAGGGATAAAAAAAAAAAAGGAAATCCCATCCAACCAAACCCAGCCACACCTCTGACACAGCTCCTGAACCTCTCAGCATGAAAAATGGAGGATATGAAGATCAGGAATAGAAGGGCACGTATCTTCATGGGGACATTTAAGAAGGTAAGTACATTTAAGTAACAAAAAGCGTGGAGCCAAAGCTCTGAATCCGCTATTTGGATCCGCATTCAGAAGTGGTGTCATTAGCTCGGTTTAGCTTAATCCTCCTTCATAATAATACGTGTTAAAATTTACACCTTAAGTTAATCCATCTAAAATTCCCTGAGTGTCTCCTTACAGGCTTAAAGTAATGCCCAGCTCACATTTTGTCTGACCTTTTCCGCAGCCCTGTGGATGGGCAGGGCATCCAGCCATTCCCACTGCTGCCACCAGCCATTCCCACTGCTGCCACCAGCCATTCCCATTGCTGCCACCAGCCATTCCCACCACTGCCACCAGCCATTCCCACCACTGCCACCTGCCAATACCATTGCTGCCACCAGCCATTCCCACCACTGCCACCAGCCATTCCCACCACTGCCACCTGCCAATACCACTGCTGCCATCAGCCATTCCCACCACTGCCACCTGCCATTCCCATGGCTGCCACCAGCCATTCCTACTGCTATCCACCAGCCATTCCCACCACTGCCACCAGCCATTCCCACCACTGCCACCAGCCATTCCTACCGCTGCCACCAGGCATTCCCACCACTGACACCTGCCAATCCCACCGGTGCCACCAGCCATTCCCACTGCTGCCACCAGCCATTCCCATTGCTGCCACCAGCCATTCCCACCACTGCCACCAGCCATTCCCACCACTGCCACCTGCCAATACCATTGCTGCCATCAGCCATTCCCACCACTGCCACCTGCCATTCCCATGGCTGCCACCAGCCATTCCTACTGCTGCCATCAGCCATTCCCACCACTGCCACCTGCCATTCCCATGGCTGCCACCAGCCATTCCTACTGCTGCCACCAGCCATTCCCACCACTGCCACCAGCCATTCCTACCGCTGCCACCAGCCATTCCCACCACTGCCACCAGCCATTCCCACCACTACCACCAGCCATTCCTACCGCTGCCACCAGGCATTCCCATCACTGCCACCTGCCAATCCCACCGGTGCCACCAGCCATTCCCACTGCTGCCACCAGCCATTCCCATTGCTGCCACCAGCCATTCCCACCACTGCCACCAGCCATTCCCACCACTGCCACCTGCCAATACCATTGCTGCCATCAGCCATTCCCACCACTGCCACCAGCCATTCCCATTGCTGCCACCAGCCATTCCCACCACTGCCACCAGCCATTCCCACCACTGCCACCAGCCATTCCCACCACTGCCACCTGCCAATACCATTGCTGCCACCAGCCATTCCCACCACTGCCACCAGCCATTCCCACCACTGCCACCTGCCAATACCATTGCTGCCATCAGCCATTCCTACCACTGCCACCTGCCATTCCCATGGCTGCCACCAGCCATTCCTACTGCTGCCACCAGCCATTCCCACCACTGCCACCAGCCATTCCCACCACTGCCACCAGCCATTCCTACCGCTGCCACCAGGCATTCCCACCACTGCCACCTGCCAATCCCACCGGTGCCACCAGCCATTCCCACTGCTGCCACCAGCCATTCCCATTGCTGCCACCAGCCATTCCCACCACTGCCACCAGCCATTCCCACCACTGCCACCAGCCATTCCCACCACTGCCACCTGCCAATACCATTGCTGCCACCAGCCATTCCCACCACTGCCACCAGCCATTCCCACCACTGCCACCTGCCAATACCATTGCTGCCATCAGCCATTCCCACCACTGCCACCTGCCATTCCCATGGCTGCCACCAGCCATTCCTACTGCTGCCATCAGCCATTCCCACCACTGCCACCTGCCATTCCCATGGCTGCCACCAGCCATTCCTACTGCTGCCACCAGCCATTCCCACCACTGCCACCAGCCATTCCCACCACTGCCACCAGCCATTCCTACTGCTGCCACCAGCCATTCCCACCACTGCCACCAGCCATTCCTACCGCTGCCACCAGCCATTCCCACCACTGCCACCTGCCAATCCCACCGCTGCCACCTGCCATTCCCACCACTGCCACCTGCCAATACCATTGCTGCCATCAGCCATTCCTACCACTGCCACCTGCCATTCCCATGGCTGCCACCAGCCATTCCCACCACTGCCACCAGCCATTCCCACCACTGCCACCAGCCAATCCCACCGCTGCCACCAGCCAATCCCACTGCTGCCACCTGCCATTCCCACCACTGCCACCAGCTATTCCCATTGCTGCCACCAGCCATTCCCACTGCTGCCACCAGCCATTCTCACCACTGCCACCAGCCCTTTCCCACCGCTATCACCAGCCATTCCCACAGCAGTCACCAACCATTCCTACCGCTGCTACCAGCCTGTTTCCACTGCTCTGCTTGATTGCCATTGGAGCCACCCAGCTACAACAGGTATGTAGGATCTGACCAGTCACCCAGGAGATGGGGATGGTTTGAGGAAACCATTTAAGACAAGGCATCCTAAATACCAAACCAGCCATGTATCTCATAATACTCTTATGTGATCTCTACAGAAACCAGGCAGCCACATCAAAACCTGTGAAACTACAGGCAGACTGAAGAGAATTAGCTTGTTATGAATAAGTAACTCATCATTTATGAAGTCATCATAAAGCCCAGTATCGTAAATCTCCTCACTGAGGATGGAAACTGCAACTCAACTGACCATAACCAAATAGAGGAACCCACGCAGCAAGAAATATTCACTGACAGGCGAAACTCAGCCCCAAACCAAACCTGATACCACATTTTATTTACTTTCTCATGGGTACTATTCAAAGCTGCAGCACAATGCATCTTCCTAAATTAGACAGAGAAGTGAATAAAGGGAAAGCTGTGGTGAGTGTGTTGAGGTTTCATCAGGACTTAAGGGACTTGCTGATAATCTCAAGAAAAGATTGGCAAAGGCATCCCCTTTCTCAGCACCTCAGAGGAACTAAAATGTACCTGAGTTTGTCCCTAGGCCTCTGCAGCCCAGAAAAGACTTAGGAAAAGACCAATAAATATTTGTAGCAAAACTCAGATGTCAAAGATAGTTTTTGTGTCTTCTGATTTCACACTTTTTACCACTGTAAGAACCATTTCCAATTTTATAACAAAGAGCCTTTCCCTTATTAGACTAAAACCTGTATCCATTTGAAGGTTGCCAACCAATAAAATCGATTTCAGGTGCCTTCAGAAAGCACTTTTCACTGTAACAAAACCAAAACAAACAACCAATCAAACAAATGCAGCCCAACAAGAAAACCTGCCGAAGGCTTGAAAGTCAAAACCTGTTTGGAAGCCTCCAAAACCAAGGCATGCTTTCCCTCATGCCAAAAGAAGTCAGTTTGAACTTGACAGAGAGAGGAGTAAAAACATCACCTTGAGGGCAAGGCAGAGCTACTGAGGATAAAGACAGAAAAGGACTAGGACATGGGATTACAGAAACCCCTGCTCAGTGGCTCAAACCCTCTAATCATAAAAAGCCCTTGGCCTGAATTATTTTACCTGCCTTAGGAAGGCATTCTGACTGGAAAAAGTGTTGGGGTTCTTGGGGAAAGAAAAAAATAAACATATTATTGTCACAACACTTAACTGTCTCTTGAGGGAGTATTCTACTCCAACAGTGGTGACAGAATGCCACTACCTGAATAAATTCTTCCATGCACAGGGGCAGGAAACACTGAGCATCCCTCTGCTCAATGGACTGCATCCAGACACCTGTGTCCCATCTTGAAGCCATTAAAAATGCTACTGAAGTCACCCGTACTGGAGCAGCCTCATTAAGTTAACACACTGATCAAAATCCAAGCCAAAATGCATGCGGGATTCAAGCAAAATTCAATTATGACTTTTCATTCAGTACTTATTTTTTACTCAGCACTTTCTAATCTCTGTTTAGTCTGCAAGCCACAGCAGAAAGATTCAAAACCTCTTCCCTTCATCACTTTGCCTTTGACTCCTAAAGCAAAGCTTTAGAGTCATCTCCTTCCAAGGAGGCAAAAATGCCTATTACTTTGCACCAATTTGGGCACTGCCAAACCCAGGACAAAATAGTGACTGGAACCAGGACCACCAGTGTGAACACTGATAATCAGACAAGGAAGACAGTTTCACATTAAAACAGATCTACAGACATTGGGCTGCGATTTTTCGGCCTTTAGCCACCCAGGCAATTGGCAATTATTTAAATTCAACTTGGCAATTTTAAACTGAACTCACAGAAGTCAAGTCTGAAAATTAGTTTTCTCACAAGAAAATCGTCATGGTGACCCTAGAGAATACCATCCCAGATAAGCGATACTAAGGAATTTAGAGCTGCTTTAAAAGTTCCAGCCAAGTGTCCTCCTGTTATATGCCTATCAACGAAGGAATTGGCAACAGCCCGTGGATAATGATTGCCAAAGGAGAGTTTCAGCTCTCAATCACTAGCAGAGAACTTGTGATAAAATCCAACTTAATAATCACCCAGTTATGTAACCCTAAAATCCCAAGCACATCAATAGCAAAAAACCCAAAGTATATGCTGGTATTAACAGTTAATTATGCACTTAGGAGAATGCTGATACCAAATACTCTCTTTTGGTTTGCATTTGCATTTCAAAAGAGACAAATCACAGTTTTAAATGAGAAAATACATAATTATGCCTTTACCAAAGTGCTTTTTCAATAACGCATTCAATAAGTGATGATAATGTATACATGGCAATAAATACCCCATTTCAAAGTTCATCAGAGAAAGGTATTGAGAGCCAGAAAAGGTGCCCATTAGGTATTGTTTTATACATCCATTCTGCCAGGGCTCATTGTCACTTGCAGTGGTTCATCAACAAAATTACTGCTATATTCCACATGCAGCAGCAATTCTCCTTTTATGCCAACAATGCCTCAAAAATTAAGACTTTGCTCATGCTGTCACGCAAAGCCTGGCATTTTCTGGAAGTCAACTGAGGCATGTCTTCCTCTCATGCCAGTTTAGAAAAACTACTTCCTAATTTTTCTTTCGCTCATATTTAACTCTACTGGGGAAGTAGCAGAAGCAAGCACTGTGCACGTGAGAGGCATTTGGAGATGCCACAAACAGCTCATCGATGTGCAGGAAGATTAAAGCAGTGCCACATTCAGACACAATTGCAAGGAACAAACCTCTGTTCTAAGACATTGACAGAAGTGAGAAGAAACCCTCCCAAAAGGCTTGTGGATGTCCCAAAATCATGCTGAGACAATACCAGGAGAGCATAATTATGGTCTCTGCTAAATGTAAAGTCATTGGGCAAGTCTTTGTACTAAAGCCGTAGAAACTAATGCTCAGATTCTTTTGAACACATCACAAGCTGGAAATCTGCCAGAACATCCACCGGGCCAACTGATGAGCAAAATGAAAATGAAGCATTTGAGAAAGATCAGAAAAGTTAAATAAAATCTTTGCATCAGTGCTCTCTGTAGAGGAGCCCAGTCAGGGCTCTCCTTTTCAGTAAGCAAGTGTGAGAAATAGTTTCAGATTCAAGTGCGAGAACAAGAGGGTTTAGAAGGAAAAAAAAATACAGTAAAATAAATAGTAATAAATCACCAAGACCAGATGGTATCCATCCACGAGCTGTAAAGCAACTTAAATTGCTGAACTACTAACTGTGCTGTGCAGCTTATTGCTTAAAGTGCCCTTATAAAAGTCATGGAAGGCGACAAACGTGACTGATTTCTTAAAACGGGTCTGAGGGTGGGAAGGGAGCACTGGAGACCACAGGCAAGTAAGCTCCAGTTCTATATCGAGCAAAACCTTTGAAAGAGGAGCATGAATTGATAAATAAACATGCTGTAAGGGAAGAAAGTCAGCACAACTCTGGCAGAGAGAGGTCACGTCTCACGAATCTGAAAGGGCACTCTGACGATAGCACGAGGACACTCTGGTGGATCCGGGCGACGTCTGCACGACGGAAATGCTTTGCACATGCCAGGTCTAGCTGCATCCCACAGCCATATGGGGTGAGACCTAAGCACACACCAACCCTCTCCTCCTCCTCTCCCCTGCCCTGGTTTCCATACAAAGGAAACTGGGGCATGCAGCTTGGGTATGGGCTCAAATAATTTCTGTCAGCGTGCCAGCGTGGGTAATTACTGGTCTAGGACCTGCACACTGCCTTGCATCAGGAGGTATGGGAGGATGCAATCACGGCAGGGTTGGATTTTAAAGCTATTAAAAAGATCTCCTGGAAGCTCTTAAAGAGAGCTTGGGGATAAGGAGGTTGTCTCTTTGTGGATTATCAGCAGCTTAAAAATAAGAGACCAAGGGTCATAACAAATGGATATCTCTCACATGTAATGGAGGTTACCAGGGAAGTCTCACAGAGCTGGGGCCTGGGCTGAGAACTGTGCTCATACATCATATGAGAAAAATCAGACCTCTGGAGGTGACAGAGCTTGCTGATGGCTCCAGACGATGAAATCAAGAGCTGCATGTGAAAGACTGCTGAAAAATCCTGCAAGTCTGTGGGGCTGGCTGACAAAATAGAAGGTGAAAGTCACTGACTGGACAGTGAAGACAGTATAATCGTCTCCCACCATACATACAAAATAACAAACATCACAATAAAGAGTCCCAGGTGTAACTTGGGACAGGTTTTTTGGGCTTCTGCCTTTTGAAAATGTTTGCTCAGTGTTCATCAGAAAAAAGCAAAGATGTGAGAGAAGAGTTGAGAGCAAGACAGAAATTATAATTTTGGTGCTGCATCCACTGTGCTCTAAATCTAGCGTGTCAGTCTGGTCTCCTCCCAGAATTAATACAGAGCATGAGAGGAGGAGCTGAGGATGGCCAGGGACAGCTGACAACTACCAGATATATACAAGGGGAAGTCAAACTGACTCACTGATTCTTCAGCTCACAGAAGAAACAACAGGACTTGATGGAGATCTAAGTGATAAATGGCATGCATGGGATGAGAAGGATTATATCCACTATTACTGCAAACACAGGACTGAAGTGGCCCTCCATTAAATTATCAGCCACCTGCTTTAGAAACATCTCCAACAAATAAATATGCATAATTAAATTGCAGAAGCAACTGCCACGGAACATTTTAGATATCAAGTTTATAAATGTATTCAAAGAGGTAAGAGAAAGACACAGAAGGGTTATTAAGCACAACTGTTCAAATGCAATCTCACATTCAGAAAGTACCTACGTAATTGCTAGAATGGGCAAATGAAGAAGCCCCTTGTCCTGATCTTAAACTTTCTCTGGCCACTTTAAAGGATGACAAACTCTGCTAGAGGGACAGTTTCTGACATTTCCCCATTCTTACAGATCTCTGTAAAACTACAGTATCTCCTGTTTTCCTTTAAAGCTTCACAGTTTGAAGCAAAACACTTCAGAAATTTAAGAAGTGTTTAGAGATAGAGGCATTAAAAAGCAGAGCCTTTAGAAATTTATGCAAAGAAACCGAATCTATTGCTTTGCCCAACCAATGACCTGCTTACAAAGAAAAGAAGCCCAAAATAAAAACTGGGAAAATCTAGCTGAAGCATGTTGCATCTATTATGTACAGGTATGACAGCAGTTTTCCAAAATTTCTTTTTTTTTTGTCTGCGCTACTGTCAGGTGGGTTTGTAACAAAATCCCTTTATGTACTTCTCTGGATGGGAACTGAGCCACACTTTATGAAAAAGTAAATAGTAGTAACAATGTATATAAAAAATTTACTGATGAAGATATTCACTTTTCACTGCACTGACACTTTGCATGAATTCAGTATTCCTCACCAAAATAACACATGCAAGCAAAAACCATGCAGGGAGGATCACCAAGGATTGCTTGCTGACCTTTTAACAAGACTAGTGACTGCACACACAATTTATCAGCAAAAATAAACACTGACAACTCTTACCAACTCTGTGGCAATAATAATGGAAAATGAGGGATTTGGAGGCTGCCAGATGACAGAGATTACAAAAATGTACCTAAATTTAGGAACTACAGGATTAGCAGATTGCAAGGGAAGACAAAAGGGTTAAAAGCCATCACCCTGCCAAACATAAAAGCAAAAAAGTAATCATTCAAACAATAAGTGAAGTTTCTTATTGGCTTTATCACCATTCACAGATGATTTAACTAATTGTTCCCCCCAAGCCCTGAGGTATATGAGGTTAAATAAATAAAAAAAGGTGATTTTAAATATTCAGCTTATTTTATTACATTTATCTTCCTGCTGTTACCATAGAAATCAGAATACCAGGAAGACTTACAGGCTTCAGCACTGAAAGGGCACAGAGAAGCTGCTGCATCCCTGCACTGCCTTACACAACACCAAATCCTAATGGTCCCAGCTTCCACTAGCATATTAGGAGGGAGTTTAGGAATTTAATGAAAATGTTATTTACTAAGAAAATGTACATAATTATTAAATGAAGTTTTTTTTAATACAATCTTAGCTGTTTCACTTGAGCTACATAGCAATCCCTAATTTAATTTTATGGCTTTTCTCAATGTTACAAAATCCTCTCCCATCCACATCCCGTGACACTGCTAGCACAGAAACTTCCTAGAAATCCCCTTCTACTGCTGTTTTTCCTGCCCCTCTCTACCTCGTTTGCTCTACCTCAGCTGTCTCATTTGAACATTGTATTCTCTATTGTTCATCTACTGCCAGCGTCAACCTCAGTCTGCTTCTAAATTTAAAATCTTCACGCTTGGGGCAATTACCAAAGGCGTAGCATGAGAGGTGCTTGCAATACTCCCTTTTTATTTTACTGGGAGCAAAATCTTATGCTTTAAAGGATCTGTTTATATCAATTTGTAGTAAACTTTGTTAATTACATACATAGTACATATTAAAAAAAATTAAATAAATATATATCCATCACTACATTCTGCTTTTAATATTTTGTATATAATGTTAAGTAAAGTGCAGTTTCTATTGAAACATTTTTACTGTAAGGACTGAGCTGCATATGATCTAATACAATAATTTCAGAGATGGAAAAACAACACAACTGATCCAAATGGTTGTGAATGGTTTTAAACTCAGTTTTTCAAGTTCACTAATTTTCAGTACCTTATACAATGCCTAGTGCTGGTTTTCATTAGGCAAACCCTCAAGTCCTTGCCTAGGGTAAAGAAATGATGGCAGCATCAAGTGCAATGGCCAGGAAATTCAGAACCTGCACATTTCTGCACCTGATTTATTCTTTCTGCCACAGATGAAAAACTGAGAAAAATCAAAGGAGCAAGAAAACACACAGCACATTAGTCATGCAGTGCATTTGCAAAATACTGTTGAAATATTGATGCTGTACTTTAACGTACTAAAGTGTCTCCACACACTGTGTCTCAGCATCACTGAACTCTCTCAGTATCCCACATCACTGCTATATTACAGCCTGGTAAGGCTGGAATGGTAAATAATATAATTTGGGTAGATTTGTTAAAAACAGGAAATGATTTTGAAATTTCAGTCTTTTCAGAAGTAGCCGCAGATTCAAAAATCTGCAGAAAATCTCAAAAATCTACAGAGAGACAATGTTAAACCTAAAAGCAAAAAATAAATCAACACCTGTGGGGGAATTCCAGGGTTGGGTTGTCCCTCTGGGGCTTTTATGTCAGCACAAACCAATATCTAGAGTAGGAGCACGGCTTGAGTTTTAATATGCATCATCAATGCCATCAACTGTGTTTTTGCCTTAAGGAGAAATAAGAAGCCACCATGCACCTTCCTTAGGGGAAGGAATGGATAAGCAGTACAGCTTGCCACGAGGGATGCAGTTCTGGCTTCCAGCTGGGAGGAGGAGATGTGCTGGGAGCACGAGCCATGGCCCAAAGGCAGCCCATGTCCCACCGCTCCCACTGGATTCCCACGTTGTGTGAGTGAGGATCCCTGCCATTCCATGTCTTGGCTCCTGCTGGGTTTCTGTTGGCAGTGCTGAACTTGTAAATGCTTTTTATTCCTTCCTGAGCCTCTGAAAGTTTGCCAGCCAATGCCCTGACTTAATGTATGGGTGGAAGCAGATACCTGGGATGTTGTCACCAGTAGCCGGCGGACAGCAACCGCCTGAGCCCGTTAAAACCTGAGCAAAAAGGAGCATCCCTTGCCTTTCTCTGGAATTCAGGCATCTGACTTCTGCACCGCAAAGACAGAAAAACTCCTACTTTTGAAAGGCTGGGCTTATTTCTTGTAGACATGAACTGTCACACCACCTCTTTTCAAAAATGTTGAGGACTCTTCCCTCAAAAGGGCACAGCCAGGGAAAGAGTCATGGTAGCCTTTAGTTCTATGATTAATTCATCCAGTAAGGGAAAAAGCAATGGAAGTTGCAACTAACTGCCCTACCTTCCAGAACCATGCCTTAGAAATCCTGTTTAAGGCTGCTCCCTGTAGTAAAGAGTATTTTGCAGACTTTCAGCTAGAATCCCTGAAAATAAGCTGGTGTTACAAACCATAGGGTTTTGACATCCCTTGCTTTGTTCTTACACCCATTGCAGCCAGCACTACTTGGTTTTCTGCTTTCAATTGTGTATGATTTTACCCATTTAATGCTCTGGACTTAGATTATCCACACATGTGCCTGCCTCAGGTTGAATTAGATTAGAAAATTTAAGCTAAAGTCTTTGGTTAAATCTTAAAAAAAAATTTTCTCTCTCCCTTGAGTTAAACAAACAGGTTTTTTTTTGTTTTTTTTTTTCTTTTCTTGCAAGATTTCTGTTACTTTTGCAGGAGGAACCTGAAAAGTCTCAGAGCTTAGGGCTTGAATTAGGGACAGTCTTTTCCCATGTCTTAAGAAAATCTTCCCCAATAATAACTATGTTCTCCCAAATCCCTAGATCCATTCAAGGTAAGGCTTCCTCAATGACAACAAATGAAGAAAAACCTCCTAGAGTCTCTCACTACATAATCCTTACATCTCATCCAACCTGATCAAAGGAGTCACATGGGAAAAATATTAAGGGATAGTATAACTTAAGGGTTTTGTTAAGGATACAGTCTTCAAAGCATCACCTAAAGGGCTTAAACTATGATTTCACAGACCACCTTAATTTTGGAATTTTGCAACTTCTTGAATTTGAGTTTGCGCAGCCTACAAACATAACTACAACACTTTTTGAATGTTATCCCATATGCAGCAGAGTGTTTACCCTCAATACAATTATGTGATGTCACGTGTATCACGGTCTTCTAGAGATTTACTGTGGATTAAAACCAAAGCTCTATCTACAGAATATTAATTTTGATCACAGCTACTACGTAACAAAAGAAATGGATTTAAAAACTGCACATGCCATAACTTGAACAAACACAACACAAAACATCCTACTTTATGCCTCTTTTCAGGCAGTTTTTTTAGGCATTACTGTGACACGCTGTGCAGCTATTTCCTTATCCCTCAGTTAAAATCTTCATGTTCAGTTAAGCCTAATTAAATCAATGGAATATATGCTTGAACCATAAAGACAAACAGTACACTTAATTAGATAGGTAGCATGACTAAATGAAGGCAGACAAATATTTCCAGCCTTCCACAAGCCTAACAGGAAATCAAACCACATATGAGTAGGGAGGCATTTTGCACTGTATTTACACAATCAAAAATACATTTAACAGCTACTAACAATACAGATCCTCATTTGTTATTGGCCTTGTTTACAGGCCTTCAGAACAAGAAAGAAAACAAGATCATATATCATGGCCCTCCAGAAACATTACAACTTCCTTTAATTCACAGTAGTTAAGAGTAAACGGAAAATTCATTTAACGTAAAACAAAGCCACATAATTCCACTAATGCCAACCTCTACTTTCACTCATTTTCATTGAAGAAAATGCTGAACCCTCTGGGGCACCAAAGGCCTGGTCAAGGACATTGCTTATTTTTTCTTGTATAGAAACAGGAAATGACCTCTCCAGACACAATATGAAGAAATACCAAGAAAATCTTGGTCAGGTGATAAGAGAAATTAAACTCTCTCAAACCAGTAAAAGGAAAGGCATTGTAAAGCATCCCCTTTCATCCTGCATCAATTAATAAATGTCCTAAAATGCCAAGGGCAGTCAGAAAGTTTCACCAAGTAAACCTCAAGGAGGTCTAATAAACTCTGTGGCACAGAAACAAAGGCCAATGCTTATAATTACACAGCACATTTCCAAGTTCAAGGTACTCAAAAAGTAAAGGTAAGACCAGCCTTCAGCAATTTCAGAGCAAAACTTCAAAGCACTTCATGAACAGGAATACATACTGCATTTTGTATTACGGGAATGGTTTCTACACTGAACTGTATTGTACAATTCCAGTAAGTAATCTCTGGCCTTACCTCAAAACTGGGAAAAGCACTGCATCTCTTAACTTAGAATCACAAGAAAGTAGCTTGAGAGGGACCTCTGGAGGGCTCAAGTCCAACCCTCTGTTCCTTGCAGAGCTAATTTTGACATTGGAGCAGGCTGCTTGGGGCTTTGCCCAGTGAAGGCTTGGACATCATCTGGGACCGAAACTCTCTGGGCACCCGATTGGCTGATTCACCATCTTGTTCAGAAAGGTCTTCTCCTGCTGCCCAGGAAGCACTGTGTTGTTCCAAGCTTGGGATCACAAACTCTCATTCTTCCCCTGAGCACCTCTGTGAAGAGCCAGACTTCATCTTTTCTACAACTCATTAGGAAGCTGAAGGGAGCAATTAAATCCACACTGCATCATCAGGTCCCTCACTGTCCCAATCAGCCCCGACCACCTCAGCCAATCTCTGCTGGCTCTCTGCACATTCTCAACAACTTTACTTTGCCAGAACGCCCTAAACTAAGGCTCCACATGCAGCCTCAACCACCATTCTGAGTGGCAATGTGAGAACCTGGAACAAATGCCTGCCATGATGCCCAGTGAGTACAAAACACAAGCAAAGTGTGTGCGAAAGGAAACCCTTCGTGTTCCAGAGATGTGTCCATTACTATTTCAGAGTGAACACCAAACGTCCTACTCTTTCACCTCCATGGAAATTTCTTGCCCTGATTACCTACTTCAAAAGGTCCTGTACCACTCTTACATTTCCTGGCAATATTTTTTTTCCTCTATTTATAAGCAATTGCCTTCTCTCTGCAATGAGTATATTGCCAAATACACAGGAGACTAGACCACTATCTCAGTTACATATCTGGTTTGGGATGTTTTAATTTTGTACTCCTTTTTGCAACTGGGTCCCTACCTCAACCTCAATATAATTCTACAGGCACCTATCTTCAAGGCTGGCAGCATAAAACTCTCAATTGATCTCAAATTCTTGAAGTTGCTTCTAGCTGTAGTAGAATAAGAGCAAGCAATGCACACACTTTTATTTGCAAGCAGGATTGATTTCTCTGTCCAATAAATTCTGACCCCCTGACTGACTTTCTTGAGATGAGGGAAAGCTGCTTTTGTGTTTGAACTGTTAGTCTACATTCCCCCCAGGAGAACTAAACTCTTCAAAGTTCACATTTTCACTTACCTCTGGCTACAGATACCTTTTTTTTTTTTTCCCTGTGACAATTCTCTAATGTTCAAGTCATAATGGAGGTGCTTTCAACATGGAAAATGGCTGATACTTCATTTTCGGCCACATGAAGTAAATCACCAGTTCTCCCTCTTAAAAAAAAAAAAAACTAAACCAAACAATCCTTGTTTGATACTGCTCACTGCTTTGGGACCCATCTCATACTCATTAATTATTTAGGGATTCCTAAATCAAAGACAGACTATTAAGACAAAGCATCTTTTCCAAGAAAAAGATTTCAGAATGCATCAGGAGATTAAGTGCTAAGTTATTTTTTTGTTAATTCCTTTCCTGTTTTGTGTTTTTTTCCCCCAGGTGTACCCAAATCCTATTGATTATGTCTCCTTTTTACATCTAACCCCTCCCCCCCCCTCAAATCTTCTGGGATAAGCAAATGATGTAAGCCCCATTTGACTACCTGTGCATTCGTTTGATTTTTTACTTTACTATCTTGTAATAAACACTAGGAGAATGAAACAGAAATTAAATTATAGTCATCCAAACCAAAGCACTAAACACACACAAACATAAAATATGAAGGAACACATACTCAGACAGAATGGTTGAGCCTTCTTTTTGTCTGAATGCATCATAAAAGAAGTTATGTTTCATTACTGAAAAAACATTTTGGCTTCTTTCACGGTCGCAAAGAAGGGTAATTAAGACTGTCAAGAAAACACATTGAACAGCTGTATATTGTTAACAAAAGCACCATTATATGACTGCTCTGAAAAACCCCAGTAATTTAAACATTCACATTTCCTAGAAGTTGGATATTTTTCCAAGCTCCAGTAGACACCAAAAAATGTTCTTTTCTATAAATTGTGGTTGTGTATCGGTCACATTTCAAACCAGTGGGATGGTCCCAGTTTGAGAACACATCCCCATACATAAGGAAGAGTGGACAGCAGTAATCAAAGCTTTGGCAATTGAAATGTGAGTCACTGAAAAAAATTAAAACTTCAGCTGCTTTTTAAGCCAGAATTAGCTGAAATTTTCTTAGAATGCAAGTATGCCTGAAAAACCAAATAAAGACAGCAATCCTTCCAGCCTGCACAGAAAAGGGCCATTAAGGAATACTTACTCATCGAAGATCAGGTCTGGAGCAAAATAGAGGAACTGGCTGTTTGTATGTTTGTACGACCTCCAACTCAAGGCAAACGATGACAGACACATCCATGAATATTGAATTAAAGTAATTTGGTCCTCGAGAGGCAAGTTTCTAAATCCTAGAGATCAAACCAGAAAATACCCATGAACTACAAGGGCTGGTCAAACCACCACCAAACACATTGCTTAGTACTTTTCCAGTATTCACAAACAAGAGCAACACTCCCAATTCAGAAAAAATAAAACTGTAATTTTTCATTCCAGTGACAAAACATGTTTTCTTCTTAAGAGGCTATTACTGAAAATGAAAGCTTTTTACAATCACAGATATTTGACACAAACTTTACATAAAAAAGAAAAACCCAACTATCTTCTCTTGGAGGTTCATCTCTCACACCCCTCAGGTGCCGGTTTTCTCAACACAGTCCACGGATTAACAATGCAATTTGCCAAGCAAATATTTCTCTGAACTAAAAGAAACAGTGAAGTGACATCTCAGCAGATGACTCACAGTCCTACCTGGAAGTATCTTCGCCCACTTCACCACCTGAATCATCTGCTTGCCAGCCAGGCGGTTTAGGGTGGAGAGCAGGTACTCCGCTGTGTCCGGCTTTGAGCTGTCGTATCCTGCGTACACGATCTCCGGCTCAATGCTTTCGAGGATCTTAACAGGAGAGGGAGTAAGTGCTGGTGAGATAGCAGACATGTGGGGGACAAGTGCAGTGTTGACAGAGGGCTCGGTCACGGGCGCGATGTACGTCGTCCCTTCCTCAGGGCTCTGCGGGGGTGGCTGCTGCCGCTGCTGGGGCTGCTCCTCGTGCATCCCTTTCAATTTCCCCAACTTCTTGGACTTCCGGGCTGTGAACATGAGCAATGAGAAAACCAAGTCAGTACTGAAAGCCAGCAGAACCCTGGGCTTTTGGGCTTTATACAGAAAATGAAAGCCAAAGTATAATCTCAAAGCTCTTAAGTGAAACAGGCACAGGACCTTAAGAAATACTTCACTGTCTGCAACATTATCACACTGGAAAAAGGACCAAAAGACACCTCTAAGGTCATTTTCACTGCTTTACTGGATGTTTTCATACATGACAGAATGTCCAGTATCTGCCTCCATACAGACATGCATAAAACATCCTAGTTACGGTGGTCAGTGCCAACTAAACATTTCAGAACTGTAATCACTTATCACCTACAAGACTGCAATTCATGATCTACATTGCATTGGTCATCAAAAGAAATCTGCACAATATTAGCAGACCCAGAGCCCTCCTAAGCTTTTGCTTCAACTTGAAATGTAGTCAATCCATTTTGAACAGCTCAAGTTAGTCAAATCCCCTTTCCTTCTGCTGCTTTGATATGTCCATAACATCTTTACCCATTTCTCTTGAATATTTAAAGCTTAAATATTTTTGTGCTTAAAGAAGAAAAACTGAACTTCATGTAAAACCTTTCTCACTGCTATCAACGTCTCTGATGATTTGCCTTCCCTTTTCTTTAATTTCCTTTTTTTTTTTTTTTTTTAATTCTACCCACCCTACTTTTCTTTACTAAGTACTCTTAGAAGCCAGCAACGCTGCAGTGCTTTGACTCTTTGAAGAGAGGCCAGCCACCATTCCCTGTGGGCTGCATTCCCAACTCTGCCATAGCATGAGAAAATATTGGAAATAAATATCAAGACAATTCTGTTAAAAAAACACACACAAAGAACCAAACCAAAAACCCATCATCACCCTTTTTGCAATAGGGAAACGTAACAACAACAACAACAACAACAAATAATCTTTAAAATTAAGAAATAATTATCTACATTTAAGTGTTAGCAGATCTTTCAGAGTAATTCTCTCAAATGAAATCTTTCTTATCTGGACACAGCTAAAACCATTGTCTGGACTTTTATCTTCCTCTTTCTTGATTCTTACAACATTCCTTTTACTGGCATCAGTAAATACAAGCTTATCTCTTTCCCACTTGGAATACTATTGCAAATAGCCCCTTCCTAGTCCATATCCTTTCCCAAGTTTATCTCCTGAAGTTTCTTCCCATCATCAATTCCCTTCTCCTGTCTTTCCTTAAATATAACTCCTTTTCTTCAGTTCCAGGATCCTTTCTGGACAACTTCCACCTGTCCAAAATGTTCACTTCCACTCTAGCTCAGCATGCCATGCCACTTCCTCCTGTGATGCTTCCAAAGCTTGCTCTATGCTCTTGTTCCTGCTCCTCTTATTTATGGTGCAGGAAACTCCCCAGTGAGCCCCACAGAACCACCTCATTACTCTTCTACAAACCAATGTTTTAAGAAACCCCCTTCAACAGCAGAGCTGCTGCTGCTGCCCTCAGACCATTTCTGGTGACAGCAGCCATTAATGTGTCACTGTTTCCTTGACACTGGGGCTGCATGCCCAGAGCCAGTGGCTGGGAATGAGCGAGGCAGGATACAGACGCCCAGGGGCCAGGACAATGCACACCCAAGTGCAACAATAGCCTGTTGTTTTCAACACTTCCTCGCCAGGACAGTACCTTGAACTTAGAGGAGATGGTTCATCCCAAGATTCAACAGAAAATATTATTTATTAGGGTAAACATGAGGCACTGCTGCAGAAAACAGTGATGTTACTACTCATACACAAGATCTTGAAGGTGCCCAAAGAGAAGCTCCTTAACTATGGCATTCAAAATATAAAAATAAAATTCGCCACTATTGCAGCGCATCCTGCACAGAGCAGGGAGTCCAAAATCCCAACATCAGTTTGTAGTCATTTCCATCACACCATGAAGGATCTTCCTGGCTGATCTCAGTGCAAACAACCCTCAGATAGCCTACAGAGAACTTCAAAGATCTTTGTTTAACTTTTATCACTTTCGCTTCTGAGAGCTGGAGGAAATTAGGTGAAGGAAATTAATTTCATTGATTCACTTCAGGATGTATGTCTGCTTTTGAGAATTCCTTATTTCCTCCATGCCTGCAGACATACAGACCAATTGAGGCAAGTTGAATTTTTTAATAAAAGGATTGAATATGCAAATAAAAATGTACTTCTCCTAATAAAATTTAAAGTTCTTTTGTTCAGCTAACCACATCTACGTAAAAACCTCCTAATTACCAAAAGAATTAGCAGAGGCTACATAGGAATAGCTATTGCAATTGCTATTGCATCCATTAGAAGTTTTAAGGAAGAGGTGAGACAAGTATCTGTCAGCAAAGGTTTCACTGCAGCTTAATCTGTCTCAAGACACAAGAATTGTGAGAAGATCCTTCTAAAAGTCTGTTCAGATCCTATTTCCTACTTTTCTATTAAGAAATTCTTAAAAAAAGTCACTCAAACAACAAAGCACAACCGAAGGATTTGTTTATTCTCTGATGCATCAAGCCACATGGATGCAACAGCCATTCTTCAAGATGTCATTTTCAACTCTAGTACCCAAAAATCCATTTTACAAAGCAGCAGCTGATCATTTTGTTAAACAAGCATTTTTCTCACTCTGCAAAATAAAACAGAGGGAGTTATAGGCAAAGCAGACAACCCTGGAAAGTTCAGCCCTGAAAAGGAAATGAAAATGCAGTTGTTCCCCATGTGGTGCAGTTGCACCTACATGAGGATGTCCTGGTGAAATCACTGTGAGCACTAAATATAGTTTGCATTTATCTTAGAAAGACAAAGCTGGACTTACAGATTTTTCAACAAAATAAATCCCAAAAGCAAAGCAACGATGAGCAAGCTCAGCTGAATGTCTGATAATGAGTTAACAGAGCCACTGGACACTGAAAACAGAGTTTAAAAATAAGCCTGAAGAGATAGAGATTAGTGTTTGGTGCTATTATTCATTAAGTTCTCAGGCACTATTTTCTGTTATCAAAACAGGACTAAAAAAAGAACTCTACACATTTTTAATGTTAACAGAGGCAAAAAAATGCATTTGCACCATAACTACACCAGAATAAAAAAAGGTGTTGGTTTACCAACTCCATCAAGTATCCTGCAGCACAGATAACAGATAACATACTTAAAACATAAGTTTGTATGTTCTATTCTCTAGGAGTTTTTTATTAAAAGAAAAAAAATTCTTCCACGTATAAAACTGGCATAAAAATGTGTTTTAGTTTCATTTTCTTCCATTATAATGACTTTAAAATGAAGCTGAGAAAAACATTACTGCTTGACAGTCATGTTTACAGTGAAGAAAACTGTATTTTTCATTTGGCTCCATGCCAGCACTGTAGCTCAACTGGTTTGGTAACTCCCACAGAAACCAACAAGTAAAGATTAAATACAAACTGAGCAGTACATACTCCAAGGCACTCTTTAAAAGCTGTTTTTCACAACTGCTCTCTCACTCCAATACCAGCTACAAAACTGACTAAGCCACCTCTGAAATAGAGAGTAAAGCCACTCGTCAGGATTACTCCCTGAAAACACTCAAGAAATCCCTGGCTCTCCACACTGACCAGGGGATGGAGCAAGCATGGGGCATTTCCAGTGACAAAGCTGAAGTCTGAAGCCTGTCTGGGGTTAGGACAAGGGTTTCATCCAAATGAAAATGGAGTCAGGACTTCTTGCCCTCCTGTTCAGTGTTACTGCAGCCAGAATATCATATTATAATTCTCCTATTTTTCAATCACCTGAGACAGAGTAAGTAACAACAAACAATAGAGCAAGACCCTGCAGATACACCCAAGGTTAAAATCTCAAATATCCGTCATGACCTTTGCTGAGTATTTTAGGTGGTTCTTATGCTCCAATTAAAAGAAATAAGGTGTAACATTTGAAAAGTCACAAACCTGGATTTTAAAAAGACACTTCCAACAGCCATTCTCTGTAGCTCTAACAATAAATAGTGGAATAAATAAGATGTGAGTCAGCTGGACAGCTGGTTCCTTAGTATTGACCCCTTACACGGAAGTCTCCTTTCTGGAAGATGAAACAGGGATCCTGCCATCTCAGGATGGGAGTTTTTGTGCCATCTGTGAAATGCTGAGTGAGTAGGTTTCTAGTCATCTGCAACAGGGAATGCTACTCTAGGTCCAATAAGAGGACATTTATCTGGATGTGGTCCTATTGTAAAGCGGCTTTGGAATACAAATTAACATGAACAAATTATAGAATTCCTTATTTTTAAGGGTAAAGCTTGATGGTTTAGGGTAGCCACAAGGTAGGTAAACTACCACACTCTTTTTTAAAATATCACAGTAAATTTACACTTGCTATACAAATTGGGTCTAGAGGGAGATAATTCATGCAGATTATATGCCTTATATACTCCCTTTGTGCCCAGGGAATATAAAAAAATTAAGTTATAGACTCCACACACCCAATCACTATTTTTCATAGGCTCAAAATTAATAATTTTCATCACATTACTGTTAAAAAAGGGGACCTAGAAACATTGAAGAACAAAACGTTTTTAATAGTAGATAAGCCCCCATAAATATTATTAATTCAGCAGATTTCTAAGAGAGTAGTATCTTGTTTGTAGAATTGTACTAGTGCTCAAATTTAGAAGATGAACAATGTAAAATGCTCTACAGATTCACGCTCGCTTCCAGTACTCTGAAAGTAAAAAAAGTAAGCTAAGTCTGAAGTTTAGAAAATAAGCTGTAGTTCCATGTAGGGTGAATCACAAGACTTGTAATGACAATCCCCTGGAATCTAAATTTTTTTTTCTTAAAGATGATATTCAGAGCTTGCCTTGATGTCCATTAGAAAATCATTTACTGTTTGTATACCTAAAGTCACAATTGAGATGACTAAGATCTTTACTTAATCACATCTGTACAGCTCTGCCAGAGCCAGGACCAAGCTGATCCTGACCCAACAGATTTATTTTTATTATATTCTATGCATGTTTGAATCCATGGGGGATATCAAAAGCACATTATAAAAACATGTGTAAAGCAGAGAGTTTCAGTGGAGAGAGGGGGAACCAGAATGGACACAGCAGAGGACACAAACAGTGGTGGATGTTTAAAAAAGACATAAAGGAGAAGAGAAAGCAGCAATTGGAGTAAATACACAAAATATAAAAGACAAGGCAGGGAAGGTGCTAATCACTATAGGCACTTCAGACGAGGTGTAATTTGGAATTATTTCTAAGCATGTGCTATACCACTAGCGGTCTAGGCAGCCTGAGGGTAGACAATATGCTGCAAAACAAACTCACTGTGGCCACCTGTAACTCTGTACCCAAGCCAGTGAACACCTGCATTTCAAACACTTGAGTTCCTCCACTGAGGTCCAGTGCCCAAGCTCCACACCTGAGCTACAACCACCACCTCCTGCCCAGCCTCCTCAGCTGCCAGCTTTCTCTCTTCCACCCCATGCCAAATGCTTAAGGATTTCCCTGCACACCCTGCCACTACCACCTCCCTCTGCTCTCCAAAAACAACCCTTGGGACCTTGCTGCACCACAGTTACCAAAGGGGCCAATTCTCTCCTCGAAGCAGCTCTGACTCAAGGTAGATTCTTCTCTAAGCCCTCACTCAGTGCCTCCACCTCTGTACAGATAAATGCTTCATCAAAATGCCACTCTTCTCTCCTCTGAATCTTTTCATCATGTTTGCCTGGTGACTTTGCCTCACTTACTTCAATGAGCTGACATCTGTTCTCATTAGCTATTTTACTGCTACCACAAATAGTGTTTTCCCTTCCCCCAAATCTGTTGTATCTTGACATGAAAATTTTGAGCTATCTTGGTACAGACGTTTTTTCACTTAGTTGTCTAGCACAATGGGAATGAGATTTTGCTGAGAATTTTCTAGACAATAATACAGACTTCATATATATACACACACACATATGCCTGGGAACACATGGAATAAAATGAAAAGCGGTAATGCAAACGAGATCTTCCAGCATTATTCCACTCTCCCTACAAGGTGCACTCAAGCACGCTTATTTTCTTCCAGAAACACAGAAGGAACAACCAAGATAGGACCCTAAAGCTTCCATAATACCCATTATCCACTTTGGGAAGCAAACCACTGATTTTCAGGTAGCTCCAGAAGACGAAGAACCTCTAAATGTGAGCCCAAGTGTTAGAATCACGGAATATCCTGAGCTGGAAGGAGCCCACAAGGATCCACGAGTCCAACTCCTGTTGTGCCATGTGTAAGAGGAAGGATCAGGTACAAATCTGGAGGCACACAGGCAAGCAGATGAGTCACTGCTTTAACTGGAGAGACCAAGGGGAGGAAGCAAATGAGAAGCAACTACTGAAGCAGGGACAACTTGTACAGGGACTTAAAAGGAGAGCACAAAATTACTTTATCACATAAGACACACTGCCAAAAGGACTCGACTCTTGCAAAGCAGAGGCCTTTCAAGGGTGATTTCTGCAGTAGTGTTTGGGATATGCTGAAGAGACCCGGTAGTCTGTCTAAATATGCAAAGAAAGCAAGACTGCAGCTGGTAAGGAAGAAAACAAAGGCTCTGGCTTCACATGGCAAAATAAATTTTAAAATCTGTTTCTGACAGCTGTGACCCAGAGGAGAAAGTGATAGAAAATGCTATCACTTGCTGTTCAGCCTGAGGAATCAGCAGCCTAATTAAAGTGAAGAAAATTTCCTAATTTCTTATCCTCCACTGGAAGAAAGAAGTTTTTGCTGGACAAGTAGCTCCAATTTAATGATTGAATTCAGTGGAATGAAATGGAAGGCATAACTGTAACAATGTCATAGTCTGGCATACTGTTTACTAATTAATAAATAACACTTTAATCTGATAGGATTGGACAGCTTAAAGACAAGGAGTAAACGTGCATGAATGGAAATGTCACATTTTATCTGCCTTTGGTCAGACCCTGCAAAGAGCCAGGACCATCCATAAGTGCAATTCTTATTCTTGGTTTACATCTACATACCAAAAAGGGAGGTACAACACAGATAGAAGAAAGAGCTTCTGATGCACATCTTAATAGTAATTGTGTACTATTTTCATTATGTTCACCTGGATGCATTATGTTTCATTATTCTAGTTGGATTTAAACTCCTAATAAAACAGACTGCAACTAGGTAAATATTACTTTGGTTACTTAAAGAACAATATCAGAAATGTTTGCATTTTGCTTTGTTTGGAACAGATTCTAATAAATGATGCAGTGCAATGCTGCTGGAGCACAGGCCTGTAAAGCACAGAAACAATATATCTGAAGCAGTTTATTCCATCGCCTTGAGCAGGATCAACCGAACTTTGCCCAACTCAGTATTTTATTAATCTCCAATAAAGAGAATTCCACAATATCCCACCACTATCTAACCACCCAGTGTTCTCCCAACACCTCCAATGTTGTATCATTTTTGTCTGCAGTAAAGTTGATTTCTCCCCATCATTCTCCCAGTGGCCAAAAAGAACAACTTATCATTCCTGTCCTCTTTTACACCACTTTTTGAATTGAAAGACTGGTATCATGACCTTCTTAAAGCCTCTCCATTCTACACTAACATGAAATGAGTTTCTTTGACTCTTTGTTTCTTTTTTCTTTTCCTAAGCATCTTATTATCCTTGTTCTTTCCTGTACAGTCTCTAATCTGTACACACCTTTCTTCAGATACATGATATGAAATTTCAGAAAGATTCCGTTTAGATCTTAAAGGAACCTTTCTAAATTTAAAGATCTGATGTGAAAAAACAGAACAGGTTAGAAAGGGACCTGCAGATATGTTCACACTGGACAAGGCCCAGAAGACATGAGAGAAATGTCCTTCACAAAGGTACCCCAGGTACTGCAATCCCACCAACTGGCACAGGAACACAACAGTTTTGCAAGGCTGCCCCATCCCTACCACCCTGCCCAGAAGTGCTGAAACCAGACACAATCATCAGGCCCACACTTGCCAGCTCAGACAAGAAACAGAGTGATTCCTTGGCATCACACAAGACTTTGGCTATTTTTGCAACAATTTCACCTCACCGACTTTAACTCATGATCATCACACAACCGTTCTCTTCTTTCTTCCCTGCCACCCCTCAGCAGCTGCTGTCAGGTATCCCATCTCCCCATGCCTCAACTTGCACTTCTCAACATCCCAGTCGGTACCAAAAATGCCATCACATTGGTTTCCAACACTGGAACTGAAGATGCTTTTGAGTTCTGATCCAAATTTGTAGATTTACATATTTACTCCCTACTTTGTTACACATGTAATCATTACAATTACTACTGGATCCTCAACAGGACTCTACTCCAGATGTCCTTCAGTACAACCAGGAACCACTCTGGAAGAACACTATTCTGAGGAATTACATGCCCACTTCATGAGAAATCTCATGATATTTTAATGAAAAATCCACATTTTCTTCTGATTACACTTATGGCTCGAGATACTGAGCAGTGAAATGCAAACACCTGCAGGGAGGTGGCACCTCACACCAACATTTGCACACAGCAATTGTCTCAAAAATCTTCAGGTCAAGTCTTGTGTATTTTTAGGTCTAACCCAAGGATGAAGCTGTCTATCATGTGGAACAGAGATGAGCACTAGGGAGTGTTTGGGTAAGAGACAGAGGAATTAATCCCTTTTTTAAGTTGAGTTTCAGGCTAAGCATTCATGAAGAGACAGCGGACAGAAGTGACAAAGGAAAGCCAAGATCCAAAGTGCATTTTACAGGAATATTTAGGTTGTCAGGGAAAATGTCTAACACATTTGCTTTTTTCTCAGCAATCCTCAAAGTGATAATTAAATGAAAAATAACAGTTTCATAGGGGTACTCCTCCCTGTGTGGGAACAACTTTCACCAAATGCCAATTAGTGGTTTCCTGTTAAAATCAAATCAAGCTGGTTTTGATAAAGCTTTTTAATGAGAAATGGCTAAAGTATGAAAATTTTTCCCCATATATATTGCATATTAAATCCCAAAATCACATAACACAATCTCACATTTAACATTTTTGGTAAATAAAACTCTCTCTTGCACTTCTTCATTAATTTCAAAAGAAATGTATTTACTAAATATTTAAATCATCCAATAAACAAAGCCTTAAAAAAAAAGCTTACAAAAGTAAATTAGAATGTTGATGAAAGCCAAACTTAATCAGTCCCTTTCAGATGCTCACAAAACTAATTTTTTACTGATTATTTATTCATTCTTCAAGCATATGGCAAATTCAATAATTCTTGAGCTAAGAGTTGTCTACTAAATGCATCAGTGGTTTTGATTATTCTATTTGACATCAAATAAAGACAAGCAGTAAAATGTCAACAACAAATGCGAAGATGAGATCACCTACAACTCCAAGACACCTTTTGGAATGGAACACCAACAGCTTAAACTGTGAGCATCGGTAATAATTTGATTAAAAAGAAAGTTAAGGAAACTTTAGAGAACAGATTTTGACTGCACCAGACTGAGTACTCTTGGCTATGGTCACTGGTTTCTGCCTTATGCCAAGCAACAATGCTCCTCCCAAGACACCCATTCCCATCCAGCCTTCTGCAAGGCACTCCTCATCCAAGTCTTCTTTCTTGCTTTTATTTGGGTTGATACCCAATGTTCCATGTCTATTCCATGATTTATGTGCCCTTCATCCTGATCACAACATGACAAAACCCTGACAAATAGTTACCATGTATAAAACTTCATCTTTACATTGGAGACAAAGGTTCTCAAGAAGTGTTTCAGAGTCCTTCAAAACCAAACTGTGCCACAGCACCTCTCGTTCTACATCTTGAGTGTTCAGACTTCCACTCCATGCTAAAGAGTGTTTTTGTTCTTGCTAACTAAGCTTCGTAAGTGCTGCCCTTCCCTCTGTGGTCTTTCTGGGTATGTCATTACCACACTCCCACTTGATTTGTTTTTTTTTCCCCCAAGCAACAAATTGTGAGATCTTTTGTCTCCTCATCTGTATGACTTCCATATCCCCAGTTTTTATCAAGTCATATTTCTGTCAGATGACCTTACTCCTAATACACTGAATGCTGCTGGTCTGTCCCTCATCTTCTAGAGATTATCTACCCCACTTCCCAGAACAGCAAAGCTACCTGTGAAATACAACTGGGCTGTTTATCTTCTGCAGTCATCTTGGAAATATTTTTCACCATCTAGCTCATGATTAGTCATTAAAAAAGAAAAAAGAGTATAGCCCTGTTAATCTCCTGCTTCAATAAACCACCCTGAACATTAGTGAAAACACTGTAGGTAATGACAACCATTTTCCGGGGTAATGGCAAATCTCTGCCATCACCCATTTCTATGATCTGGGAAAGCTGATGGCAGAAAACCACAAAAGCACACAAATCACCAGCCCCAGTGTGCAGGAAGATGTGTACTGGGTGGTTTAGACACATTCCAGCCAGTGCCTTCACCTTGCCTCCCTCTTGTTAAACACCAGCTGCTTGCTGCTGTGTATTTCTAAGGCTTAAATGTGCCCAACGCTCCCTTCATAACCTGCTGGGAAATGTTCTTTCTACTGTCATTGGACTCCAAGGGCTGCTTTTTGAGCCAGGTAAACCTGCCACACCTCACACTTATTTTAGGAAAACACAGATACAAAAAATGGAAAGCCATGCACTTAGGAATTGGTGGGGAGAAAAAAGCAGGAAATAAGATTAATAACAAGAAGCACAATTCAGCATTGTGAGCCCACCCTACTTTGGCCAAGGTTGTTGCAAGCATGGCAAGTTACATTTTCATGCCCTGTTATTCAGGTGGAAATTCTCTGAAGCAACAGCTCGGTGAAAAGGACAAGTTCCTCCTGCTCCTACAGCTTCTCTCATGATGGGGAAGTGAGTAATGGAAACATATCATCACAAACCACAGAGGCAGGTTTCTACAGGGTTCTGGTGACAACCAGTAGCTCTGGAAAAAGAGGAACAAGAGACACAGGCAGGTTTTCACAGCAAAGACTACACTGTTACTGTGAGGAAGAGTAAAAAGGATATGGACTTACAGCACTGTGGAAGGAAACTGTAATAATAATATCACTGTGGAAGTGATAATTTGGTGATTCAGGAAAAAACAAAACATCACCAAGAGCTGCACATAACAACTTTGAGAAATGCTGAAAATCTTCCTCTTAGAAAATTGTGATCACCCATCTTGTGTTTTGAACCAAAGCAAGGCGCCATGTACAGAATGTGAAGCTCCGGGGAAAGAGCAGGCTCTGAGCCTGCACAGGGAATGCTGCACAGCCAAAATCAGACAGCACCCCCAGAGCCTGTGTGCACAGCACCACTGCAGGACATGAGGCAGGCTGGGACACACTCCCAGAGGAGCCCAGTAGGAATGCAGCTCCTTTGCAAGGCTGGCAACCAAGGGTGCTGTGCCTTGAATGGTACGGTGGAGAGACCAGAAGATAGAATGGGAAGTCTGGAGTCCAGCAGCCCCACGCCAAAAGCCTGACAGGCTGTTCCTGGAGGCAAGACAAATGTTGCTGGCAGCTGGGCTCTTGCAGAAGGGAGAGCTGGAACCAGGAAAATGCTTTGAAAAAACAAAGCATGAACCCAATTACAAGTTTGAGCAGGGACTGCTGGATGTGAGATATGGGCTTGAACCCCTACAGTGCATCTTCTCCAGCTGCCTTTGCACACAGAATAAAATCATCAGCAAAATGCCAAGTACAAGGACACACTTTCAACATTGCTTTTAATTGATGCCTGAGAGATTACTCTGACATTACCAGTCCTCTTCATAATTCTGCATTTTTAACTGTCCTTCAGAAATAATTTCTTAATAGTTGCTGCATTTGACTGTTCTCATAGTTATCTACAATATTCAAGAATCATAGAATCATTTAGGTTGGAAAAGACCTTTAAAATCATTGAGTCCAACCATTAACCCAACACTGCCAAGTCCACCACCAAACCATGTCTCTAAGCACCAGATCTACATGGTTTCTGAAGGAAAACATCCTTCCCTGGGCAGCCTCTTCAACACTTGACAGCCCTTTTAGTGGAGTAACATGGACAGAAAAGCAGGTAAAGTTAACTGCTGAATAAATTGGCTCCTACAGCATCTTCAATGGCAGGTTTATAAGCACCAGGCAAATTATCTATTACTTATTATTATCAATTACTTATTTATTACCTACTTAAATATTATTTATTTGTTTATTACTCATTACTTAAATAGTATTGTTTATTACTTAAAAATCTTTTCAAACCTGCTGGTGTTTTTAAAGCTCTGTTGAAAGAACTGATAAAAACCCAGCTGAATGTTCAAGCTAAAAAATTATTGACTGGATTCCCTCAGAAGAAAATGCTACATAATAAATGCAAATAAAAATGCATTAAAGTTAATGGCATTTCAAAATACTTTGCAGTTAAAGTTTAAATGAAAAATAAAATTTAACCATATGTATATCTCAAATTGCTTGTTCCTTACACAAAGGAGTTTATTTTCTTTTAAAACTTATGAAATCACAGTTAGTAGAAAATTCTAAAGAAAAACAAGAGGATACACTTTTGCTGTATTTATGTTTTCCCCAGGTTTTCAGATTTTGTCTCTTTCTTTTTTTCTCAAAAAGATAGGAACAATGATAACATAAGCCATATAAGCTCCAGTAACTTAAATTAATAGTGCAATTTAAAACCCTACTAGTTTCATACTACCTACTAGTATGAATTCTTAAATAGAAAATGAAAAGCTGGGCAAAAAGCTGAAGTACTATATCTTATTACTGGTCATCCTAATTAACCTATTCTTCAGATTATTGAAATATTTCAATGTATAAAAAATAAGGGTATCTGCCAGTGAAGCCTACAAAACACACCCAGCATCTTGTGCACCAAGTGTCTTACATATGTAAATGTATGCGGACCCAAGACTCGGATTTCACAGGCAGCCTCTGCAGACGGAATGATGAACTGTGTAATTTGCAAGGTGAAATCTATTTTATGTCCCTTCCAGATCCAAAGGGTCCCTCAGCAAGCTGCTCCTCACTGCTGTGGGATACCAATGCCGGGAAGTCTCAGCAGTGCTTCACAGAGGAGCTGAGGCAGGGAAGGATTCCAGCCCTGCATTGTGCTGATCTTTCCACACATTTTTGTCCCCTCTGCACATATGGCACATCCCATGGCAGAAGAGGAACTTTCTCTGAACATGCAGGGATGTCTGGTCAGTAGGTCTCATCTGAGGTGCGAGGATCAATCTGCCCAGGAAAGGGGGGTGGCAGTCCCCTCAAGTGACACCACATAAAACATTCCCACTCTCCGGGCTCCAGCACATGGGAGTGACACCAGGAGGCTCTGTGCCACCCTGGTGGCAATGCGGGACACATCCCAGGGGCTGCAGCCTTACAGGATGCAGCTGGTGGCAGAATAAGGCCCCATGCCAAGGTCTGGGACTGGGGGTGTCGCTGTGGCACCCCCCAGTGCCACGACGGGTACAGACACAACTGAGGAACAGCAGCACGGGGCGGGAGCCAAAGGAAAGCGTCTCGTGCGAAAGCAAGAGCCTCGCCAAATCCAATCACGGCGCATGCTGGAAGAAACTTCCCAAATCCGTGAAGTCGTTCTGGGCCATAATTAACTGAAAATTAATTACAGAATCTTGAAAAGAGCATAAAGCAAAAATGGGCCAGCATACCTTCATAGTGCAGTTGCTCACTCTGAATGTCTTCCAACAATTAAGCCTAGCATATGTCACTGGAATTAAAAAAAAAAGATAACAAAACAACAAACAAAATATGATGCCCAAAAAAGTTTTGGAGTCCCACTTGCCAAACGGGATATAGCTGTCTGCAGAGCACACACATACCTTCTAGAAATGAGAAGGATGATTTAATGTGATACTTGGCAACTTCAGCTTTGCAGAAATTACAGGTTGCAGATGCTTCTTATAAAATCAAAACAAAAATCGAGACAATAACATAATTAGGTAAATTATTTGCTGACTTGATGAATAATTTTCTAAAGATTATTAAAGGATGTAAGAGCTTAGAAAATGCTCAAATTTTTCAACAAACAAAATGAGGAGGTAAACAATAAAACTGTCAAATTATTTTGGCTGAGCATTCACAAAAAGGTGGATTTTGTATCACTGAATTGCATGTATTTTTTACAAGGTGCCTCATCATGGCATGCTGCCACTAGCCAAAATATTTTTTTTTTAATTTAGAAAAAAAAAAAAAATTGCATGCTGGAAAGTAGAAGTTATGCCATCAAAACAAAACAGAGAGACTGACAGAGTACAAAAGCACTCTATTTTATTATTTAAAAAATATTGAGAAAGAATATTACCAAAAGAGAAAATTAAAAAAACGAAGAAAAAAAAAGATCAGTAGATTAATCAGAGATTGTGCAAAAACGTGCTGCAGGAAACATGGAACACTAGTTCTGATTTCCAGTTTTCCATTATAGAGATTAGTATCTTCAGTAAGAGCAGGAAGACAATCTCAAACTGTGAAATTACAGAATTTGCTTCATAACCCCCCTATTTCAGTAAGTGGGAGGAGCTGGGTGGGGGCAGCCTGGGGTCCTTCACTCCCATCTGTACATGGGGAGGGTGACAAAGGAGAGTCAAGTTCCTTTCCAGACCACGGGAGACATGACCTTGTTCCCTAATGCAACATTTCTTCTAGATCCACTGCAGGTTCGGTGTTTTGGTTTTTTTCTTTAAATGAGGGGATAAAGCATCATAGTTATGTTCAAGTAGAAAATAAATGCCCGTGATTTCAGCAACTTGCAGACTTTCCAACCCTGAGCTATGCTGATGACCATTTTGCATATCATCTTTCTCTATTTCTCATGAACCAAGCACATCGGCACTTCTGATACAATTTGGAATTTGTTTTTACATTTGCTTTTCTTTGGAGGGTCAGAGCTGAGCTTGGCCCTACTCCATCAGAGCACAGCACAGTGAAGTGTGTCACAGCTACAGAGAATACTCTGCTGCAAAGAGAACTCCAAACTAGGTTGCATTTACAAATTCATTTTTCTCCAGCTCTTTACTGTTCATACTACCTAATAACATACTTGCCCATTTTGCCTGTAAGTCCAAGCTGGAAACAGGTAGAAGCCCATTTTTACTGGAATAATGTATATGCTTGGCAAAACAGACTGACTACATGAAACTATGATCCACAATGTATCTTCATAATATGACCTTACTCATTTTCTTCAACCTAAATATGAAAAAAATGTTTAGTACCAAACCTTGGCATTTTATATGAAAGCACAGTTTTCAAATATGAATTAATATCTCTCTTTGCCATTTCCACCTCCATTTTTTGTGATGATCTCCAACATACCAGAAATGCCCTGCAACAGCACACAGAAGCTCCCAAAATTGAGATGCTGCGTCACTTCTCCCTAGATGCCCAATGCAGAGCTCACCACTGGAGACAGGTGGCCTAAGCAAAGAAAAATCCTTAAGCTCACAGCATTTCCTGCCAGAGCTGGGCTGGCTCAAAGGCTGGAAGGTCCATCAGCATGATTTGCAAGCCCTTGAGGCTCTCCAAACAGTAATGCTGCCTCTGGCCTGAGGGTGCTTTACCTCTCTCTGGCAGCCCTTGCCTCTCCCTCCAGCCTTCCCTTTCCCTCTTTGACCAAGTAGAAGGCACTGCAGTGCATAGAAATCCAGAACTGTTCCTCAGCCATCTCGTTCATGGCAGTGATGGAAAGACCTCCTTTATCACATTTTGGCTCCTTTACGTGGCATAAAGGGATCAAATCAGGAGTGAGAATTTCCCCTGAAGTTTCTCTCTGTGATGAAAATCACTAAAACAGCTGAACTGCAAATCTCAACTGCGTGCCAGCTGTACACTGCAGAGGCAGACTTGGCCTTCCAGGTCAAAGAGTCACACACATTAAAGCTGGGAAAAGACCTCTAAGAACATCGAGTCCAACTGCTAGTCCAGCACTGCCAAGTCCACCACTAAGCCTTGTCCCCAAGTGCCACATATGCATGGTTTTTTGGACACTTCCAGGGATGGTAATTCCCCCCTGGACAGCCTACTTCAGTGTCTGACCAACCTTTCAATGAAGATATTTCTCCTAAAATCCAATCTAAACCTCATCTGGCACAACCTAAGGCCATTTTCTTTCACATTGTAGCTTGTTTAATGTAAGGAGAGACCAACTGATCACCATCTTGCTACATCCTCCTTTCAGGCAGTTGTAGAGAGTGATTAGGCCTCCCCTGAGCCTCCTTTACTAAGGAGCCAAACAACCTCAGCTACCTCAGCCATTCCTCATCAGACCTGTGCTTGACACCCTTCACCACCTTCACTGCCCGTCTCTGGACTCGCTCCAGCACTCAATGTTATTCTTGTACTGAGGGACCCAAAGCTGCAATAAACACAGGTCACAAGTTATGATTTCCAGCAGTCTACCAAGCTCCAACAAAAGAGAGGATTTTTAAATAAATTCCTCATTTACAGCATTCCAGTCAGTATTTAAAAAAAAAAAAAAAAAAAAAAAAAAAAAAAAAAAAAAAAAAAAAAAAAAAAAGAGCAGCCCCCTCTTGCAAAGCTTCCCTCCTGTCTTGCTTTTCTGCAGAGGACATCATGTGAACACATCCTTTGAAACCCCCCTGGACATCATAGGGATGAACTCATGACATTGCAGATGAAGTGTCCCCTGCTGCCATTTCCTAAGGTTCTCAAGCCCTAGGTTTTGCTGGAGCTCCACTGGCACTGCACAGGGCACATCCAGGGGGGATGCCCTACACCAGCTGCCAGCAGGATGCAGCAACATTCCCAACACTGCAGAGAGCTGACCTCCCTGCTCCACAATGATTTTCAGCACAAATTTTCGGGGATGAAGGAGCTGCTATCATGGAGCTCCTGCTTCATCAAACAAAGGCATTTTGTTTCCCTTGCTAGGTTGAACAGTGCAGATCAAAACCAAGGGAAAGCTGTCACCTCCCCAGCATGCCACAATCTGGCCCTGTTTTCCCTTGGGAAAAGGAAATAAGGGGCCTAGGGTGCAATGTAGTATCTCAAAACTGGGAACGGGCTTGAAAGAGAACCTAACTGGACTACTCTCTCTGAACACGTAAGGTGTGGCTTGTTTGAGTATTTCTGCCAGGAGACAAGACAGAAAGAAGAAGTCTGGGAGATAGAAAAAGGCAGCAGGCAGGAACCAGGATTTTGCACAAAATCTATAAAAGACAAAGCAGCTCAGTCTGTAGAACTAAACTCATCTGCCAGGAGAATAGGTCCAGGAGGACAAAAAGTGAATTTTGAGATAGGGAGGACCATGTTGTAATTTTCTGTATAGTGAAAACACTCTAAGGGTAACCCTGTACATCAGGGAAAGGACCTGCAGCAGTATCCAAACCCCTGTTCACAGACAACATCATAAATACAGGAGTGGTGGAAAAAAGGCATTAGTAATAGCATTTGCTCAGATGATGGTTTGAGACAGGAAATCCACTGAAGCGCAGACAGAAACACATAGCCATTACCAAAGAAGGATTAAAACAACAGGAAAAAAACCTCTAATAATTTTGTTATCACACTGTTTTCAGTATGTTTTTGATAATTAGCAAGAAAACATTTTTCCTTGTTGTTGATATACGAACAATGCAGTAACATCATCAAAATTATTGCACATCCTTACAGTCACAGAAAAAAAATCAGCAAAAATGCTGAATAAGCACCAAAGAAGTTGAGAGGTTTCACTACGTGCGAATTTGCTTTCATGATGGTGTAACACACTTTTCAGTATTCAGAAGAACGCTCCTCAAAAAAAAAAAAAAAATCAAAAAAAACCCCCAAAAAACTATGCAATAGTTGAAACCTTAACATTTTTAGCTTATGGTATTCTACTCAAATTACTGTCATCATAAAACACCCACTTTTCTTTTTTCTGTGCCATAAAATAGGCACCTCCAAACCCCAATTTAGAATGACAATAGAGTTTATCAGCTATTAAGCACTTCTTCAGGATAATCCCACCTTAAAACATCTGAGATTATGCAGCTGCCAGAACTATAAAAAGGCTGCTCATTTCCAATGTTTTCACCTAATCAAATTAAGAGACTGAACTATTAATATTCTGCTTACCTCCTAAATTCATTCCAGCTTGCAGACATTTCTGTAATCGACAGGCTGGGCAGTTCTTCCTCCGAATCTTATCAATTATACAGTCGTTCCTTCCCGCACACAGGTAATTGTGCTGGCCTGAATGAACCAAAAATAAAATGCATTATTAGAGACTGTATTTACATAATTCCAATTTGTTCTTCTCTGCTGTTCTGCACTCATTTTGAGATTCTTATTATTGAAGACACTTCAAATCCCATTCTTTACCCTTTCCAAATAATCTTGGTGAGTTGTCATGGGTGTTTATTACGAGCATCTCTTCTTTTTAATTTGGGAAGGAGTTTTGGTGTCACCCTCAAGAGAGATTGCATTACTTTTTTTTTTTTTTTCTTAAACAGGACTGGAATTTTTTCTCCTAGTGAAAAGCAAACAATTGGTTTAAGATTTTTCAGATCTTCACAGAGCTAACAGCTCTAAGTTTGAGTACATTCTCATGCTCAAGAAGTTCAGGATATAAAGCAGAAATGCACAGCAGAGGTTAACTTTCCCCATATACTCTTTTCTCTTCAACCAGGCTTAAATCACAACTACATTATTTAATTTCTCTAAAGCCCCACAGAAGCACTCCTGAAGAGAGAGCAGGGATTTAATGCAGAAGGGAACTACACGACAACCAGGGAAACAGGCTGGCTTTCAGAACTCGGACTCAAAAGGCATTTTGCTCCATGGGAGGAACACAGGTGGTGCAAACCAATGCAGTGTCTCAGGCAAGGGCACTATCACGTGGCCTTTTCAAAGCCTGGTGCTTGAATTTGATGTGGAAGAATAAAGGAAGCTGCAAGGGTTGGTGTAGCGTGACAACAGAAGCAAGAGGAAATTGTTTTAGCTGCCTTGATCCAGAGGTGGCACACAGGGATCTGGAGTGGCCAGAACAAATGTGCAGAAACCCAAGAGATGTGCAAATGAAGTTGCAGCCAATGACCAATAATAGCAGCTATAGGAGAGGAGAGGAAGCCCTGGAAGAAGTCAGGAGCAGAGCTGCACTGGAACGGGCAGGGGCTGATGTGCAGGGAGAGGGAATGAAGATGCAGATCCTCAAGGGGACAGAGCTGATGTAGGACAAGAGGCATAAAATATGTCTGCCAAGCTATTTTCCACAATACTCATATACTTCCTCAGGAAAGATAAAGACAATATTCATGGGACACAGGAGACCTGGCTTCTGCTTTGGGCTCTTTCAGGAATTTGCCTTAAAACTTTAGCTAAGTCATTTCCTATCGGCACCTGTCCTCCTTTCAGCCTTACAGTGTTATCTAGACAGTGAACTGAAACTTGGGATGTTTCTCGAATCTCTTCTGAGCATCTCACACAAAGAAAAATTATCTCATTTGAGTGAGTGAAGTGTTACAGGAGTATCACAAAGGTATCATCATTTAGATAATGCTTTAGATGTTTAAAGAGCAAGCAGATGGGCAAATAAGGGTTTTATTAAGGGACTTTACCTAGCACTGTGACACAGATGAAAAAGAACAAAACTTCAAAATAATTGAAGAATAAGTAACATAAGGCATAAAATCAAGTTGTACAATATAGTGACAGCACCAGGATCTATCAGCTGGCCTTTAAGTAGGCCTGCTAAACAAGAAAAAGATAACATTCTCAGCTAATCATAAAATGAAAACCTGGGTATCACACAATGCTTATTTTGTGATGTGATCTATACAAAAACAGACACAAAGGAGAGGAGTCAGCTTAATTCCTCTTTATATTTTTGCTCTGAACTGACTTGAGCACATCCCCTAAAGAACCACCACGCAGACAGCATGAAAGTCACATAAAAGGAGAAAACAAAAACATTTAAAATGATGATATACAGCATAAAGATGGTTTATATGTCCTTACAAATACTGGCATATAATCCTTTTTCTGGAGAGAGGGGAAAAATGGTTATTTTCTGCCAGGAATGCAGGTGCACTTGCTCAGTACTCGTACAATGTCCTTTGTACATCAGACTACTGCAATACCATTTTTAGGCTTCCACAGGCGGGTGCAGGCTATTAATAAGACAAGTCAGCTCCAACACTGCAAAATGAACCCCTTTGCAGAACTACCCTGAAGGCAGCTTGTGCTAAAAAAAATGTATACCTGTTAAGTCAACATTTTTCATTACTGCTTTAAAAATCTAATGGGCTTAATATGAAAGTTCCTTTTATGCACTCCAGGATAATTACTTGGATTGCATTTTTAAATGTTGTGGTAATGTTTGATTCCAACACTGTCACAACGGGACTTCCTAAGAAATATTCCCACAACAGCAGAATATTCCATAAATCACCCTTCAAATTCTTTCAGTAGTCTCCAATTATTGCTTTGTGACCTATCTACTCTAGATCAAATACTTTCAGAAAACTTAACTGAGTAAAGGTTCATCAATTTTTGAATCATGCATCTCTAAGTAGCAATGTATGGTACAAAATCTATAACTAGCTTTTCTAGTAAGCAAGGCAAACATCAAACAAAATCTTCACAATATTTTTTAATTTCTAGATATTCCTTAAAAACCACAGCCATCATAAAGTTTACATTACAAAAGTAACTTGAAAACCCTTTAAAAAAAGAGAATAGATCACCATTCCAACAAACCCTCTATGTAGAGAACAGCTGTAAAATAATGAACAGTTTTTCATTTAACATCTACAAAAAAAAAAAAAGAAAGGCTTCAGTCTTCCATGCAATCAAATACAGTTCATTTCAAATAAACCAATTTTGTAAAGTAAGTCAGCAAAGCAAAGACACCCATAACCAATCAGTATGTCCCATCTGTGCCTCACTAAGGCCCCTCAACTTCAGGATCAAACCAAAACACGACATATCTGAAATTGATGCAGTGCTCTCAGGATTTCCAGGGCTCTTCAGGACCTCAATGGGGTGGAGGAGGCCATCCTGAAGAGAGGCTTGATGTTTTTGTGCTGTGAGATCTCCAACTCTTTCCAGAGATTTATTGATCTGCCTTGAGCAGTTTGTGTTTAGCTTAATCCAGCTGTTCTTTTTATCCCGTTCAATCACCCACAAGTGGGCTGGAAAGTGACAGAGCAGATATTGAATTCTCATCTCCCATGTGCTAAATGCATTAAGATGAAAGTAATTTTTACTTATGCCATCATTAAGAGCACTTAAAGCAGCTAATTCCTGTTCCATCTGAAATACAAAGATACCAAAGATGCAAGGAAAATTTTCCTGTTCTAAATAAATAACGAATAGGTAACACACAGTTACACAGTAAGAAGAAAGTGAGATCGTTTCTCTTAGCAGCAGAGCTAGAAGAATATTGAAGTTTGTATTTTTCAGGTTATTGTGCCACCACATACCACAGAAAGACACAACCAAATGTACACATAAAAATATTTGAATGTTTCCAACCCTCTCACCTCCAAAGATTCTATAATTCACTGTGTTTACAGGCTTGAAAAGGAATACAAAAAGGAAGTATTCATGAAATACAGTCTTTCCTCTTACTGAGTTTTCCTGAATAAGCAAAATTCAGCAATAAAGAAGGGGAGGAGAAAAAGCCGCTCTTCTTTGGCCTAGGAATTACTGCCAAAATGAGGCTAGAGCAGAATTTGTGCCTTTCCCCATTTTAACACTCCACGACAGTGACTGAGTCACCAGTCCCCAAAATTGACTTGCTAAGACGAACTTTATGTATGCATGCAGAGCACTCGAAGGGCTGCCATGCTTCCCAACAGGTAAGGCTGCAAAAGGAATGAGAAGTAGGTATTTCTTGTCAGTATTATTTCTGTTCCTGTCTAGGGCAAAATTAGAAAATCACAGAAAATTCTGAAACATTCCACATTTTTATTTTCCTCCTAAAAAAAAAAAAAATTCCCTCCAGTTTTTTGAAGTCTAAGTCAGGAATTGCAAGTCATTAATGAGTATTCTACAATTTTGTTCTCTTGTTAAAATAGCAACTACTATGATCAAATGTTAAATTTTGTAAGGAGAAAAGCGTAGAGCTGGAAGAAGACCCAAAGACTGTTTAATTCAAGCCCACTCATGGAAGCATGATAAGACTAGCTTAGCAGTTCAGGCAGGTTTTTAGTTTTTTTTCTATTTGTATTAAAATCTCCTGAGGAAAGGTATTTTGCAACTTCCCTACAACGTACAAGTCCTGTGTGATTAGGCTAGTGATTAGGCACCCCTGAAGTCATGGTTTTTTCCCTTTACGTTTCCCCCAAATGGGAATATTTTGTGACAGGAAGAGGTAGTCATAGTCCCCTCACAGACATTGAGAGTAATAGATCACCACCTTCTCACAACAATCTCCTGCCTATCAAAAGATTTATGTTCCCCATCTCTTTGCTGGGCTAAACAAATCCAGTTCTCTCAATCTCTCCTTGCAGGTCATGTTTCCTGAATCTGTTGTCAATTCCTCTTGTTCTCCTCCAGCCTCTTTCCTAAAACAAGGCACATTTTTCTTGCTGAGTTTCACCATCACTAAGGCCAATAAAATGGTTATTTCCTGCATCTTGCACACACAGCAGCCCTGCTAATGCAATCCTGGAGCAGAGCTGGCTTTTGGCAATGGCATTAGGTTGTTGACTCACGCTCACTTGTGTGTCACTAACGACCGGCTCCTCTCCTGGGGCACTGCTGCCTTCCACATGTTCTTTCCTGCTTTTACCTGGGCAGGCAGCTCTCTTTATTCCTCTTCTAGATCCACACACACACACATTTATGGACAGAGGCAAAGAAAAAGTCCAAAATCCACTCGGGGTCTGAGGTCTGAAACAGGAATGTGCCTTGGGTCCCAAGACTGAGGAAGCCTCACAAAGGGAGAGCAAAGTGAGAAAACAGGAGCAGCAGCTGAGGACCAAATGAAGCAGAAGTAGCTTGAAAAAGCTCAGCTTTCAAGATAGTGTCTTACTGAGGCACATCAAAATGCATATAAAATGTCCCAATTTCCCTTCTTCCTCCACAATGAGAATTAATACTTTGACTCAGAAAATTGCAGGCAGAGTTGTCTTCTCCCTGCAGGCAGCCAGAAAGCCAAGCCTTCATCCAGGGTTTGAGGAGAGAGGAGCTGGAAGCCACCTCCAGCCCCGCCTTGCAGATCTGCATGCTAAGAGCTAGGATCCCTTTTGCAGCTCCTGGGCTGAAGTAAGTGCTTAGTTTCTGGAATATTTCCTAACTGGGAAGATTATCTCCCCAGTAGTGATACATATAAAAGCTTTATAGAATAAATAACATTTATTTCTTAACACTGTCCTTTCCCTTTACCCACCAGCCTGTCAGACTGCACAAGCTCAGCCTGTGCATCCCTTCCAACCTGAGCCACAATCCTTCCCTGCTAAAGATAAAGCAAACATGCTGCAGAAAATCATCAGGATTTTCTAAAAGAAGTCTCTCATCTCAGGAATATCTGGTCAGCAAACAGAACATAACACCAGGTTTTTCTGCTTTCTGGTATAGCCCTAATGAAGGGCTTTGCCTCCTACAGCAAGGAATGGCAAAATGTGCACATCCCAACCTCTCACTTGTGCTCACTGAGCTATGTGATGTGTTCCTTTAAACCAGCTCTGAAGTCCTACAGATTTCGTCTCTGTATCCATATAAGCTCCTTCAATTACTAAAAATTAACTATTTCTACCTTTTGATGGCCAGTATACAAATAAAATTGCTGCCACGGCTTGCCACAATGGTTTTCCACATCCAGAAAAGGATTTCCTGTTTGACAGGAGTCGTATCACACTATCAAGGGACAAAGTGCATATACCTGAGGTTTTCACTTCACTGTCTGCAGCAGGCAGGTACTCTCAAATAGATCAACACATGATAAGTATGATGATGAATCTTTTTTCAAACTTCAGTTTTCACAATGTCCCTATTTCTTACAATAAAAAAAGAAACAAAAAACAGCTAGTCAATGGAAATGAGAACTGCATTTCATTTCAAAGGTCCAGTTGTTACACAGTTGAGGGCGCTTTTTTTTGTTTTGGTTGTTTTTTTGGTTTTTTTTTTTGCCTTTTTTTTTTTTTTTTTTTTTTAAGCAGTTGACAACTGCCCAGCAACAGCAGCCTATGTTTGCAGTCACTATTTTAGGCTACATCACATGTCAATTACATAACCTTGTTTTACTGCTCTTGAACTGGTTCGAACAACCTGGGAAAGAGATTATGGCAGTCCCTCCCAGCCGGCCATCCATCCACACACTCCGGCAGGACCTGTCCCCCCAGCACAGCTCCAGTGCCTCTCTCCAGGGCTAGTTACTCATTGCCAGACCCACCTGAGACACTGGATAATTAACTTCCTCAGCTCTGTTTAAACCAGTCCAGTCTGACCATGGTAAACTAATAAACTTGATTCCTCATGCTGAGATTTATGTGTAGCAGAATAAGCTTATAAATGCCACAGCCATGGTGCAGGACTTAGATATGAATATTGCCCCTTCATTTTACATAGAGAATACTCTGGGTTTGCATTTTAGATATTGAATCTCAGCATTTCCCAAAATTCAGGGTTTATCTCCCTTATTACCCCACAGACCCTATCATTCCCAGACAATGTGCTTTTCGGCTGCAGACCAAGCCAGTATCTGACAAGACGACAATACTGGTCTATTATTGACATTATTACAGCATGCTTATAGCATAGGCATAATCTAAACCCTTCCCTGAAACAAGAATTTAGAGCTTTCCCTCCTTTATAATAAATTAGAGGCTTAATTAAAATTTGTTTTTACTTTGGCAAAATATTCATCACATCTGGGATATTTCCTGCCTGCTTCTCATTCTAAATTACCTTCTGCTACTTCTAGGTCCCAAGATATCTTTCACTTTCTCTACTCTTTTATATTACTGGATTCTTTTTTATCTGCCATTTTAATGATATTTTTCTAAAGTCTCCTTACTTTCTACTCCCCCCTCCTTTTTCTTTCCTTCAATAAAATTTGTTTTCCAACAATTTTTTTAAACTTACTTTCATCCTCAAGACTTTTACCCCTTTCCTGTTCTGTAACACTTTCTTCAGTCTTCTCATTTATCTTCTAAATGAATTATTTCCTCTGTTCAGCCAATAAATGTGACTTCACAGGGCACATTTACACTGCAGTTAAAGGTATGGCTACACCTGATTGAATATACTGAAGCAAAGTATATTAAAATTACTGATGGCAGGGGATAAAATCAAAGTCTCAACAGAACCATTTCCTGCAGGGTCCACAAAACCCTGAAAGGGCTTTTTGAAAAGCAGGGGCACACCCACTGGTGCTCACAGATGAGCTACCAGAGCTTCCTCCACAGTGACCACACATACAAAGCTGATTCCCCTTTTTTTCCTGGAAGTAGAGCAAGGAGGGTTGTTTCTCCAGATGCTGGAGACATACATGCAAAAATGCAAAACTTTTATAAAAAATGCAAACTTTGTATGCAAAACTTTTTGAATTGTCATTTACACACTCCCTACACGCACACCTAAGAACAAAGACTCCAATGCTCTGCCAGTCTTAACATGGAGACTGTCTTCTGCTCCTTCACGTTCTCTGGAAGCTTGCTCTCACACTGGGCTGAGACCAGGCTAACAACAACAATTGGAATGGTCTGGTGACCCTGGCAAAGGAGATGAGAAGTCATAAAAATGATTCTCACTCACTATTTTAAGCAGCCTGAAAGGGCACCGATGAGAGGGATCAAGGAGAGAGGAAATTTGGCAAGGGAGCATGGGATGTAGCCCAAAAGAGGCTACTATTTTCTGCAGGAGAAACCATCCAGCAGGGATGAAACCTGCTAATGGCAGCGAGACGAGCGAGCACAAAAATATTTGTGAGCGCCTCACATTTAAGGTCCACGTGCACATTTTCTCATGCTCAAAACACTATGCAGAATTTTGAAAGCCCCTCCAAGCCTATGTGTGGTGCTCCAGCCATCCTGATATTCAGACAGGCTGAGCCACCAACACAGGATATGCCCCAAACCTGTGCTGAGACCATTCCCAGGATCATCTTTCAGTTCAGCTTGCTGGAAACCTGAAGACAGCCACATGTCAGACTACAAGATAATTCCCTTTTCAGGTGGTCAAAGAGATGCTGCATGATGGTAGAACAGAAGAGGAATAGGAAAAATCTGATCTTTGCAAAGCATTTTTGATTCAATGAAATCACACAGCACTGGAAATCTCTTTTGGATGAAAACCAAGGAAAAATATCTACAAATACTAAAAAAATCCTGTTATTGAGTGAAATGATTTTGTTTCTGTTTTGAAACTAGTTTTCAGCTCAATTACTTTTGATTTTAGATTATAATGAATACAGTGATACAGAGAGTGGAATTAGAGCTTTAGAGGATGTTTTGACAAAATCACACATCTAATACTTTACAGCATTTTCTCTCACAGCAAGTTTCCAAATTTTCAGTTTGGTGTAATTTTAACTGAATATTTTTGAAGTCTCTAGATGCTGCTATCTGCAGAGGCAGATTTACAAGAGATCATGTTGCATGAATGATGGCTAATACTGCTTTCCCGTGCTACAAATCTGATAAGGCATTCTTGACATAATACAAATTTCCAGGCACTTTAATGGAAGATCTCAACATACAAGAAATGGTCTAAAAGGTCTGAAAATACTTTTTTAAATTTTTGTAATGCAAAAATCTTAAATGACAACTGAAATGCCTTTCCATTTTTTGCTGACATAAAGTGGTCAGCGAATCTGCTCCACTGATACACGATGTAGTATCCTGCTCTACAAACAGCTCACTGTTTCAACTGGATTTCAGGAAGCACTCCGTGTAAAATAACATTTGTGTGAAATATCAAGTTCATTTAAGGAAATGTTTGAGAGTGAGGTGTGGGGGGAGCATTCTGGAATATGGAGCGCTAGTTGGTAATGTGAGGATTTCTGAATGACTCTGTGTTTCCCTGAGCCAGACTCCTTCAGTGAACACTGTACTGAAACTATTCACCTCTACAAAAATATATGTATTTGCAAGTGTACCTGAAGCCTGTTACACATAATTTTTTTCCTCCAAACTTCTGTGTCTGCCCCACCATCCTGCTGCTATATTATTGTAACAAATTGTCATTGCAGTAATAATCAAGAGATAACTTCTCATAGGACAAACAGAAAAATCAAGATGCACAGCATTAATTCTGTGTTTTGCACCTCCATTTTAAAATCTGCAATTACAGGCTGAATCTTTCAATAAGAGGCACGCTACTTATAAAAGATATTACAAGAAAAATAGGCTGTTTGTTTCACAAAGTTAGACTTTCCCCAACTCTTGATCTCAGTGAAAATGTTCTGTTAATTTTTTTGTTTTTCAAACTAGCTGCCCTTTGGTTTTTGCAAACATTTTGATGTTCAAGTCTGCTGTGTTCTTGCATTTAGCATGCTCAGCAGATCACAAATTTTATTCTGTGTGAATGACACATTATCTTCAAAGCATATTTTTCTCTTGCATTTTTCATGTACAGTTTACTACAGCTCAGTCTGGAAATATGCTAAATTTATAATAATGAATATTATTATGTATAATTGCAACAATTTAAAATATTGCCAGCACATACGTTGATAAATATTTTCCACTAGAACTCTGGTCAATAATAATTTTCTTTTAAAGGCTGCAAGGAATACCATCACAAGAGAGCCTTTTAGCACAGTCTCTTGAAATCCCAAACACAGAAATGTTGACCAAAGTAATATCAGATGCTCACCAAAGTGAACTTAAAAATTCTCTGCATTTGTTTGCTGACTTTTTGAGAAGGAGTCTGATTTACCCTTTGAACTATGTACTATTTTCTTCTTTTTCTCTCTCCATTTGTTTATTTTATTTTTATTTTATTTATTCAGGAACCTCAGCTCTCTGTTTCCCAGATAAATCTGAAGATAGCAGAAAGAGGATTAGGGGACTGTAGAAAAAAGATCTGACAATTAAAATGAAATTTCACTGTGTATTTACTGTTAAAATACTATAACAACCTAAACCAAAAAAGTGTAAATTCACATACTACACTTGTTACAATCACAATTTCCATCTTTAATTAGATGAGCACATCTTTCCAAGTACCATTCGCTAAAGTGGAAGCAGAATTTTGTGGCCGCAGAGCCAGAGTTTCCTCCAACCCTTGCTCCAAAAACCCCTGAACAAGGGGGGACCTGAAAACAAACCCTTCGCCCTTTTCTTACTCATCCAACCTCAAGAGGCTGAGCAAAGCATCACACAGCCACTGATGAACCAAAGCTTTGCCTAATCACCCCCAATTTTACTGCAGCTCATCTCACAAGTAAAAGCCCCAAGGCCCCGCTCAGCCAGGCATGGTGGGTCTGACACCTCAACTGTGCCACAAGAATGACCTCTATGAGATTAAAAAAGAAATTAATAAATCTGCCACGGTGACAGCCACCATGCTGGGTGCTGGATCCATGCCCTCATTTCTGCACCTTTTCCATAGGAATTGCAATTTGTTTTGTCACAGAAATATACAAAGGGGTGACCTTTCACACTGGAATCATCCTAGGTCTTGAACAACTAAAGCCACAGATGACTTGCTCTGCATCTGACATTTTCAACACATATAAAGTTGCCACTGGGAGTTAAAAGCAAAGAAGCCTGACATCTATTAAAGCACACAAAACTTCTCAGACACATAATTCATATGCCAGAGTGACATCTTGAAAGGATCAGACCTTCCTTTTTCCATAAGGGAATGGATATTCAGGTAAAACTGAATGTGTCAAATTTCAGCCCCGGTAATGGTGGCCACTGAGAACAAAAACGAAAAAGGAGGCATAAGACAATAGAAAAATAATTATCTTGGGACATAAATACATCATAACTCAGGCATTAACATAATTACTTTCAAAGAGCATTTTCCCTAACTGCGATAATTGTTATTTCAAAATTTTTTTGCTCAATGAAAACTAAAGATGAATTAATATATAATTTATATCCAGAATTCCCCCCTGGATTAGGGTTGCTACTCCTCCCTGGTATGTATCCTCACCCTCTTCATTCAGCTCATTTAAAAAGAACAAAATCAAAGTCCTCAGTCTATTCCCATTTAACTTCACAAGGGGCAGGTCTGGACACAGATTTTTTTTTTTTTTTAGAGTTCATTTTTCATAATTAGAATTCCGGTAGTACTAAGCAGATTGAATTCATTTTAGTTTCCTGCAAGTAGCTATTTAATACAAACTGATGTGAAATGAAATGTCACTGCTTACAAGAAATGTATCAACAGCACAAAAATACTTTGGACTAATCTTCATAAAATACAGCAATTTGCTCATTAAAGTGATAGAAATCAGCCAGGGACAGAGTCCAATCTCCTTAGGAGCAGCTGTTGGAGCTGAGGCTTGCAGGAGAGGTCAAGGAAGGAAAGAGATGATGAGGGTGGTGGTCTCCTAGTGCAAAGCCATGGTAGGAGCTTAACTGCAGTTCCACGTGGCTCATGATGTGCGTCTGCACTCTGGAAAAGGTGAGTTTCACTACTGGCATCAAAAGCAATTGTATTATCATGGGAAAATGAGAGTGACTAAAGGCAAAGACCACTTGTCTGAAATACACTTTGTAAGTAAAAATGACAAAATCTGCATTAAGAAAATGGAAATTTTAAAAAGGTCACTAACATAAAAGAAACAAAACCTGCCCTCTGCTTATGCCAGATTTCCTTGTGCTGTATTGCACCCCAGTTTATAATTATGAGAGAATAATCCAATCCTATGCTTCTCCTTAAACATCCCAAATTGGTAGCCTGTTTTACCATCCTCAGAAGTAACTTTGAAACTGCCAGGCACCAGCATTAAAAGCCTCCCTGAAAATGTGCACTTGTGTCTGAAAACACACAAAGAAAAGATCAAAATGAAAATTAAAAGCAGATGCACTTTATGTACGAAAAGGTTTTTCCACTTTGATAAGTGGATTATAATGAAGTGTGGCACCATGTTTCATAGAATTTATTAATCCAGTCCCACTTATTTACACTCTGAAACTGCATAATGATTTCAATGTTGGAGCACAGCCAAAACTCACATGCAGAAATAATTAAAAAGTTATGTGGAAAGACTGGTGGTTGCTGGTTTTTGAGGGGCTTCCAAAGAGACAGACGGACTTTTAGTTAACCAGAAGACCTAAGTTGAAGTAGACAAGACAAAGTGTGGAGGTGAACTAATGTTTGAAAGGGAGTAGAGACCTACAAAAAGATAATCATAGCCTGACTTGCTCTGCCATTACAGCCCCTCCAAGCCTGGAGAGGCTGGTACAGACAGAAGACCTCTCTATATTAGTGCTGATGCAAC